>NC_073241.2:92533787-92836818 GCF_029281585.2 Gorilla gorilla gorilla | reverse complement strand
TCCTATGAATCATCAATTTATTGATGCAAAGCAACCAGCACTAAACAGGCTAAAGGGACTTTAGGTCTCTTTCATTTTTTATTTGTAAAAATGTATGGGCACACATGAAATTTTGTTCCATGTCATGTGTAAAATGTGTAGTAATCAAGTCAGAGTATGTGGCTGTCCATCACCCAAGTACAATACATTTTTGTTAAGTACAGTCACCCTACTCTGAAATCAAACATTGACTCTATTCCTTCTATCTCACTATATGTTTGTACCCTTTAAGCCACTTTTCTTCATCTTCCCCTCCTCCCCCAGCTCACCCCTCCCAGTCTCTGATCTCTATCTTTCCACACTCTACCTCCATGTGATCAAATATTGTAGCTCTCACATATAAGTGAGAACATTTTATATTTGTCTTTTTATGTGGGTTATTTCACCTAAGATGATTAATCTGTCTTATTTTACTTCAGATAATGACCTTCAGTTCCATCCATGTTTCTGCAAATGACATGATTTAATTCTTTTTTATGGCCAAATACAAGTAAGTTTTGTAATATAATCAAATCATAGTGATTAAAAAGTATGGACTGTGGAGTCAGAGAGCTGGGGTTTAAGTCCTAACCATATAACTCAGTAGCCATCTGTGCTCAGCAAGCTTTTTTGTGTCCCATGTCTGAACTTTAGCACCTTTCACCTCAAATGGTGCCCCATAGGGTTGCTGTGGAAGCTGAATTATAACATATGTCATGTCTAGCAAAGTGTCTGGCTCATAATAATTACTCCAAGAATGGCAGTGGTGATGGTAGGAGTCATAGTTGGAAAAAGTAATCACTCATAATTATTATACAATCATAATGAAAGATAGGCACTGGGAAAACCACTAAAATATATATATACATTTTATATATATATAAAGAAATATATATATAAATATATATATAAATAAAATGTATATATATAATATATATGTGTGTGTGTGTGTGTGTGTGTGTGTAACAATCAGGAATGCACACGTTTCACCAAAAAACATGTACTAGAATATTCACAATGGTACTATTTGTAATAGCCCAAACCTGGAAATACCCAAATGTCCATCAAGAGTAGAATGAATAAATTGTGATATATTCATAACATATCAATCACAAAGATTTTAGAAATCTTAAACAGATAGTGGCTCATGCCTGTAATCCCAGCACTTTGGGAGGCCAAGGCAGGCAGATCACCTGAGGTCAGGATTTCAAGACGAGCCTAGCCAACATGGTGAAACCCCATCTCTACTAAAAATACAAAAAATTAGCCAGGTGGGGTGGCACATGCCTGTAGTCCCAGCTACTCAGGAGGCTGAGGCATGAGAATCACTTGAACCTGGGAGGGAGGGAAGTTGTAGTGAGCCAAGATTGCACCACTGCACTCCAGCCTGGGCAACAGAGAGAGAGACTGCCTCAAAAAATAATAATAATAATAATAATTACAGATGATTAAGTATAGAGGTGTCCATGGTAATATTATTTATAACAGAAAAACCAGAAACTAGCTGAATATTCATCAGTAAGGAAATAACTAAATATATGTTTTCATAGTCATAATGTTCACAAATCCAAGCCCTGCTATTTACCCATTTGGATGCATTATCCAATTCTTCTAAGCCCATATTTCCTCATAAAATAGATAGGCATGGCCCTTAACTCCAGGGTCACTGTGAGAATAAGCAAAGGCAGTAATTGGGCCCCTTACTGGTGGACTGTCTCTGACTCTAGGGATGTTTTAGTTGACAAGGAAAGGACTGCCAGGATATGACAAATATTTTGGAACTCCTCCTAAATAGAGGAGGTCTGGAAGAGAGGAATTCTTTCAGGTTCATTCAGTGACCACCTGTCAGGGATCGCTGTCAGTTGGAAGAGGGCATGGAGCACAGAGGTTAGAAAGTCCAGCTCTGGAGTCAGTCTTCATGGGTTCAAATATAGGCACCAACATGCATTAGCTCTGTGACCTTGAGTTGGTTGTCTATCCATTCTCTGTCTCAGCGTCCTCATTTATAAGATGGGATCATGGTTTCCTCCTGAAAGGTTTGTGGAGAGGACAAAATGAGATAATATACCTGTGACCAGTTTGCTAGCGAGCTGGGCTGGGCAAGGTGCTTGCAGAATGCACTGAATTCTTCCTTTCCAAACCGACCCTCTTTCATCTTCCTCCTCATCCTAGACAAAACCCCCCAGACTATCCACTAGATGACAGTACCCCAGTTGTGACAATGAAAATGTCCCCTAGGGGGCAGAATTTCCCCTGGTTGAAAAATCACTGAATTAAGACTGTCCCGGATAAGATGACCAAAATTTTCAGTGTTTTCCAAATTCCAGGAGACACTTTAAGCTCCCTGCATTCTTGGTTTAAAGAGGCACAAATCTCTCCCCTCCTCTAAAAACTCACTCATGTTTTTCACAGTCATCTCACATTTTGTATTTCATAGCCTGGATAAGAGGGATGATGAACCAAGAGGGCAAAATCTGGCTTTGACCACCCCCAGCCATCCTACACAAATAATCTTTTAAGGATGTGGGGGCATTTGTCAGCTTTTGTACTCATCATTTGTTGAAAGAGGAGACACGTTTAGTTCAAGCACACAATAGGGACAGAAAAGAGGCTATGTTGAATATTAGGTTCAGGGACACCATAACTAATGTAAAACAAATGTGCATGGCATTGAGAAAAACACTCTTCATAAGAAGAAACAATGTTTTAAGCACATACAGCGTCCTAATATAATGACTTTTGAGGGTGGGTTTAGAGTGAAAAGGGCTGGGAAGATCTCTATGTCCCAAGGTCTCTGATTCCATTATAGACGTTTATGCAGTTGAGAGTCATTCTAGCACCGCCCTGGTCTTTTACTCCCTAGGATGAAAGGAGTGTGGGAGAAAGAAGTGAGAGCTGATGGCTAGGAAGAAAGGAAAACAAGGGAAAAGAGGAAGTAATTATTCTTATTTCTTTTTAGTCTGCCTCAATCTTCAAAAGAGCATTTTACCTACAGGGATGTTTTGGGGTTTTTTGGGGTTTGTTCTTTTTGTTTTGTTTTGTTTTTGTTGTTTTTATGTTTTGAGTTTTTGTTTTTTTTTTGAGACTGAGTTTTGCTCTGTCGCCAGGCTAGAGTGCAGTGGCCTGATCTTGGCTCACTGCAACCTCCGCCTCCCAGGTTCAAGCGATTCTCCTGCCTCAGCCTCCTGAGTAGCTGGGACTACAGGTGCGCGCCACCACGCCCAGCTAATTTTTGTATTTTTAGTAGAGACGGGGTTTCACTATGTTGGCTAGGATGGTCTCGATCTCTTGACCTCGTGATCTGCCTGCTTCAGGGATGCTTTTGTAAACGCACGGCTTGGTTCTATTTCAAAATAGTCTAACTTAATAGGAAAAAAAACAAGACATGTAGTTCAATAATATTTTATTGTCAATAGCATAGGAGAAATTCAATATTGAATCTCAGAACAAGAAGAACCTATTTACAATGCATGTCAAGGAAGAGATGGGAGAAGGAATGTCACAAAATTTTCGGTAAATATATATTTTTTATAGAGAAGTAATCCATGAACCTGCAACACGGATAGCTTATCCAACCAACTTTACAAATTACTATTAATATAAGTTACATGCTTGCCATCTAAAGTAACTAAGCCCATAGACTGAAAAACTACGTGTCAAGGTAACGTGAGCACTTTAATCGCTTTACTTATATTTTCTAAAGGCAGTAGTTTCCTCTCCTTTTCCCGCTATCATATTAGATGAACAGACAAGTTCCTTCAACACAAATTCTGATATCGGCTATTGTGAGAATCCCTGTGCGAGTCAGCTAGAAGCCCCTGCCACCAGTCTAGTGCCAACCAAATGACCAGATGGGACAGCTATCAAAAATGAAAGTGAATTTATATTAAGATCTGAACTTCCTCTTGGGGTCTTGCATTTCAGCTACTAGAGGTCTATAATTCCTTATCCAACATTCCACAACCTGAAAAGCTCTGCGAACGAAGTGTTTTTGTAAGTTGGTGGCATATGCATTTGGCAGCAAAATTTGACCCCTTATGGGCTACTTAGTCTTTATGTATCCATTTTGTCTGAATATTCTACATTTTGTTGCAGCATATTAAGGTGTTGATTTATAGGGTGCTGCCCCAGATCTGATCCATGAAGTTCTATAACATACAGTGTATGTAAAATATTATCTTTTGAAAATCCCCAAAATTCAGAATTTTAAAAAACACCTGCCTGCCAGGGCTTAACATAAGGACTTCTGGACCTATAGTAGCCTGAGCATGGGCCCAAGTTTCACTGGAGCCAGGGCAGTTTCGTGGGTCCCATGCACCACACTTTCTTCAGTCTTTCAGGGAAGCGAGAATGTCTGGAACATTCTCTGTCCCAAAGAAGGACAGCATAGTGCTGGGAAGAAGAGCTTCCAAATCTTCCTTATAGGAATTTTCTTTGTGGAAGACTGTATTTCTGCCAACTACCCCGGACAATTTGACAAATAATGAATAAATATTTTTCCTCTAAGGTGATTCCTTTTCATTAAAAGCGTATGTCATTGTCTTATGGGAAAAAAGGAAACAAAAGATAGAATTGGAAAAAAAAAAAAGGTCTATCTGTGTGAAGGCTACATATGACAAGTACTGGCGGCTTCCTGATCCAGCAACATTAGCAATTTATTGTATCTAGAAAATGAATCTCTGGATGCAGAGTTTACAGAAATCGGCATCCACAGAAAACTCAGGGAGGACTTAACATGGGCTATGCCACTTAAGGAGAACAGAATTTGCCAAAGAAAATGATATTTCGAGTTTTGTTGTGCCTGATGATGTAAATAAAGGGATGGTCAGCATTCAATTCATCCTTGTGCTGCAGGATCCGTGCTCCTGGCACCTCTATAGAATCCCCACCATCTTCAGTTATTTCTAAGCACACTTTGTGGATAACATTTGATAGGGCCACTCCCTCGGTCTCTGACATTCCAGAGAAATCAGATGTGTCTTCACTGAAGATATGTTTCAGCCCTAGATTTTCCAGACAAGCCTTGGGATCAATCATCTTTTCCACCTTAAATTTTGGAATGGAGAGTTTGACCTTTGCATTGGCCATGGTGCTGGGATTAGTCCACTGTGACAGTGACTCTGAGTTGAGTTGTTTTTCAATCTGAAGGACAAAAATGAAAAGAAATTATTTTTATTTATTTCCAACTGTAAAAGACCTGGCTCGATTGAAAACATAAGGTGTTATGATAAGCCCAGTTTCAAAGCAGTCTGGGTGGAACATCAAAGATGGCCCAGAAGTTTTTGGTATGTGACTCAGGAGACCCAGCAGCCACCCAGCAGCCACCCAGCTGTGTCCTCCTCCTCCCCAGCCTATAACAGTGTTCCATGTGCACTGAAATTTATGAGGACAGGGTTCTGTTTTTTCGTTTTAAGTTAGAGAGTAGTTTTTTGTTTGTTTGTTTGTTTGTTTGTTTGGGTTTTTTTTAGACAATCTTGTTCTGTCACCCAGGCTGGAGTGTAATAGTGTGATCGTCGCTCACTGCAACCTCCGCCTCCTGGGTTCAAGCAATTCTCGTGCCTCAGCCTCTCAAGTAGCTGGGATTACAGGCACACTCCACCATGCCCAGCTAAATTTTCTTTTGTATTTGTAGTAGAGACAGGGTTTCATCATGTTGGCCAAGCTGGTCTCAAACTCCTGGCTTAAGTGATGTGCCAGCCTCAGCCTCCCAAAGTGCTGGGATCAAAGGTGTGAGCCACTGCACCCAACCTTAAGTTAGAGAGTAGATTTATAGAAACAAATGCCTGGATTATGATGTTGCATACACAATAGTGAAATGAATATAAAATTAGAAAGCTTTTTACACGTATTTCTTGAGTGCTTATTGTAATTTCTCTACGAGGAAATCCAGAATATTCATGTACTAGGAATGGCATCAGATTTAGAAAATTAAATTAAAGCTAAAGTTACTTTTTTTTTTTAATGGGAATTTGAACTAACTCTGAGCCATGCCCTAGGGTCATAGGTAGTGAATGCATCCATTTTAGCTGGTTTAAAAAATGAGAGAGATGCAGCTGGGCGCAGTGGCTCATGCCTGCAATCCCAGCACTTTGGGAAGCCGAGGTGGGTGGATCACGAGGTCAGGAGATCGAGACCATCCTGGCTAACACAGTGAAACCCCGTCTCTACTAAAAATACAAAAAATTAGCCAAGTGTGGTGGCAGGCACCTGTAGTCCCAGCTACTCAGGAGGCTGAGGAAGGAGAATGGCGTGAACCCGGGAGGCAGAGCTTGCAGTGAGCCGAGATCATGCCACTACACTCCAGCCTGGGGGACAGAGCGAGACTCCATCTCAAAAAAAAAAAAAATCATTTCCAAAACTCAAAAGGTCATTTTCTTTAGTTCTATACTTTAAGAAGAAAATAATTGAAAGCCAAAATTGACAAATGGGATCTAATTAAACTAAAGAGCTTCTGCACAGCAAAAGAAACTACCATCAGAGTGAACAGGCAACCTACAGAATGGGAGAAAATTTTTGCAATCTACTCATCTGACAAAGGGCTAATATCCAGAATCTACAAAGAACTCAAACAAATTTACAAGAAAAAATCAAACAACCCCATCAACAAGTGGGCAAAGGATATGAACAGACACTTCTCAAAATAAGACATTTATGCAGCCAACAGACACATGAAAAAATGCTCATCACCACTGGCCATCAGAGAAATGCAAATCAAAACCACAATGAGATACCATCTCACACCAGTTAGAATGGCGATCATTAAAAAGTCAGGAAACAACAGGTGCTGGAAAGGATGTGGAGAAATAGGAACACTTTTACACTGTTGGTGGGACTGTAAACTAGTTCAACCATTGTGGAAGTCAGTGTGGCGATTCCTCAAGGATCTAGAACTAGAAATACCATTTAACCCAGCCATCCCATTACTGGGTATATACTCAAAGGATTATAAATCATGCTGCTATAAAGACACATGCACACGTATGTTTATTGGAACACTATTCACAATAGCAAAGACTTGGAACCAACCCAAATGTCCAATAATGATAGACTGGATTAAGAAAATGTGGCCCATATACACCATGGAATACTATGCAGCCATAAAAAATGATGAGTTCATGTCCTTTGTAGGGACACGGATGAAGCTGGAAACCATCATTCTCAGCAAACTATCACAAGGACAACAAACCAAACACCGCATGTTCTCACTCATAGGTGGGAATTGAACAATGACAACACTTGGAAACAGGAAGGGGAACACCACACACTGGGGCCTGTTGTGGGGTGGGGGGAGGGGGGAGGGATAGCATTGGGAGATATACCTAATATAAATGACAAGTTAATGGGTGCAGCACACCAACATGGCACATGTATACACATGTAACAAACCTGCACATTGTGCACATGTACCCTAAAACTTAATGTATAATTAAAAAAAAGAAAAATAAATTATTGAAATAAAAAAAGAAGAAGAAGAAGAAAATAATTGATGCTTATTGGAGGGTGTTTTAAGAACGAAAGGTAAAATCCAAGACAGCTGGATAATGGCTGAAAGATCAAAGCATAAAATGGAAAGAAAAAAAAACAGAGAGAATAATGCACCAAAGAAGAAGGACAGGAATTATAATTCAGTTAATAAAGTGATGGCTAAAACATAATGGCAACCAAAGGAGCAAGCTGGAGACTGGATGGTCCCCTGGAAAGTCAGCAAATCACTGAGGCCCATGTGGATATATAGCAAGTGATCCAGGCCTTCAAAGAGCCCCTTCTTCCTTCCTGGCCAAGGGTTGAGGCCAGGCGGGGTGGAGCTAGAATGGAAGCCAGGGAGGGACTAAAGGGAGAACAGGCCTCAGCCAGCTAAGCAGAGGTGAGGGAGCAGAGAGGAAGCTAAAACTCCATTCACCTGCAGAGAAAACTGCTACTCTTATTTAAACTTTGTGCCTTAAAAGTCTATATAAATAAAATAATATAATAACCCTTATCATATAAAATAAAATACTTATATATAATGTGTACTACAAAATAGTATCTGCATAATTCAAAATTTTGAAGCATATATGTGTACGTATTAAAATCTCATAAATGTACAACACAAAGAGTGAACCGTAACGTAAATTGTGAAGGCCAGGTGTGGTGGCTCATGCCTGTAATCCTAGCACTTCAGGAGGCTGAGGCTGAGGATTGCTTGAGGCCAGGATTTCAAGACCAGCCTGGACAACACAGTGAGATCCCACCTTTACAAAAAAAAAAAAAAGCCAGGCATAGTGCTGTGTGCCTTTAGTCCCAGCTACTTGGGAGGCTGAGGCAGGAGGATCACTTGAGCCCAGGAGTTTGAGGTTAGAGTGAGCTACCATCATGCCACTGCACTCCAGCCTGGGCAATGGAGCAAGACCCTGTCTCTAAAACAATAATAATAATAATAGTAATATGTCAGTATTGGCTCATCAATTGTAACAAACATACCACACTAATGCAAGATGCTAATAACAGGTGAAACTGTAGGCCTGGGACGGGAAGGGGAGTATATGGGAACTCCTTGTACTTTCTGCTTATTTTTCTGTAAGCATAGATCTACTCTAAAAATAACATCTACTAATTTTAAAAAAAAAAGAAAGAGCAAGAGAGAGGATGCTTGATATCAGGTCACATGATAGTGGACCTGGCAGTGCATAGCAACGTAGTGCCTTAACTGCCTAGGAGATGAGGCAGGCACTCTAGCCTTCAGTTAAGAACCTGGCTCCAACTACCTGGGCCCAAATCCTGATCCTGCACACACCCTTGACTAATTATGTGACCAGTTACCCACCCCTCTGTGCCTCAGCTCCCTCACTGGTAAACAAGAGTGTGGTAACAGTCTCTAACTCATCAGCCTGCTGTAAGAATTAAATAAGATAATGCACGTAAGCAACTTAGCACAGTCCCTACAACACTGTAAGTGCCAAATAAATGTTGGCTGTTGTTAGTATTAAGGAGGAAAGGCCCCAGAAAGAACCATGGGCCCTTGGAGGTGACTGAGCCAGTGGCAATAAGGGAGGGCTACCGGCCCAGCTCTCACGGCCCACACAGCCCTGTTGGCACAACTCTTTGCCAAGGCAGGGGGTGCCTTTGTGGAGAGCACCTGCCTTCTCCTTACCTTCTCCAAGCCTGTGGACTCATCCTCCACATCCTTGGGTAGCAGGATGAACATGCTGAGATGCTTATTTTGAAAAGGAAGCTCTATGATCTTACAGTTGATACTGTCAATGTTTCCCATACAGAACGTGGCCTCCATGTTCATCATCTGCACTGGTTTGGTGTCTGTCTGTAAAAGGGAAAATTTAGACTGCTTACTTTTCAATTTACACATGCATAAATATATATACACACACACACACACATATATACCCACATGTATATATACAGACACACATACATATATACCTACACCTATATATATACAGACACACATACATATATACATACACCTATATATACACATATACATATATATGTATACATACATATCACACATATATACATACATATACATATACACACACCTATATATACACACACTTATATATACATACTATATATATATACCCCATACATATACACACACATGCACATATATACACATATATATGCAAACACATAAATATATATGTACATATATATACACAAATTTGTTCTTGACACAGTGTCAGATTATTGTGGCTTATAATTCATCATCCACTCAGATCCAGACTGTATTGCACCCAAACCAGAGACTGTCCTGTGAAGAGTTTGTGTTCCTTTGAAAAGTTGTTCATATACTTTATAATCTACATGTTACACATTACATGAAGTATATATAATACTGTATTTGCATAGATCAAACCTTAAAAATAAGACTGTATGGCTGTAAATATAGGCAACGTTTGTTATTCTTTACAGATGCCTATGAGATCTTTAAACTATTCCTGGTGGAGCTGACTTGAAAGTAAATTCTACCGCAAACCCACATAACCATTTATATGGCTTTTCCTAATAAAATGCCTAATTTCAAAAACTGGCTGGGACGGTGCCTCGTGCCTGTAATCCTGCACCTTGGGAGACCACTTGAGGTCAGGAGTTCAAGACCAGCCTGGCCAACATGGTGAAACCTTGTCTCTACTAAAAAATACAAAAGTCAGCCAGGCATGGTGGCACACGCCTGTAATCTCAGCTACTTGGGAAACTGAGGGAGGAGAATTGCTTGAGCCTGGGAGCCAGAAGTTGGTGTGAGCCAAGATCGTACCACTGCACTCACTCCAGCCTGGGCAACAGAGCGAGACTCCATCTCAAAACAAAACAGAACAATAACAACAACAAACTTAGCACATAGCAGAACAAAACAATATTTGTTGTGACCTCTCTGTTTGTCTTTGGTTTGAATTGCCCACTCCCCACTGTACTGCCACCTACTCAGATCTGAGCTAATTAACAAAGTCTGAATTGAAGATAAGAACCTTGGTTTTTAGTCCCAAATGTGACATAAACAGATTCTGTGGCCTTGAGCAAATCACTCAATCTCTCCAGGCCTCAGTATTCTTGTCAGTAGAATGAAGAAATTGTAAATTCAGAATAATGGTTACCACTGGGGAGGAAGAAAGAGGAACAGGACAGTGGAGTGAGCAGTGAAGGGATACATACAAAGCAATGCAACTGTTGTTGTATTTTTTCTTTAAAATATCTGAAATAATTAAGGCAAAATATTAAGTTCAAAAAGATGATTGATCGGTATATGGGTGTTCGTTTTATTATTCTCTATCATTTTCTGAATGCTTGGAGTATTGCATAATTTTAAAAAAGGAAAATGTCCTTTAAAATTATCTCTAAGTCTTTTTAAAATTATCTCTAAGTCCCTTTGAGCTCCACTGTATGCTCTGCTCTTTTTTTTTTTTTTTTTTTTTTCCAGAAACGTTGTGTTCAATGGTAAAGCTTAGCACAGCCCAGCACCAAGAATGGTGTGCAGCCGCAGCAGCAGGGACAGGCAGGTGACCCCCACAGAGCTTCACATGGCGAAGAGGATAAGGAAGGCGACCATCAAACAGAAGAGCCCCATGGCCTCAGACAGGGCAAAGCCCAGAATGGCATAGGAGAAGAGTTGCTGCTTAAGAGATGGGCTCCTGGCATAGCCAATGATCAAGCTGCCAAACACTATTCCAATGCCAGCCCCTGAACCAACCACACCAACTGTGTCTGCCTCAGCACCAATAAACTTGGCTGCGGTGTCAATGTCCCAGGAGACAACCTGGTCTAGAACTCCTGTCTGGCCACCTAAAGTGGGGAGCTGCTGTAGGAAGGCTGTTTAGATGAATTCTCTGGGCTATTCAAGAAGGAGGCAGACACAGGCCGGATTAGACCCCTAGTACAACAGCGGATCAGAGCTGGAGAAATAAGTAATGCCCCGGTGGTCTGCATTTTCTCAGTCTCCCAACTTCAGCCCTTGGTCTCGCCCTGCTCTTCTTAAAGGGAGCCCATGGAAGGGTCTGATCGTTCAGGTCTTTATCTCCAAGCACTACCCAGGCCTTTTCTTCTCTTTGCTCCTATTAACACCTGGCCTCCTGTCTCTGCTCCAGAGATGACTGATTTCCTGAAGGAAAATTAATTCACGCTAAGTTGTAAAAGACTGACAGTAATGTTGTATAACCTATTGACATATACCTCCCATGGGATATTTGCCTGTTAACTAAATCTCTTTGGGGAGAAATTTCAAGCTTCATATCAAGCCTGCAAGGATAATACTCCAGTAAACTTGCATCTGGTATCTTCAAATACTAAGCTGAACCTTCCCCAGAACCTCTCTCCAGCAGAGCTAAACCTAATTTATTTTACTTTTGTATATACCTCTATTTTAACACTTGCTACAGTGTTAGAAATATTATCTAGTGATTGTCTTTCCACTTCCCACCCCAACTAGAATACAGTCAAGGCAGAAACTAAGTCTCATTTTCTACCCCAGCTTGTAGTTGCTCACTGAATATTTGGCTGATAAATAATGGAAGACTTCAACTCTATGTGTAACCAAAAACAGAATTATAGGAAAACATACTAGTTTGGAGGTTAACAGATAATTCTTCCCTTTATTTCTCCTAAAGAGGATATTGTCTTAAAATATATTCCTCCTAAAGAAATTTGTCTAAAAATCTCCAACAGGTTAGACTGCTCATAGTTTCTGAATGTGCACATAGTTGTGGCCTTCAAAAACT
The DNA here is from genome assembly GCF_029281585.2 of Gorilla gorilla gorilla. Taxonomy (NCBI): domain Eukaryota; kingdom Metazoa; phylum Chordata; class Mammalia; order Primates; family Hominidae; genus Gorilla; species Gorilla gorilla. The sequence goes on along the minus strand of NC_073241.2, from coordinate 92,824,591 downwards.
GTCATCAGTTTCACTTATCGGCACTGACTATGGGTACTTTATTTTCTGAAACACTTGTTGAGACATATCTTCTGAAAAGAGGACCAAATAAAGACTATCTACCCCAGAAAATATAATACAACATATATACTAATATAGATATATATGGATAGATATCTTTATCAGAATAAGTACTATACTAAACTTTTAATGATATAACTTCACCAATTTAGTCTAACCCTTACCGGAGACACCACGGGGCATGAGAAAAGGTTTAGTAATGTCACTCAAAAAGTTCTAGGGTGGACAAAGCAATTCAAAGAAAACAAAGGAGAAGTAATAGCATCTGCATTCAAAAGAAGGGTGTAGCCTCATGCAGCTGTGAATAGCATTTTATTGCTTTATAAAGTGAAACACTGAGAGATCAATGACATTTCAAACTCTTATTAATTCTGTTCATAAAGCCTGAGTTTCCAGGATCTTATATAACCTAGCTTTATGATTTAATAGCAAGAATAAAGGAATAGCACACATTCTTCCTCCCTTCTCAAAAAACACACTTTAATACTTTCTTAATGAAAAAAGTACGACCCTTAATGTGGTTGACACAAAAGTCCACATTCTACTCATTGACTATTGCAACATTTTCATGGTGTTCCTTCCAGGCTGGCTCTGGGGTCTTGAAGAGAGGCACCATTGGCAACCTGTTTCAGATTTCACTTAAACAGAGTTAGGAACCCTTTGCCAGCCCTTGCTAGAGAAGAGAGCCAATCACTGATCAAAGGAGCCAGAGGGGTCACTCCATGACAGTGAAGGCTGTGTGGATGCCGTCAGGGCCAGTGGGGCCAACACCCCTCCCTAACTCACAGTAGAGGCTGGGTAAAGTCACATTCCACTTGCACTCCAGGTAAAAGACAACAGTGAGAAGGTCAAAAAGCCATGCTTAAAACTCAAGGACCTGTGTGTGCAAAACACAAGAGTGTGAAGAGCCTAAGGTATGTCTCTAGAATCTCAGACAGACCTCTTGTGTGCAAGGTCAATCCCGTCTCTGCAGTCAGCTTTGAGAAGACCACTGCAGTTGGGAAGCTAAACTCAGGAAGTTAGGAGGACCTCCTACCCATCCCTCAGCACCCATGGATATTTTGAGTTGGTAAGGAGCAGTAACAGTCATCATTGTCTTCTCCCAGTGAAAATGCCCAATGGGTCTTGCATAGGAAACCATGGTAGTCCCAAAGGCCAGTCAGGTTTTGTCTGCTATTGATTGTTTAAGCAAACTGACCCTTAGGGACTGATCATTCATTCAGCAAATTTGCTGAGCACCTACTGATGTGTTAGGGACTTGGCCAGAAATTGTAGACACTGAGGTGAATAAGGCATTGTCCCTACCTTAAAAATCCCATGCACTAGTAGGGGATCTATGTAAGTAAACAGATTTCACTGTGGAAAAGCAAATTCTGGCAGTGGACAGGGGAGAGTATGAATAAAAATTCCATGGGAACAAAGAAAGAAAGAGTAATGGAAGCCATCCGGCTAACCCAGGCGTAGATTGTATCTTGCAGGGCTTTTCTTCATAGATGCTAGCATTAAGAAGCTGCTACTATATTTGGCAAAAACAAGATATTGATGCTAGGTACTCTAAGTACTGGGAGAAGCATGAAAACTAGAACTGATGCGTAGGAGCTACAGGTAACTAAGCTACCTTCAAGTATCGTAATAACTGAAGTGCTGCTTCCAGTCTAACACAAGTCAGATCCCACCCACGGAGACCACATCACATCATCATATAGATCTCTGGGTTTTCCAATAAAATGGGTCAAATTTCCAGTCTCAGTTCCTTGGTCTCATTTACAAAAGAGGTACTTCACCCATTTCTTTTTTTTTATTTTTATTTTTTGAGATGGAGTCTCACTTTGTCACCCAGGCTGGAGTGCAGTGGCACAATCTCAGCTCACTGCAACCTCTGCCTCCTGGGTTCAAGCCATTCTCCTGTCTCATCCTCCTGAGCAGCTGGGATTACAGGCACATGCCACCATGCCCAGCTAATTTTTGTATTTTTAGTAGAGATGGGGTTTTACCATGTTGGTCAGGCTGGTCTCAAACTCCTGACCTCGTGATCTGCCTGCCTCGACTTCCCAAAGTGCTGGGATTACAGGCATGAGCCACTGTGCCCACCCTCTATTAATTATTTAACATATTTACTTCAACAGTATCAATGAGACCGGCCTGCAAAACACGCCCTTAATTCTTCCCATAATGACTTCCAGTGATGTCAATGAGTAAGCTATACTTTGTTTTTTCACAGCCAACAAGTGCCTGAAAGCATCTGGTTTTGTTGTTGGTTTGTTTGTTTTTCTTGAGGTGGAGTTTCACTCTTGTTGCCCAAGCTGGAGTGCAGTGGTGCAGTCTCGGCTGACTGCAACCTCTGCCTCCCAGGGTCTGATTCTCCTGCCTCAGCCTCCCATGTAGCTGAGATTACAGGCACCCACGACCATGCCCAGCTAATTTTTGTATTTTTAGTAGAGACAGGGTTTCACCATGTCGGCCAGGCTGGTCTCCAACTCCTGACCTCAGGTGATCTGCCCTCCTCGGCCTCCCAAAGTCATGGGATTACAGGCGTGAGCCACCACGCCCAGCCATCAAAGCATCTTATAAATTATAAATTAAAATCCCAGAACAATACACTTCGCTATCAACCGATAAGGAAATGAGATGTTAGAGAAGTTAATCAATCAGGAACAAGATTCCTAGATGTCAAGGTTTCATGATAATCCAAAGTCCTCTGATAACAGAGTTTGGTCTTTTCCTTTTCTGCTGAAGTTCTGAGATGTTTGTAGCTATTTTTCAGCCGGTGACTTAGCTTTCCTCGCTGGGTTACAAATTCTGTAAAATTTCACTCAGCTCAGATCCTTGAAGACATTATGGAAAAGAGGAGGGAGGGCCTCTGGATTCTGGCTCTTTTTGTACCACTTACCTTCCAGCTGTTCATCTCCGGAAAGGCACTTTGCCGGCCGTGCCCTCAGGTTCCTCATTGGAATGGATTTATGCCCCACTCTGTCCCCATCATTTTTCACATCTATAATTGGGCTCCTTTTACTGCTACATGCTGCCCCACATACCTTGTTGACTCTGAAAGGACATTCTTTTGTTTCTGATTCAGGAAATTTCTTCATCCACTTGCCAACAAAGTAGGCAGCATTAACCACAAGGATTTTGGTCTGGTCGTTCACACTGTTGTCAGCTAAAATGTTCTCAAAGTGGCCTGCAACAATTTTAGGAAAACACAAGTAGCAGAATTATTCTTCCAAACTACATCTGAAATTCACATGCATATTCACTGAGTATTTACCACTTCATGGAGTTACACCATGTAAGGCCTGATAGTTCCAACCATCAAATTTCAAAAGGACTCTTTTCTCTCCTTCTACCTTGACACAACCAGATCTACCAAAGAGGTCAGCAGAGGAGAATGAAGGAGCGGGGAAGAAAGGAAGAGAAATAAGAAGGAAAGCACAGCTGCCATTCTGAATGCCTATTCTGTGTCAGGCAGTATACAAGCTATTCGATACACATGATATATATTTCTTCCTACTTTATGAATGAGGAAGCTGAGACTCAGTGATGATAAGTCACTTTCAAGGATGATATATAAATAAGGGTGGATTCAGGATTCAAAGCCAGCTCTTTCTGACTCCAAAGCCTGTGCTCTTGAATGAAAATACGTAATCACCTTCTTTATGGCAGAATTTCACATATATTATCTCAGTCTTTTCACAATGGTCCTATAAGGCAAAGATCATTATCTCCATTTTACAGTGCAGTAAACTGAGGCTCAGAGAGGCCAAGGAGCTGTTCTAGTTTCCTCAGCTGGAAAGCATGTCTGAAGGTTGTCCCCTTCACCCCACAGCTCTCCATCCACTCTCTCAATTGCACTCCTTGCGGGCAGGCTGATTGCCTCAAGGTCAACTGTAATCACCATAGGGCTCAATCACAATTGCAGTTATTATAAAGCTAAATCCCAATAGCCAAAACAATTCAAGGGGAGTGATCCCTTAATAAAAAGAACTCCTCACATTTGAATAGCCCACAGGTTTTTTATAAAGGGTTTTCATTTACCTAATCTCCAATTTTCAGACCAATGTTCGGGGCCCACTTCACAGGCCTGTGACCCCTGTGTGAAGGACCCTGCACTTGGTTTAATGTTCAGCTGTCACTACCTCAAAATTCTTAATAAATGTTTAAACAAGAGGCCCAGCATTTTTACTTTTGCCCTGGACCATGCAAATTATGTAACTGGTCCTGCCAACGCTATATAATATGTTAAATATATATTAGTGTTATTGAAGAAACCTGAAGAACAAAGAAGTGTGGGAGCCGGTAAACGACAGAGCTTCAACTTCAATCCTGAGCCTCCCATTTCAAACTCAGAAGTCTTTTCATGGCTGGATGCGGTGGCTGACACCTGAAATCCCAGCACTTTGGGAGGCTGAGGCGGGCAGATCACCTGAGGCCAGGAGTTTGAGACCAGCCTGGCCAACATGGTGAAACCCCATCTCTACTAAAAATACAAAGATTAGCTGGGCGTAGTGGCACGCACCTGTAGCCCCAGCTACTTGGGAGGCTGAGACAGGAGAATCCCTTGAACCTGGGAGGCGGAGGTTACAGTAAGCCAAGATCGTGCCGCTGCACTCCAGCCTGGGCGACAGAGCAACATTCTATCTCAAAAAAACAAAAAGAAAGAATGGCATTCACAGCAACCTAGGTGGAGCTGAAGACCATTTTTTTTTTTTTTTTTTTTTTTTTTTTTTTTTTTTTGGGAGACGCAGTTTCTCTCTTCTCACCTGGGCTGGAGTGCAATGGCGCGATCTCAGCTCATTGCAACCTCCGCCTCCCAGGTTCAAGCGATTATCCTGCCTCAGCCTCCCAAGTAGCTGGGACTACAGGTGCGTGACACCATGCCCAGCTGATTTTTGTATTTTTAGTAGAGACGGGGTTTCACCATGTTGGCCAGACTGGTCCTGAGCTCCTGACCTCAGGTGATCCACCTGCCTTGGCCTCCCAAAGTGCTGGGGTTATGGCATGAGCCACCATGCCTGGTCTGAAGACCATTATTCTAAGTGAAGTAACTTAGGAATGGAAAACCAAACATTGTATGTTCTCACTTACAAGTGGGAGCTAAGCTATGAGGATGCAAAGGCATAATAATGACATAATGGACTTTGTGGGGTGGGGGAAGAGTGGAAGGAGGTGAGAGATAGAAGACTACACATTGCATACAGTGTACACTACTTGGGTGATGGGTACACCAAAATCTCAGAAGTAACCACTAAAGAGCTTATCCATGTAACCAAAAACCACCTGTTCCCCAAAACCTATTGAAATAAAACACAATATAATACAATTTTAAAAATTAAATCAGGTAATATGTGCCTCATTTTACACTTCAGTAAATTGAAGCTTTGTGTCCAAATATCAGTTAGTAAGTACCAGTGTCTGGGTTTGAACCTAGGTGCTGAATGACTCCAGAGACCCTGTTCTTTCCATGTTCTCATCCTGCAGTTACTGTCCTGTTAGAACTTCCTCAGTCAGTACAGAGAGAGAGCAGCTGGGGGCGCTAGTCATTCTCGCAGGAAGTGGGTCTCCCTTGTCCCGGAAGTGTATCCCTCCCTAGACAGCAGCTACTGCCTAGGCTTTATTCTTTCATGGCTAGATTCGGCCCGGCCTCCCAACGGGTTCCTCCAGATGCAATTATAAATATATCCACTGGGGAGGGGGACAAAGTCACTGATTTGCCCTCAAAATCATCGTAACCCTAACTCTTTTCCAGCAAGGAAGACGACTCACCGGCAATTTTAAGGGAGGGACGAGGAGTCCGACGAGGGAGACGCCTGGGGGAAGCACTGAGCCGGAGAAAGAACCTAGGAGCTTCTTGGACCCCGGGGCTATCAGAGGAACGACCAGCATGAGGCTGCGGCACCGAGGACAAGCTGACACTACGGTTTGGTTTGGTTTTCTTTTTTCTTTTTCTTTTTTTAAGACAGAGTCTCGCTCTGTCGCCCAGGCCGGAGTGCAGTGGCGCGATCTCTGCTCACTGCAAGCTCTGCCTCCCGGGTTCACGCCATTCTCCTGTCTCAGCCTCCCGAGTAGCTGGGACTACAGGTGCCCGCCACCACGCCCGGCTAATTTTTTGTATTTTTAGTAGAGACGGGGTTTCACCGTGTTAGCCAGGATGGTCTCGATCTCCTGACCTCGTGATCCGCCCGCCTCGGCCTCCCAAAGTGCTGGGATTACAGGCGTGAGCCACTGCGTCCAGCCGGTTTTTCTTTTACATATGTTGCCTATGTCCCTTTTTCCTTAACAAATTTGTAAAATTTGTCAGCTGAAAGGGGCCTCGGGGATCGTGAAGTTATAATCCAGTCCCTCTATTTCCAGACTGAAAAATGGCCTCATGATTGGCCCAAAGTCATACTTTGTTAGAGGCGCAGCTAGGATTCCACTAGGGCCTGTGACAGCTCGTCAGAGAGCAAGACAAAGTAAACTAACACTGAAGCATCAACAGTTTCTACCAAGTGATGAGATGATACAAGAATTGCCCAGAAATCCAAGTTGTTTACAGGCTTGAAGGGAAAGAATTTAGCTTGTGTAGTAAAAATATCCAGAGAATCCTCCAGATGTTTTTTTTATCCTTGGAGCCAACATTTATGAGATGGAAGGCCCTGTTTACTTGGTGATTGATAGCAGAACAATTAAAGGGTACTTGCCATCTGTGAGATCCTTAATGGAGTTGTTGATCTGACCTTTCGTTTCTTCCAATTTATCTTTGAAGTCAACAGTTTCCAATTCCTTTGCATAGGGTCTCTTCGTAGAGCTGATGAACTCCTGAAAAACATGCAGTTCATAAAATCAGAGTCTGTAGTCAAGCTATTGCATTGTTATTCTCTTCTAACAAAAGGATTATTAAATATCAACTGCTATATGTACACTTTCAAAATTGGTAACACTATATGAATTGAAACCATGTAGAAGTCAGTAAATTTCTTTGTATTGAGTGTTTCATTTTTTCAATTATAAGACATTTCAATTATTAAATGCATCTATCGACTTAATATCAGCTTTGGGGAAAACAAAAGAGACACTATGTTAAATATGCCCAATTCTCTTATGGGTTGTAATTTCAGGAACATGAAAATGTTGTATGTCTACAGATACATATATATTAGAATATAGGAAATGTATAGAAAAGAGAATTATGAGCAGAAAACTCTTGTCTTTGCTGAACTAAATAAATATCCTGTAGACCCTTGCTACTCAAACTGTGGTCCGAGGTGGTGTACAGCATCACCTGAGACCTTGTTAGAAATGAAGAATCTCAGACCCCACCCCAGACATACTGAATCAGAATGCATTTTAACAAAATTTCCAGGTGTGCCATCTGCAAATTAAGGTTGGAAACACAATGCAGGAGAGAACATAGCAGGAGTTCTTATTCTAATGCTTATTTAAAATGTGCAACCCTAAACCCTATTCCCACCTTGACAATCAGAACTACCTGGGTTCAATCAGAACTACCTGGGTGTTAAAAGGGCCTGAAGAACTTGCCCTTTTAACACCCAGATAGTTCTTATGCAAGAGATCCTCCACAGAGCACAGTTGTTTGGACCTTTAACTAGTAAATTTGCAGATGCTGTGCACCTAGCAGGAGCAATGGAAAGCAGTCTTTTAAAACATCTTTTGTAATGAGCCGAGATCATGCCATTGCACCCCAGCCTGGGCAACAGAGAAAGACTCCATCTCAAAGGAAAAAAACAAAACAAAACTTTACAACTCCTAGTCTGGTTAAGATCATTCCAGATGTTGCATGGAAGTTCGACGAAACTAAATATAACTTGATTCAGTGTCATGTCAGTTCACTTCCAAGCACAGGGCTTCTTGAATTTCTTCAGAGCAGCTTCAGCCTTAGCCAATTAACTTAGCTTCAGTTAATTGCACATCAACCTTGGGACTCACTGTCACCATTGACTGACAGAACCAATCTTACCTGAAAACATTAGAAAGCCTCAGCCAGATGAAGGAGGGCCTCCATTGTCCTCACTGCCAGCAATAAAAATGTGTTAATTGTCTCTTTAATGATCATTTAGGGAGCTTCTAGAAATGTTGTATGCTCAGGCTTCAACTCACATCTCAGTTTTTTTTTTAATTCTTCAGATGATTGTTGGAAGAAAAATGGTTGTGTATATGTATCTTTAAGCAACAAAAAATATACTCACAATATCTAGTAACCCATGTCCTCAAAAGATCTTAACCACAAAAATACCTACTGCAGAAAGTTGCAAAATCATGGTAAAATATTTAAAAGCTGGTAGTCTAGCTTTTCCATTTGGAAACCTTGAAATTCTGACCATCCAAACAGGAACTAAATCAACTCTGTGTTACTGAAGTACAGAGGGAAACTTCATGTAGTCTAGAATATTGTCTGTGTGTTTCAAATACAGATTTTTAAATATTACAACAATGGGTACCGTAGTGGTGTTTGTATGATTCCTTAGAGCAATGGCTAAACTTATATAACCAGAGCTGCCTGTGGAGATCCCCATCTGACCAGCCCAGCCAACAAAACTAATTTGTGACTGATGAAAATTGTGAATTCATAGTTATTATTTTTCTTACTGATTTTGAGAAACATCAGAAGAACTGTGTGTGCATAAAAAATGAGGTGGAGAGCTTAAAACATTGTCCCAGGCCATATGCCCTGCTCTTTAAGGAGAAAGAAGTTTAAATCATTAGCTGTCTTACACTCTGTAAGACTGCTCATTGTCTATGGAGCTACATTTATTAGAGAGTTAATTACTCTGTTCTCCATTCTCTCAGAGGAAGGTAAAAGAACAGGTAAGATTTATTTGAGAGGGAAAAGGAAAGCCCATAAGCTTCTCTGTATTTTGAGTTAGAAGATGTGACTGCAATTGATTCCCACTATACTCAACCTCTCCACTAGGATTTATTTATTTAAAGCCTCAAATCACAAGTGAACATCTAGAAATGAATTTCACTGAAAAAAAGTTGTAGGTCTAACAGCATGAAAATGCCACTCCTGGTAAAAAGTTAAGTCTTGCCACTTGCTTTAAACAACTTACTGTAGAAAGATTCAGAGATTTGTCTACGTAGAGCCGCTTGATTAGTTTCAGTGAGTAAAAGGAACTAAGTTTGTTTACATCCGATGTTACTGTTTGAAATCCAAAGGGTACATCTTTGACATTTTCAAAATGAAGAACCTGTTAAGAGAAAAATCCATTACCCAAAAAGCATTGCCTCTGAATAGTGCTGTACTGAAGTGGACACGTGATAATGACCAACATCCTTGGGCATACAGAATCCTCCTGCCTAGTTCCCGTAAAGTAAGGCTCCTCAACCTCAGCGCTATTGACATTCAGGCTGGATGAGTCTTTGTGGGGCTGTCCTGGGCACTGCAGGATGCTTAGCAGCATCCCTGACCTACTAGATGCCAGTGGCATCCTCCCCCTATTTGTGAGAACCCAAAATGTCTCCAGACGTTGCCAGATTATCCCAGAGTGGGAAGGGGAGGACAAATTGTCCCCATTGAGAAACACTACCATAAAGGTACTCTTCCAAATCAACCATCGAGAACATTTGTCCTTTCTTTAAAGTGATGCCCTTAATACTCACACAGAAGGATTTCCAAACTTGGAGAACGATGAAGCTGGGTTATAATTTCTATCCAATTCAGAGACCAGAGAGAGAGATTAAACAAGAGACACCATCATCAGGCAGGAATCAGATTTCAGGACAAGTGCCTCTAGCCAGAGTCTGTCTAGTCCCTCTGGGTGCTTTAGCAAATGCCAGGTAAATAGATGTGTCATTTCTGATGGGCAGCTACAATAAATGGTGGGCTGCCCTGGGCTGGCTAGAGTCAGTGGCCCTGCCTGTGAATCCCAGCCTTCACCACCTCTTCTCCAACTCTTCAGAGAATCTTCTCCAACTCTTCAGAGCCTCCTTTCCTCTCCGTAAAATGGGCTGAAAATACCTGCTTTCCTGAGTTGTTATGAGGATTACTTATATGTAGAACACGTAAAATATTATACGGATTCAAACTGTTAATTATTCTTGTAATAATATTGTAAGCCATTTAAAACCAGGACACTATCATTTGGAGGGCTTAAATCATTGTATTTTGTTCCTTTTTTTTTTTTTGTTCCAACCAATAGTCCAGCATCTTTTCTGCCTTGCAACACCACAACATGTAATGTCAGCATAAGATGACACCCTCCTCGCTCCATAACTCATAATGGCCATGCTGTGATTCCACAACCCAGATAACAAATGCTGCCAAACCGGCGCATTGTCCCAATGAATTATATAGCCTCAGCATTGCAGGGTCAAATGCTGGTCCCAGACAGTGCATAACTCCCATGCCTAAAGATGGATGAAGGAGACCAGAAAATTTAAGAGCCCAGGTAACTACTGCTGGGGAACCAGTTGCATATACTGAGAAGATCTTGAGGAATTACTGAGGAACAGACCCACTACCCGGAAGTTCTCTTTCGCTGACCTTTCTCTAATGGTAGATGAGAAATGAGGAATGGGAGATTGGGTAGGGAGAGTGGAGTTGCGCAGTTCAGAGATGGGCTTGATAAGAAGATACATTTCCTCTTCGCAGGAGTGAAGCTGCTTCAAGTCCCAAGTGTAAATTCTTCATCCTTACCTAAATAACTCTTATGGGCCATACTTTCTGGACACATATGAGTACAAGAAGGTGTTGCCTTTTTAAATGCTTATGAACTAATAGAAAAGAAATTCTATTGAACCTAGAATGATTAGCATAAGAGTAATAATGAAATAGAATTAGAAGAACATTCACCTATTATCTAAAAGTACATGAGGACTTAAAACGGAACAATCAGGAAAATTGTCTCATTTGAAGGTCTAAGAACTTTACAAAGCTAGATAATCAACCATAGCCAGAAAGAAACCCTAAAACGATACAGATGCTCCTTGATTTATGATGAGGTTACATCTCAATAAAACCATTGTAAATTAAAAATATTATAAGTCAGAATGAAAAAGCTGTGATTACCCAGCAGATCTCCAGGTTCTCCATCACAGCCTGGTGCCTGTCCCAAATGTGAGTTGCATTACCTACAAGCAAGCTTTCACATTTAAAAATAGATTAAGATGCCTGTAATCCCAGCACTTTGGGAGGCCGAGGCAGGCGGATCACCTGAAGTCAGGAGTTCGAGACCAGCCTGGCCACATGGTGAAACCCTGTCTCTACTAAAAATACAAAAATTAGCCAGGCGTTGTGGCACGCACCTGTCATCCCAGCTACTCGGAAGGCTGAGGCACAACAATCGCTTGAACCTGGAGGCTGCAGTGAGCCAACATCGCACCACTGCACTCCAGCCTGGGTGACAGAGTGGGACCCTGTCTCACAAAAAAAAAAAAAAAAAAAAAAGATTAAGAGAGTCCTGGAATGGCACAATTCTGAATCTTGACCAATTCTGGCCACAAAGTCTACATTCCTTTTTTCCATAGGCACTGCCTATGGGTTCTAATAACTGTATTCCCACTTAAAGTAGAAACAAGGTTTTGGGGCTTACCTGTCCAATTTCATTTGCAGTGTCACCTTTAGCACCCACTTGAGCAAGTGACAGAGAGGTGGAGAGACAGATTGGAGAGAAGAGGACATTGCCCAGTGGCTCCTTTTCACATAGTTGTTTGAACAGATCAACGGCAAAAGCCGAATTTGCTAGTTGCAGGGCATCCATTGCGGGCCTGGAAGTAAGGACAAGGGAGCGGTTAGTTTCTAAAGCATCTTTAACGTCTTCTCAACTGCATTCTGCCAACACTATGAGAATTCTATTTAAACAAAGTAATTGATCTCAGAAGAAACAAGGAACTTTCTGTAAATTCAAAAGTAAGATCAGTTGTGAAGAAACTTCCAGGCAAATGTCCGAAGGCACGTGAGGTCCTCTGTGTGTCCAGCTCTGCCTAGACTCTGCAGTCTTGGGCCTGCTCAGCCACAGTGGCCATTGTCAGGAGCCCAGTGGTCACACCTCTTCTCCAGCATATGTCAGAAAAGTTGACAGCACTAATCAACATCAGTTGGTTTTATTTATCACATATTGTTTCCATTAGGATTTCAGTTAAACTACAAAGTTAAAACTTCTATAAAACAAAAACAGTCGAATTGCAGCAGTTTTGCATTGTTCAGTTTAATATTTAGTAAGTGTAATGGGTTGAATTGTGTCCCCCAAAAAGATATGTTAAGTCCTAATCCCCATTACCTGTGAATGTGACCTTACGTGGAAACAGAGTATGTCCTATTTCTTAACTAATATATAATTAGTTAAGATGAAGTTACATTGGAGTTAGGTGAGCCCTAATCCGATATGACTGGTGTCCTTAAAGGAATAAGAGGAGAGACACAGAAACAGACATACACCGAGGGAAGATGTGAAGACACAAATGTCTTCACCTGTGTGAAGGGCATGCCGTATGGCAATGGAGGCAGAGATTGGAGGGATGCTTCCACAAGCCAAAGAACGCTAAGAACTGCTGGCAACACCAGAAACCAAGAGAAAGTCATGGAACATTCTCCCCTGGAGCCTTTTGAGACAGCATGACCCTGCCGACATCGTCATTTCAAAGTACTGGCCTCCAAGCCTGTGGGTGAATAAAGCTTCTGTTGCTTTAAGCTGCCTGGTTTGTGGTGCTTTGTGAGAAGTGCTAGAAAACCCTTAAAGTAACTAATGCCTCTGCAGGACACCCAGCACATAACAATACTTAATAAACAGCAGCGGTTATTGTTTGCGTTTATAATACGCATCTGTGTGTAAGACACTACCCAGAGTGTTACAAGGATCAGTGGACCTCCTCCTTCTCTAAGCTCATAGTCTCTTTGGGCAGATATGCAGACAAATAACTAGAATACAGAGCTGCCCAAGACATGTGAGTGGTATAATAAGTAATAAGGGAGTTAAAGAAAAGAGGGAACAGTTTCAAAATATGTAGCCTGGTAACGTGGATATAGCAGCAACTAGGCATCTTGTCACATCTCAGAGCTCTTTAATTCTAACACAGCAACTTCCAAAGTGTTGTGTCTTGACTCCTGGCAGTCCCTAACACCCTTTCAGGAGGTCCATGAGGTTAAAACTATTCTCATAATAATACTAAGACATTATCATTCTCAATCTCTAATAGACAGCGGAGTTTTCCAGAGGCTATATGACATCCCTTCTATTAAGCCAAATATTAAGGAGATTTGCAAAAATGAAAAACAATATCACTCTTCTCATTACATTTTTTCACTTTAGAAAATGTTTTTTAATATATATAATTCATATTAGTATTTAATTATTATATTATTTTAATAAATTAGTAAATGAACATTTCAAAATGTGTCTGATTTTAATTTCTAGTTTGGTAAATAGTGATAGATATAATCTACATTTTTTTTAAAGAAACAGTTCTTTGGGGTCCTCGGTAATTTTTAAGAGTGTAACAGGGTCCTCAGATTTAAGAAGCTTCACTGTTCTAATAAAGGTCTACCTACCTATTTAGTCTAGTAGTTACTGATCGACTCCGAAGACAATTAGGTAAATTCAGGCAGTCAGGGCTTCCCTTTCTGGGAGCAGAGCTGAACTACATGAACTCCTGAGGCTCTGCCTAAGCCAGGACAGCATGTTTCTAAGGGAAATGAATTGATATTACTACCCCGGGGTGAGCAGTACAGGGATTAAACTCGAAGTGTTCCCCCAAAGCCTCAGGCACACACACACAGACACAAGGGCCGAATGTGACATTGAAGGTCTTCAGGTAGGACATGCACCCTGGCATCAGAAAGTAAGCTCCACTGCTTAAGATAGAGGATTCCCTTTGGCCAGTACCCAAACGTGTGTCAAGAGTCAAAGGCATGATGAATAGGATTGCAATTTGCACCTTATACCTGGACACAAATTCAGAATGCAAAGACGAAAATAAGATGGAGGAGAGGACTCCTGGTCTTTAAACATTTCTTCAGAATTCTCCCTTTTATGGGATATGTGGCTTGTGTGTAGGATGGACTCAAATCGATTATATCTCAGAGTCTGAAAAAGCGAGTTCGTTATCCAAAAATAATGTTTTGTTGACTCTGTTCATGCTCACTGGTCATTTCCACGGGCTTCCTCTTTCTCCACATGTCCCTGATAAGTACAGGCATGCACTCAGGCCAGTTCCCATTGCAAATATACCACGAGGCCCCCTGAAGTCAGGTGGGCCTCTCACTTTTCTTTAAAGCCCACAACCTTACTCCTTCTCCCCTCAGGGCAGGGGCAAGGGCTGACAGGTGACATCACACCCCAGGGAAAGGTGACTGGCATTAGGTGTATACTGAGGTCAGCAGAGTATACTGAGGCAAAAATGAAAGCCTGTTGAGTGTTTCACCCAGTGTGCCCGCCACTGAGAAAATATAAAGAAACTCTTCACAAAAGGTTTGGGGAATCTGTGGACAGACTTTCAGAATAGGAAACCTGGCTTCCTTCCACAGCACATTTAATATTAGTAATGCCAAGTTCATCTACAAGTAAAACTCAACATGTACAAGAAGTAATGAGTTATTTCTTCACCAAATAAAGAAGCCTAAACCCAGATCCCTGAAAGCTTCTTAACACTTCCACCAGTTGAGAGCTAATCACACTGATAATTATATGAAAACACACAAACTGCTTTAACAAACACAAGTAGCTCCTCCCAGCACGTATTTATTATCCTCCAAGAGAAACTAGAATAATTTTGCATAGTCAATAACAAACTATACTTTCAGTGATTTCCTTTGTATAGAAAGATGGTGTTTAAGATCTTAATGTGCTGAGGGAGTTTGGCTGCAAACACCTACAAATGGATCTTAGAAGTGGATCAAACGGTGATGAGATGTTCATTTTACCATTTTATTTCACTAAAGCATTATTCATTCACTCGTCACAACATTTTGAGATACATTTAGTCTAAATGATTGTGGATACAAGATCATTGTGGCTTTTAGTGTAGTTAATTACACAATACAATTAATGCTGTGTTGCAGTTCAAGGCTTAGATCCAGGTCCCTGTTGGAGATGTAAATCGGTGCACATCTGACATCCTAACATCTCTGGGGCTTTCTCTCACCACTGGCAGACCTTCCCTTTGAGTGAGTCCCTTCCTTTGCATGCTAATCCTCAGTGCATGAACGCAAAGAGATCTGCCTTCCTGTTCCTATGCTGACTGGCTCCTTTCTCAGAAAATTCTCCTTCATGTCTGGGAAGGTCATACAGCCCTTAGTATCTGGGGTCCCAGCGGCAACAGCATTGTTTGATGCTGGCTAAAGGAAACAGAAAAGGTCTGTACATGGAAATGGTTGTAGTGGCAAAAAATCACCCACTAAGTAATCAATCAAATACTGCCCGGTAAATCTGATCAGTGGCTCTGTGATTAGTCCCAAGTGACCTAAAAACACTATAAAGTTGATCTGGTCTGAGGTAGCTCAAAAGATGACTTTGGCCACAGTTGCCACATGACTGTATTGCAAGACAATCAAAGCATTTAAACAAACCTCAGCAATGTTAACAATACATGACCTGGAAAAAATACAAACTTCCTACAGACCATTTTGCATGATCAAATGCTATAAAATTGTAAGTACCAGAGTAGAGATTAGCAATTCCTATATAATAAATTTAATGTGCCTAATGACTTCTGTTGAAAGTGCTAAAATTGCTACAAATTTTTTTTCATTCTATTGCCTTGTCACAAGGGTCTTCTTCCATTTCTGTGAAAACCCTGTAACCATTTTAACAAGGAGAACTTCGTTTATAGTTGCAATGTAGAAAACGCTACATCTTTCAGCACTTAAAAGTTCAAAAGGAACTTTATTTTAACCATAGGAAAGTGAGACGGAAGTTCAAGCAGTAATACAAATGCAGTTTTAAGAACTTATTTCCAAGTACCTTGCTTTCGCAATCTGTGCAAATTATAAACCTTGAAAGTGGGACAAGATCTTGGAGAGGATCTAGGCTGGCCACACCTCTTCATTTTACAGATGAGGAAAATGAGGCAGACAAAGATGAAGTGAGTCTCCCAGGCCACCCACGCAGGGAGTGAGAGTGGCAAAACCAGACCTAGAATTCATTGCTTCTAGCTCCCAGCCTGGCACTTCCCTGCCACACCTGATCACCTGCTTTCTTGTTAATTGCATCTTTGCTGGCATTTGTTCTCTCAGAAGTCTCTCAAGTTCCAAAAATCCTACATGTCCTGAAGTCTCCCCTTGAAGATATCAACATATCCTGCATGGTTTGTTCAATCGACACAAAACTTCTTCCCTATGATTTTCCTACTTGAAGAAGCCCTTGTTCCCTTTCTGCCACTTATGTTGTAAACTCTTGGTATGATGTTGCTTTCATCTAGTAAGTATTAACTGAGTACCTAATGTGTGTCAGGGTAGGCATTAAGAAAAGGTGAAAACGACATAGCCCCTGCCTCCAAGGAGCTGTCAGTTAGTGGTATGATGAATGTTTTAAGTGTTTTGATGAGCACACAAGTCACTATGGGATCCCCAGGAGTGACAGACCCCCCCCCATACTAGAAACCTCAGTGACACCTCCTCAGAGACAGTGACAACTGAGTAAGTCACATTAAAGGTGAGTCCTACAGGATAAGTAGGAGTCAGCCTTGCAAAAATGCGGGACAGGGAGAACTGACTCAATCCAGAGAGGCCCCAGTGAATGGAGACGCATGTACTGGGCTGGGGGTAGGGCTGTGCTCACTTCTCTAGACTTATAGCTTGTCACTGGTCTTTGTATGAAGATTTCCTAAGTTTTTTATGCATCTGAGCCAATGGTCCTCAAATTTTTTGTCTTTAGACCATTTAGGTGAGAAAAAAGTCCTGTGGGTAGGATATATATATCCCACTTTGCCTGGGACAATCCTGGTTTATGTCTGTTGTCTTGACATTAATAACAGTGCCCCGTTTACTCTCAAACATATCCTGATTTGAACAATATATGTTCATTTTACTTATAGACCATCAACCACACTCTTCAACCACACATCACGGGTGTGCATATTTAAACAGAGCTATGAGCATAGTTTTTTCATCCCTTAAAACCTTAACTTTTGGCTGGGTACAGTGGCTCACACCTGTAATCCCAGCACTTTGGGAGGCCAAGGCGGGCAGATCACTTGAGGTCAGGAGTTCGAGACCAGCCTGGCCAACATGCTGAAACCCTGTGTCTACTAAAAGTATAGAAATTAGCTGGGCGTGGTGGCACGTGCCTGTCATCCCAGCTACTTGGGAGGCTGAGACAGAAAAATCACTTGAACCTGGGAGGCTGAGGTTGCAGTGAGCCAAGATCGTGCCACTGCACTCCATCCTGGGTGACAGAGCAAGACTCCATCTCAAGAAAAAAAAGAAAAAAAAACTACGTTTTTACTGTGTCAGAGTATTGTAGATATCATTTAGCCTGGCCTGCCTCATTTTAAAGATGGAAAGACATGGTGAAAAACATCTCTCAAGTATTTGGTAAAACCAGTCCTTAGGGAATGCCATGAGAAACCTTGCCTATTATAATATCAGTAATGGAATGCCAAAAAACACAACCTCTGTTGTCCACATTCTAAGTCTTTGAGGAGCAAAGGATGTGCAGGATTAAGAAAACAGGATATTTTGAAGTTTCTGCAATGTGAAAGACTATGAGGACTAAATAAAGTGATTAAGTGAATCAATGTATATGAAAAGTGCTTTGTGGGCAAGAAAGTACAATACAGCTATTAGTAATTGCTTTAATTTCCCATGGCAGGGGGGCGTCTGCTTTGCTCTGAAGCATCATAGCTGCTCCTGTCTCTTTAGAAGCCTGATCTTGACCACTGACCCAGCCCACTGTTGCCAAGCAGTAAACTTACAGCCAGACTCAGCCACACCAGAATGGCCCAAATCGCTGAGACTGCATAGCCCCAAAGTCAATCCGCAACCCAGAGGGATTGAAGTGGCACAATTCAAGGCGTTAGGAAGCAAAGATATAAACCTGCTGACTCATTTCCTTTGGAGACTCCTTTCCTCAGACAGGCTTCATCTCCACCCATGAAGGAACTCATCGAACACTTACACTAACTGGTAGGGACTGAGGTTTGGAACCCATTATCGAAAACCTCCCGGGAGATGTAGGGGATGAAAAAGATGGTAACAGAACCCATGGTGTTGTGGAAACATCCCGAGCTGCAAGTTTGAAGGCCTGATTCGATCTCAGCGGTGCTACTTACAAGCTGTGTGGCTTTGGACAGCAGATCACCTCTGTGAGCTCTGCTCCTCATCTACAGAATGAGGGGGCTGGGCTGAAATATGTCTAAGAGCCCCCAGCTCTGAGGATCTGGTTACGAGTCTCTGGAATAGCCTGGCATGTTGGTTTTTTGTATGATATGCTTAAATGAAGCCATAAGAAAAAGTGTACAGCATATGAGTAAGAAACTACAAGCAGCTATTATAATTTATAAGTCCAAGAATACGCACCTGAAATGTGTAACTTGTTTAAAGTTATGCTGAAACCCAGAAAACTGAAGGGAGAATAATTTCCGCTTAGAAGAATGCAGTTGCAAGTAGATGAACAGCGATCTGATGCTTAAAAATGCCAAAAAGAAGGGCAGTCCATATGCCTAAATCTCAGCCTTACAACGTCAGCCAGGGAGAAGAGCCAGCCAGACACACCAATACTTCTCAACTTTCCCCAGTTTGCGGGTACCACACCCTTTCTGAAACTAGCATTGCAAAATTCATTCTGAGTTCCAAGGTAGGCATGAAAATGTCCTCAGAAGTATTTTCTCCTCCGTGAATCACGGTTGCACCCCTCTACCACCAAAACCTCCGAGCCATGTGACTTCTTCATATTCTTACCTTGTATGGTTAAGTGATTTTACTCCCTCTGCGGTGTTCCTGGTGCTCAAAGGGTTGGGAGCTGGAAATACTGCCAACATGGGGGATGAGAGGCGACAGTACTCAGCCCAACAGCCCGTCTTTGAAAACAGCCCCAAAATGGACCTAAGTCCATTTTGTTCACCATATCAAATCAGCTCAAATAACGATATTTATGAATTTCCCTGAAAAAGGAAGTCACCAGCCCTGCTACCCCACCTTGCTTACCTGGAGTCACAGTTATCCTGGAAAATGCGTGGAAAAGGAACAGGCAAGCGAGGAGCACAAAGACCTGGATGTGGAGGCGACCGTGTCTGGGCAGAAGCAGCGGTGGCTCACCTGGGCAGCACCGCCACGCCCACTGCCAGCCCAGCTCCACGCCCCGCCCCGCCCCGCCCCGCCTCGGCGGCACTCCTCTCCTACTCAAGCCTCTTGGCAGCTTGTCCACAATTGAAAGAAATGATTCAGGCTGAAGTTGCTGTTGTCTGCACAGCTTCCAAAAGGCCTCCAACATGTTCGGGCAGGAAGGGGCTGTGAGTTACATGCATACGTACAGACATGCGTACGGCAATCCTCTCGGCCCACCCAGGACCGGAAGGTGAAATATTAGATGAAATAAAAGTAATGTGTGATGATAGTAATACTACAAATTTCTCAGACACGTTGGTGGCACAAAAAGTACTCTGATCTCCATTCTTTTTGTGTAAACTGCAGCAGCTCATTCTGCTAGATGCCAAAAGAGGTAGCTGCCCATTAAACAGAAAGACAATCAAAAAAGAAGGAATGGATATATGTATAAACACAGTGCCTACCTAAAAATTAGGTACTATTAGCAAAATATTTACTACCAAATTGGTAGGAGATATTGTTTAATGGGTGGCGCAGGAAGTTTCTTTTTAAAATCCTGTGATTAGGATTACTCAGGCCTGGCGCGGTGGCTCACGCCTGTAATCCCAGCATTTGGGGAGGTTGACGTGAGCGGATTGCTTGAGCCCAGGAGTTTGAGACCAACCTGGGCAACATGGTGAGACCCCATCTCTACAAAAAATGTAAAACAATAGCCTAGTGTGGTGATGCATGCCTGTGGTCCCAGTTACTTGGAAAGCTGAGACGAGAGGATCACTTGAGCCTGGGAGGTCAAAGCTGCAGTGAGCCGTGAGCTAACCACTGTACTTCAGCCTGGGTGACAGAGCAAAAGAAACAAAAAGAAAAAGGAGTACGCAGCTCTGCTCTGAAATCTCTTCGTGGAGCCTGTTCTTGTCCTCCTGTCTTCCCACAGCTTCTTCATTTGGCGGGACCTACTCCCTTCCAGCCGAATCAGTCTCAGGAAAGGACCTGAAACGGAGCTGGTTGCTTCTCTGCTGTGCTTATCTAGAATTCCCTATTGTACATTTACTACATTGTTTCATAATAATCTCTTATATTCTCCTATATGTGACTACAACAATGTTAAAGGTAAGTGCCAAGCTTCATTCATTTTTATAACACCAAAGCTTGATACAGACCTGATGTACAGTATGCAGTCAATAAGTGTTTGTTGAGTAATGAATAAGAGCAACTCGCTATATTAACTGACTAAACTAAGATTGATAACAGCGTCCCCTCCCCCATGTTCTGGGTATTCTAATGTTAACCAGGATCAAAGTCATAAACTAAGTGAACTCCAAAAACAGAATTTTAGGCATCGGTGGAGCAAGTGGAGGGAAGGTCATAGGTGAGGAGGTGTGGAAGGATGCTTCTTAAAAATTCTATTATCCAGCTGTAGGAGGGAAAATGAGAATTTGGGAGCAGAGTCATAAATTTGCAAACTAAGTCTAACCACTCATTGCTTGAGAAATCCTGAGCAAATTGCTTAATCCCTTTAGCTTCAGATTCCTCATCTGTAAAATGAGATCTATATATAGTTCTCATTTGTCAATAAGATCGATAAAATGAGATATAGACAGAGATGGATGAAGAGACAATTCTTACAAACTTTCTGACACATAGCATGTGCTTCCTAATGATGGCAATTAGTACCACTTTGCCCATTGGTTAGGTAGGCTTGGGGAATAGTGGACAAAAGACTGGAGCATGTTATTGACATTGAATTCACCACATTTATTGAACATCTGCTTCGTGCTTGCTACTGTGGTCTACAGATTTCAAGCGACTTGCATTTAAATGGTAGAGCTTCTCTATTCTCCTTTTTGAAGTTTTAATTCCCTCTAAAACACTCCTGTTCAGTGCTTGCTCAGCCGGGGCAGAAACATTTCCAATGACAGGAATTGAACAATACCCAAGGAAGTTCTAGCAAAGTGAAATGCCTTTGGGTGATTCTAACTGGGTGAAAATTAGAGGCACCATTCGACTGGGGCTATAAGACATGTTCCCTCTCCCCAAAGGGTACAGTAGGAAGATAAGAAACAAAAGAAAGTATCTGGAGGCATGTAATAAGGGACTTAAGAGAGGTGCAAATGACAAAAGTAGTTCAGAGACGGGTGTGACCTTTTCAGTCTGGCTATGACTGGGGAAGGATCATGGAGGCAGCATCATTGGACATCAGGAGACCATTTAAGCCTGAGAACGGAGGTCCAGAGCTGGGATGATACAAGGTATATTGGACAGATATGTTAACAAAAGATTAAACAGAACATTTCCTGTCAAAAGCTTTCACTTGTTGAAGTATCTCTGGAGGTCAGACCCTGTACGTGAATGTTCTCACCCTCTCATTGAACCCAAGTAAGGCAAGGACTCAGAAGTCTCAGGTGTAACATCATTGACAAAACACACTGTTGATTTAGGCAAAATAGCAGGAAAAAAAAAGTGGTTCCCATTCAGTGGAAAGAGTATTAAAACTGTGATTCTATTTGACTGAGAAGACCCATTTCCCAGTAATACTCTTTTCCACGGCAGCCAAAATTTTAAGTTCTTTAGAATTCTACCTAAAAAGACACTAGAAAACAGAAAAGTGGGAGAGGATGGAGTTATACAAGTCGTTCACATTTTTTAAATTACAGAATTTCAAACTAGTTTCTGGAGAACATACCTGCTGATTAATTTCAGGAAAGAGTGGCCTCAAGAATGTCTTCTGCATTCAATAGGTTTCTACTCTGCTTCCCTGTTTTAACTGGACATTTTGATTGGAGTCTGTGATTGACTGAATAAGCATTTTTTGAGTGTGTCAGACCCTGGGTAAGACCCAGAATAAGACCTAACTATGGATCTCAAGCCGACTACAGTTTAGCTTTGCATTTCTATAAGTCAGATACCTACACTAATTGTTATACTGTAAAAAAAAAAAAAAAAATACATCCTGAAGGAAATGCCTGGAAAGAACAAAGTTGTCATGTCAATTATGTTAACATGTGGACTTAGAAGCATCAGACTTATAAGAAAAAAGGTTCTACTCATACTAATAACTCAGAGAGCAACAACATAAAAATAACAATATGGTGTTATTATCCTGTTATAATCTTCAGTCTCTTGCCTCATGAAAAGCTTTTTATGTGGGCCCGTGAATAGTCAACTCTAGAGTATTTTTGATCTCCCTTCTTCCTGATGAACTTTGAACCTATAAGAAGCAGATATAAAGCCAGATTTTATAGTTTTCTATATGATATACTGTACAATTCATTTATTTTGTTTACTGTTGATGGCCTCCTTCAGCTGAAATCTAAGCAGATTTTTTTGGTCTGTTTTTTTCACTGATGTAGTCCAAGAACTTAGAATAGTATCCGGCACATAGTGGGTACTTAGCACATAGTGGGTAGAGAATGAATGAGTGGGAAATAACCCTACCTGACAGGAATTCAACTAAGGATGAATTCAACCCAAAATTTGAAGTCAGTTTGACATTTCCTTAAATACCAGCTACCTTTCCTACAGTTCTCTTTGTATATGAAGACCAGTGCATCTGATTCATCCCAAACACTTTATATTTGTAAAATAAACGATTCTTTTTTTTTTTTTTTTTTGAGATGGAGTCTCACTCTGTCACCCAGGCTGGAGTGTAGTGGTGCAATCTCAGCTCACTGCAACCTCGGCCTCCCAGGTTCAAGCGATTCTCCTGCCTCAGCCTCCCGAGTAGCTGGGATTACAGATGACTGCCACCACGCCCGGCTAATATTTGTATTTTTAGTAGAGACGGGGTTTCACCATGTTGGCCAGGAAGATCTTGATCTCCTGACCTTGTGACCCACCTGCCTCAGACTCCCAAAGTGCTGGAATTACAGGCGTAAGCCACCGCACCCAGCCAAATAAATGATTTCTTTAAAAAAAATTTAGTGACAAAGAGTACACCTGTTTGTAGGAAAAAGCATTTGCTCTATAATTTCAAAAATAATCCATAATGTTTTCCCCTCTCTTTATCTGCCACAAAAACAATTTTATTGACTATATAGTTAAAAGAGTAGATTTTTTGGAGGGGAGATACATAGCTCAAAGAATGAATTATTCATTCATTCATTATACAATTTTATGAAGCAATAACTTCCTCTAGTTCAACACAAGTAATCATTGGACTAAATATTTAATAACCTAGGAGACTGTTTTGTTGGTGCTTTTTCTTACCTATAGGTTGAAGCTTTGCAAATATTATACTTGATTACTCAGCTTCGAGGCTGAGGGATGATTTGACACACCCAGCCACTCCCAGGAACAAATGAAAGGAGCTTTGTTCTAGCATGTGCCTCTCGCTTTCTCTCTCGCTCTCGCTCTCACTCAATCTCTCTCTTTTCCTAAGAGAAGTTTCAGCCACAAATTCTCAGCATTCTTCCCGGATTCCTACAAATCATCAAGTGATTTTTTTCTTCACTAATAAAGGTGATTCCCACTAATTCACATGATGCCTCTCCCATACAATAGTGGAATCATATTAGCTGTCCACGTTTCCAGCCATTCACAGTTGACGATAAAGGATCCTAACTAGTCACTGTGGACTATTATGTCTTTTCACTTGTGGAGAAACTGAGTCAGGGAAGATAAAGTGACTGCTTTAAAGTTTCTGACTGAGATGGAAAAAAAACTATTTTAAAAGCCCCAGATTTGTAATTCTTTATCCTAACTACTCTATTTTGAGGATTTATTTCATACTTTTTGTCTTTTCAACTTCTGGTGTTTGTCTAGAAGAAATTTTATATTAAATGATAAACTGTATTATATTACAGAAAACAGGCTGTGTGAAATTTTCTAAGAAGCAAACTTAAGAGAAAAAAAAAAAAGACCACAGTGAAAAAAAATAGAGTTAAACAGGACCCCAAAGTTAAACCAAAACCAGATAGTAGAAGTGGCACAATTCGCCTCTAAAATGCTTCGTTAACCAGGCGCGGTGGCTCACACCTGTAATTCTAACACTTTGGAAGGCCAACACAGGAGGATCACTTGTGTTCAGAGTCTGAGACCAGCCTGGGCAACACAGCAACACACAGTCTCTATTAAAAATATATATGAATAAATAAAATGCTTAATACTATGTGTAAAGGCATATCTGAGCAAAAAATTGAGTGACAAATCCCTTAGGCCACTGCACTCCAACGTAGGTGACAAGAGCGAAATTCCGTCTCAAAAAAAAATTATTTTATATATTTTCTTCAACTCCTCTAAATATCGAATTTGCTAATACAAAATTAAGCAACCCTTAAGTGCTTTATAACAAGAAGCAGAAGCTCCTAATTTCTACTGGCTTATTGCAACCTCTGCCTCCCAGGTTCAAGGGATTCTCCTGCCTCAGTCTCCCAAGTAGCTGGGACTACAGGCATGTGCCACCATGCCCAGCTAATTTTTGTATTTTTAGTAGAGACAGGGTTTTGCCATGTTAGCCAGGCTGGTCTCAAACTCCTGACCTCAGGTGATCCGCCCGGCTGGGGCTCCCAAAGTGCTGGGGTTGCAGGTGTGAGCCATCGCGCCTGGCCTAAACAATTTTAATAATAGTTATTTCTGGCTGGCAAAATTAAAGATTATTTTTCCGTATCTTCGGCATGTCTTGCAAATTTTCAACAATCACCATATATCATTTCTTATGATTAAAAAGTTGCGTTTCTTAAGCAGTGGAAATTCCAGAGCATCTTTGTGAGGCATAGGACCTCTCAGCTGCACAACAGAAGCTGACGTCGTCCTGAGATGAGCACGTCATCTTGGCACACCACCCCTCGTGGTGTGCACACCCTTGTGGTAGGCACACCACCCCTACCGCCACCCACACCCCAGGTGAGCCGGGTTGAGGAGAGCCCAAGCCCGGGGCTCTGGGGTGCTCAGGAGCACCTCCGAGAGTGTCAGCCCCCCCAGGGGAGAGCTGCTCAAATGGGAACACGCCTGACCTCTTTCTCCCTCCTCCTCCCTTCTCCTCCTCTGTAGCATCAGCCAGTGTGCTGACTCAGTTGCAGGCCATGATCTCTGCCTTGATAGGTGATGCAACTGAAATGTGCCAAGGAGAAGCGCAGCTCTTCGCTAAAGGAAGCTTGCTTCCACTAAGTCCAAACCTTGTTTCCAAATGGTGAAGAACATACACCCACAGCGCCTTGTGTGAGCATTTTTTAAAGTCATATGAGGAAGACCTTTTATACATGCTTTGCAATAACACTTTATGTAAGGTCTATTTTCATCCCAATTTGTAAATGAAAAGGAAAAACATGCCGATGCTTAGGGCTATTGAGTAACTTCCCCCAGATCACAACGTTAGTGAATGGTAGAACCCGATTTAAATCCAGGTAGCATTCTTAACAAACGTGTTAAGAACGTGTTTATATCCACGTGTTAAACGTTATATTCTTGACCCTAATCTGAGATTAAATAAGCTTATTCCTGTATCAAATATAAAAAATACAGCCGTGTGCAGTGGCTTATGCCTGTAATCCCAGCACTTTGGGAGGCCCAGGAGGGTGGATTGCTTGAGGTCAAGAGTTCAAGACCAGCCTGGCCAACACGGTGAAACCCCGTCTCTACTAAAACTACAAAACTTAACTGGGCGTGGTGGCGGGTGCCTGTAATCCCAGCTACTTGGGAGGCTGAGGCAGGAGAGTCATTTGAACCTGGGAAGAGGTGAGATTGCAGTGCATCAAGATAGCACTACTGCACTCCAGCAACAGAGTGAGACTCTCTCTCTAAAAAAACAAAAATAACAAATAAACATATATATATACACACACACACATAATGTATAAATATATAAAACATATAAATATATTATATACGTATATTATATAAAACATATAAATATATTATATATGTATATTATATAAAACATATAAATATATTATATATGTATATTATATAAAATATATAAATATATAATATATGTATATTTATAAAATATATAAATATATAATATATGTATATTTATAAAATATATAAATATATAATATATGTATATTATATAAAATATATAAATATATATGTATATTACATAAAATATATAAATATATATGTATATTACATAAAATATATAAATATATATGTATATTACATAAAATATATAAATATATATGTATATTACATAAAATATATAAATATATATGTATATTACATAAAATATATAAATATATATGTATATTACATAAAATATATAAATATATATGTATATTACATAAAATATATAAATATATATGTATATTACATAAAATATATAAATATATATGTATATTACATAAAATATATAAATATATATGTATATTACATAAAATATATAAATATATTATATATGTATATTACATAAAATATATAAATATATTATATAGGTATATTACATAAAATATATAAATATATTATATAGGTATATTACATAAAATATATAAATATATTATATAGGTATATTATATAAATATATAAATATATTATATAGGTATATTATATAAATATATAAATATATTATATATGTATATTATATAAAATATATAAATATATTATATGTATATTATATAAAATATATAAATATATTATATATGTATATTATATAAAATATATAAATATATAAAATTTATATAAGCATATTATATAAAATATATAAATATATTATATATGTATATTATATAAAATATATAAATATATTATATATGTATATTATATAAAATATATAAATATATAAAATTTATATAAGTATATTATATAAAATATATAAATATATAAAATTTATATAAGTATATTATATAAAATATATAAATATATAAAATTTATATATATTATATAAAATATATAAATATATAAAATTTATATATATATTATATAAAATATATAAATATATAAAACATATATTTATATTATATAAAATATATAACTATATATGTTTATATATAATAGCAATTATGAAATATATTTATAATTGTTATATAGAAATATATTGATATGAAATACTTTTTCCTCTAATAAGCACTTAGTTCTATGTGATGTCAGGATCCAATTCAAGAGGAGAGAGAATGCAGGAATTTACAGGCCTCAGAAACACAAAGTCAGCTGGCTTTACTTGGAAAGGGAGGAATTTTGTTTTAATTTTTTATTTTTTATTTTTCTGGGTACATTGTAAGTGTACATATTTATGGAATACATGAGATATTTTATTACAGGCATGCAATGTGTAATAATCACATCATGGAGAATGGAGTATCCATCCCCTCAAGCATTTATTCTTTGTGTTACAAATAATCCAATTATACTCTTTTAGTCATTTTTAAATGTACAATTAAATTATTATTGACTGTAGTCACCCTGTTGTGCTGTCAAATGCTAGGTCTTATTCATTCTTTCTAGTTATTTCTTGTACGCATTAACCATCCCCATCACCTCCCCACCCCATGGGAAGGGAGGACATTTTCATGAAGTCTTCGAAGGTCATTTGTCAGGGGCGGGGGAGATGTATGAATCAGCCTGTGCTAGGTATGTAAAGCACTGTGCTAGACTCTGCAGATGAGAACTCTGTCCCAGTCTCTGCCTCCTAAAATGGGATTTAAGAGTGAGTCCTTCTATCCAGCAATTTCAATTTCTCCCAGACATGGAGGGCTCTGAGATTCACTTGTAGCTCCAAGAGTGCCCCCCATAGAAGCTTGAGAACAGACACTTCTTCATGAGTCCCATTCTGGACTTCTGTCTCTTCACTCACTCCCACATATGAGGGGACTTCAAAAATTCATGGAAAATTTGAATTATAAACAGAAAAATTAAAAATATAAACTCTGCTTCTCAACGTAAGCTGCATCAAGTTCAAGACACTTTTGTAGGTGATGATAACAGCCATGTAGTCCATCTCTGAGGAAAGCGGAGTCCTGGGAATTTATGTCAATGCAGTCCCTTTTTCATTATCGCTGAAGAAAAATAGCTGCCCTTTAAAGATTTTGTTGTTGTTGTTGTTGTTGTCTTACAATTAGGAAACAAAAAGAAGTCAGAAGGAGCCAAATTAGAACTGTAAGGTGGATGCCTAATGATTTCCCATGGAAACTCTCGCACACATCCCCTCATCTGATGAGAGGAACAAACTGGAGCATTGTCATGGTAGAGAAGGGCTCTCTATTGAAGCTTTCTCTGGTGTTTAAATAACATTTTTGCTGATTTTCTCAGAATGCTCTCAAAATAAGGAGATGTAATGTTCCTTGGCTCTCCAGAAAGTCAACAAGCAAAATGCATTGAGTATCCCAGAAAACCGTTGTGATAACCTTTGCTCCTGACCAGTCCACTTTCGCTGGCCCACTTCTGTCTCTTGGTAGCCATTGCTGTGATGGTGCTTTGCATTCAGGGTCATACTGGTAAAGCCATGTTGCACTTCCTGTAATAGTTCTTCAAAGAATGCTTCAGGATCTTGATCCCACTTGTTTAAAACTTCAATTGAAAGCTCTCCTCTTGTCTGCAGCTGATCTGGCTGTAACAGTTTTGGCACCCATCGAGTAGAAAGTTTGCTCAGCTTTAATTTTTCAATCAGAATTATGTACGCTGAAGCACCTGAGATGTCTATGGTGTTAGCTATTCTTTGTGCTGTTAATCATTAGTCCTCTTCAATTAGGGCACAAACAAGGTGAATTTTTTTTCTTCACAATCTTCAATATCATCTCATCCCTACTTAAAATGAGTTATCTATTTGTAAACTGCTGATTTCTTTAGGGCATTGTCTCCATAAACTTTTCACAGAGCATCAGTGATTTCACCATTCTTGCACTCAAGCTTCACCACAAATTTGATGTTTGCTCTTGTTTCAATTTTAGCAGAATTCACATTGCTTTGATAGGGGCTCTTTTCAAACTGATATCTTTCTTAGCACCTCAAACTAGATCCTGTTTAGACATGTTGTAACTAGTTAGTATGAGTTTATTTTGATACAAAAAAATTGAAATCCATGCATTGTTTTTGCATGATACACATTTTTGATGAACTTTTTGATGAAGACCCCCTTATATTATTTGCATTCATGCCTGGTTCCTGTCTAGACCCTGAGCCATGGGGAGGCCAGGGACCACAGTTTATCTGTACATCCCTACTCCCTCTCCCAGAACTCACGAAGTTCTTTTCATGCTACGCATTAAATAAACTTGTCCTAGTCTAGTAGTAGAAACCAATCAATTACCTCTCACAATGTCATAGTGCAGACAATGATTGTTAGGACAGGAAGTGGTGTCCATGAAAGATGGTGTTGCTACTTTAATATCTTGAAATATAAAGAAAGAATTAAACATTACAGCAAGTAAATCAAAGGTTTAATTTTTTATCCAACTAGATAAAGATCCTTGTGCTAGTGGTCCTTCAACATCACTGCACATCAGAATCAAGAAGGAATAATGTGTGTGGAGGACAGGTGAAGAAGTACAATCAAATTTCACATTTCCAGACCCAAATCCTCAGAGATCTGGGATTTAGAGGTCTAGGGTGAGACCCAGGAATGTGAATCCCTTTGGGTGGTTCAGAACTGGTTGTTCATAGACCACACTTTCAGAATCACAAGCTTCTGGCAGGTTCTGCACTGACCACAGTTGGTCCAATGGTCAGCGCTGATTCTAGTGTGAGACTGGCTGGTTCCCACTCTGCCATTAATGACACCATGGCCTTGAACAAATTACTACATTTCACTTTGCCTCAGTCCTTTCGTCTGTAAAATGGAGGTGACATTAGCAATTCCTCATAGGGTTATAACAAGGACAAAATGAGATAATACATGCTAAA
This sequence comes from Gorilla gorilla gorilla, assembly GCF_029281585.2. Classification (NCBI taxonomy): domain Eukaryota; kingdom Metazoa; phylum Chordata; class Mammalia; order Primates; family Hominidae; genus Gorilla; species Gorilla gorilla. The sequence goes on along the minus strand of NC_073241.2, from coordinate 92,794,572 downwards.
GGCTTAGAATATTGCCTGCCACCAGTAAATGTTCAAAAAATGTTAACTATCGTGATTTTTGTACTCTAAAGGCTGTAGTGAAGTTACAAACCTCAGAGAGATTGGTTTTACCTCAATAGTAGGTATAGACAGAAAATTTTTTGTCTGTATTTGTATTAATATATTTCAAGATTTTTTAATTGGAAGAAAAACTGATAGTCTTTAAAGCTCGAGAAGAATTAAGAATCATTAACCATATCACATTCACACACACACACACACACAATTTATGTGAAGTTTTCACTTTCTACCTTTGGGTTGTGGTGTCTTATAACATGAAAAACAAGAATAAAATGAAATTTACTCATAGTGAGAAAGGAGATTAAGATTTCAAAGAGTGGAGTATACATTTAATACTTCAAATTAAATAAATATCATTAATATGATCAACAACACATATTATCATAATTATGGTGCTTTGCAGTTTATTAGTTGTTATTGTTTACCCAGCCTTTTCTTCAAAGCAATTATATATGTATTATCTCTTTTAAACCTCACAATAAATCAGTCAGTTATGTATGTGATCTCCATTTTACAAATGAGAAAAGTGATATTAGAAATTTAAGTAATTACTAGTAAGAAATAAAGTCAAAGTCACACTCAGAACTCAGTGAGACTGTAGAAATACCATACTGCCTTCCATTGTCTGAAAAAAAAAAAGACTGGAGGCCGGGTGTGGTGGCTAATGCCTGTAATCCCAGCACTTTGTGAAGCTGAGGCAGACGAATCACTTGAGGTCCAGAGTTCGAGATGAGCCTGGGCAACATGGTGAAACCCCGTCTCTACTAAAAATACAAAACTTAGCTGGGCATGGTGGCATGCACCTGTAATCCCAGCTACTCAGGAGGCTGAGGCAGGAGAATCACTTGAACCTGGGAGGCAGAGGCTGCAGTGAGCTGAGATCACATCACTGCACTCCAGCCTTGGCAACAGAGCAAGACCTTGTCTCAAAAAAAAAAAAAAAAAAAAAAAAAGAATGGAAGAAAATGAATGAACCAAAGGTAATTCTCTCAAGATTTATTATCAGTTTCCTTTTCAAAGGAGGTTTTGAAGGGGAAGCCCAAAGACTCAGCACGAAGCCAGACCACCATGTAGACTCACTTGGTCCACACCATGCTCACCCCCCTGAGGAGAGCATGACTGGTGTCCATGGTAGATGCCTCCCTGGAGTCCCTCATCATGGAGCATACCCCTAACTGAATTATATATGTCACTTGCTAGGATGGCAAAGATGGTTCATTTTCTCTTCTTGTGTCACATAATGTGTCCTTGATATTAGTCATAAACCTACTTTTCACAAGCTCTTGTATTCCAGGAGTTGATGAGCAAAGCAGTGTTTCCCTACTGTCATCAGTCACAACACAAAGATATCATTAGCCAGGGAGGAAAGAGCCAGAGGAAAGTGGGGCATGTCTGAGTGGATTCAAGGCAGGAGGAGGCTGTGTAAGAGGGACAGGACCTCTCCCATACCACTTTCCCTGTCCAAACGATTACAAGAATGTCTCTAAGTAGCTGAGCAACCATAGAATCAATGCTAGCTTGAAGTTAAGGAATGAGAAAAACTAAAAAGAAATGCAATTCCTTTAAATTAAAAAAAGCCAATTAATAGGTTATTGGCACATGAGTTAAGAATTAAATAGAGAGGAGAGGCATAAGGTGCAAACTAAACAGAGAGATTTCTCGCCCAATAATGGGAAAACTGACACTTCATGCCAGAAAATGAGCACAAAGAGCAATGTGGCGTTTGAGTCATGAACTAAAAGTCTACAGTACATGGAAGGTGTTAGCCATTCTTTTCAAGGAGGAGATAAATTGCCAAGTCATCATAAAGCTCATCAAATGGGTTTTAGTCTAGGAGATGTTGTTAGGTAACAAATAAGAAAAATCTAGGCCAGGCACAGTGGCTCACACCTGTAATCCCAGCATTTTGAGAGGCAGAGGTGGGAGAAATGCTGTAGACCAGGGGTTCAAGACCAACCTGAGCAACATAATGAGACCCCATCTTTACAAAAAATTTAAAAATTAGCTGGGTGTGGTAGCACATGCCTGTAATCCTAGCACTTTGGGAGGCCAAGGTGGGAGGATCACTTGAGCCCAGGAGGTTACAGTGAGCCATGATCATGCCTTGCCCTCCAGCCTGGGAGACAGTGCAAGACCTTGTCTCTAAAAACAAAGAAACACAAATGAATGTCAGAAAGAGGTTCCCAGGTTTCTTCCTTTTGGAAACACCTTCTGTTGATTGACTTTCCCCACACCGGCACCACCTACAGTGGGTTTGGTGCTGATGATGCAAACTTACTTGAGGACCACGGGATTATGGGCTGTTAGGGCAATTGTTCTGGGTGGAGAACACAAGTTTTGTATGTTCCAGCTCCAAGATGTTGAAATTATTTTAACTTCAACATCTCTACAGTGGAAAAGTCAAGTACCAGCCCAGATGTTCAGAAGACTGAGTCCCAAGAATTATATGATCCCTTGTTTGATTCAGGCTCACAATTACCTGGAGTCTTTCAGCACAGACTATGTACCAAGCTTAGTATAAATATTAATATTATCTTTGCTGTATATAAGAGGTAATCAGTGTAAACTAAATTGTTCTAACCCGGAGGAAAAAGAAAACAACTGTCATCTTCCAACTGCCTGCTGTACAGTAATTGAGAAGTCTGAATCTAGTGAGGAGGTTCCTGTCCTTGTCACAGGACAGAGATATACAGTTGCAAATTGTGTATGGTGAGCTAACAAACATCCACTCACCACCTGCCACAGGTCAGGCACTACAGCATCAAATACTTCATTGATAATGCCCATGCCACAGCGTGTCTTCAAGTCTCCACACACTGCACAACTCCTGGCATCAGAACAGAGTCAGAGATCTCCAGTTCCCTTTTCTCTGGCTCTCCCTGGACCTCCCTTCCTCAGGATGAAATTAAAAATCAAGCCACATATAAATTACAATCTCATTTCTCATGGTGACACCCTCTTAGCTTGGGGCAGGTGGCTTTCATGCCTTCTTTAAGTCTCCATTTTCTTATCTTTAAAATGCAGTTAATAACACCTACTTCTTTGGGGAGATGGGAGAAATAATTAGCCCTGAAATGCTTTGAAGATGAAAAGTGCCACATTACTCTTTGTGCTAATTTTCTGGCATAAGGTGCCTAATTTCCCATTAGCATTGGCATGTTCTTCAGGAAAACCAAGGATGAGACTCTACTAAAGGAGTTTGTATGATTAATTATTGGCAAATGGACCAGCATCATCACGTCGTATTTGCATTCTCCTACTATCTTAAAGAACACAACCATCCAGGCACAGTGGCTCACGCCTATAATCCCAGCACTTTGGGAGGCCGAGGTGGATGGATCACTTGAGGTCAGGAGTTCAAGACCAGACCAGCCTGGCCAACATGGTGAAACCCCATCTCTACTAAAAATACAAAAATTAGCTGGGCATGGTGGCATGCACCTGTAACCCCAGCTACTCAGGAGGCTGAGGCAGGAGAATCACTTGAACCTGGGAAGCAGACATTGCAGTGAGCCGAGATCACACCACTACACTCCAGCCTAGACGACAGAGCCAGACTCTGTCTCAAAAAAAAAAAAAAAGAACATCATCTCCTAACCAACTTATTGTTTTGAAAACCAGTGCAAAATAGAAAGAGCCCAACATTTGTTTTGCTTTTTCTCTACAAATCTTAAATAACTAAATAGTAGATAAGGAGAAGTTTTCTTTCTGTAGGTATATTTCAGCTAATAAATATGGAAGAAATGATAGGAATACAACCCCTAATGAATTCATATATTTTAGGCTATGATTATCAATGGCTGATACCATCTCAAAAAGAGACACAATCAGATATTGTCTATTTTTTGGTGGAAGCTCACAGCATCGTCTTTGAAGTAGTCTAAGCAAAACAAATTGAACCCGAATATGATCAGGTTTCTGGATCTGACTACAAATTTCAGGAAATATAAAGAACAGAGGAGCACTTAAACTATACTACAAGATTCAGTCAAAAAAAATTCAGATTATAGGAAACTTTATAAGCATACAACCTGTTTTCTTCAACAATTAAACTTCAAGGACAAAAAAGAGTTCAAAGGGGAACTTATAAATTCAACTAAATTTATGGGATGTATCAAATGATCACAAGTATTTGGATCTTGCTTCACACTAGCCATAAAACAAATTAATGAGAAGACCAAGGAGATATATTGATGATACTAATAAGCTAATATAATTTTTCTCAAGTGTAATAATGATATCAGAGTTATGATTTCTTAAAATCCTCCTCGATTTAAGATAACTACTAATATTTTTTACAGATAAAGTGAGGGTTCATAAAGTATTTTCTCTGTGTTTGAAATGTTTCATAACAAAAGTTTAAAAAGGAAAAAAAAGGCCAGGCATGGTGGCTCATGCCTGTCATCCCAGCAGTTTGGGAGGCTGAGGCAGGCAGATCACTTGAGCCCGGAGTTTGAGACCAGCCTGGGCAACATGGCAAAACCCTGTCTCTACAAAAAACACCAAAGTTAGCAGGGTATGGTGGCATCTGCCTGTAGTCCCGATTACTCAGGAGACTGAGATGAGAGAGTCACTTGAGCCCAGGAGACTGAGGCTACAGTGCTCCATGATCACGCCACTGCATTCCAGACTAAGCAGCAGAGCAAGATCCTGTCTCAAAAAAGAGAGAGAGAGAAAAGAAATTGCGATTTTTTAAAAAAAAGGAAGATGTAAACAGCCTCTGGATATAAGAAAAGGAAGAGATTGCTAGATAAAATGGATTATTTTTTTCTAGGCAGGTCATTTTACCAATTAAGGAAAGGCTTCAAGGTGAGGGCAGCAGCAAGACCAGAACTAGACAGAGGGCAAGGGGGAAGAAGAAAACCAATCTGCAAGAGAAATAGTTTGAAGCAGTCAAGAAAGAGTGTTAGGTTTTTATTAGACACCACTCGTAGGGCAAGTGTTGGATAGTGGTTGAGAGCACAGGTTCTGGACTCAGGTTTAATACTTGGCTTCACACTTCCTAGCTATGAGAACCTGGGCCAATTGCTTTCCTCTCTGTGCCTTACTTTTTTCATTTTTAATACAGGAATGATAGTAGTACCTACCTCATAGGGTAGTTATGAGAACGAAATAATACAAATAAAGTGCTCGGACTTAGTTTAGCATATTGTAAGTGCATGATAAAAGTTATTATTATCTGTAAATTTAAAATCTTATCAGCTGATGCTCAACATCATTGATTATCAGGGAAATATAAATTGAAACCATAATGATGTATTACTGTACAATCTTAATTGCTAAAGTTAAAACAACTGGGCACATAAACTATTGGCAAGAATGTGGAGGAACTGGAACTCTTATACATTGCTGATGGGAATGCAAAATGGTATAGTTACTTTAGCAAGCAATTTGGCAGTTTCTTGTAATTAAAAATATACCCTTAGCATAAAATCCAGCAGTTTTGCCCAAGAGACATGAAAACATATGTTCACACAAAGACATGTACAAACATATTCATAACAGCTTATTTTTAATACCAAAAAAAGAAAGAAAACAACACAAATGTCTATCAACAGATACACAAATCTTAGTATGTCCATACAGTAGAATGCTACTTTAATTTTTTTAATGAACAATGAAACAAAAAAAGGAAAACATATAATAATATGTTTACATATTATATATAGTAATATACATGAATATCAAAATGTTATACTGAATTAAAGAAGTTGGACACAAAAGAGTACAGACTGTATCATTTCATTTGCACAAAACTGTAAACAAGATAAATCTCATCTAAAATAACAAAAAGAGATCAGAGGTTACCTAAGACTAGGAGTGAGATTGGGAAAGAGCAAAGAGAATCTTTTAGGATGATGGAAATGTTCCATATCTTCATTGAAGTTGTGGATACATGGAAGCATGGATTTGTCAAAATTTGCTAGACTGCACACCTAACGTGGTGCATTTTATTATGTGTACATTGTACCTCAAAAAAGCTGATTTTTAGAAAATACAGGCCAGGCATGGTGGCTCACACCTGTAATCCCAGCACTTAGGGAAGCCAAGGCGGGTGAATCACTTGAGATCAAGAGTTAAAGACCAGCCTGGCTAACATGGTGAAGCCCCATATTTACTAAAAATACAAAACTTAGCCAGGTGAGGTGGCACACCTGTAATCTCAGCTACTCGGGAGGCTGAAGCAGGAGAATTGCTTGAACCCAGAAGGTGGAGGCTGCAGCGAGCCAAGATTGCACCACTGCACTCCAGCCTGGGTGACAGAGTGAGACTCTGTCTCAAAGTTAATTAATTAATTAAAATAAAAAATCAAACCAGGTAAACTAAATGAATGTGTGAATCTGTATTGGGTCCTGAACCAGAAAAAGGGAGGAAAGAAGGAAGAGAAAAAAATAGTTTTTCTTTAGTTATATAGGACATTATTGGAACAACAGTTTGAGCAACCTTAGAGTAAGTGAGATTTTAAACTTTAGTGGTGACTTGACTTCACTTATACAGCAATGCAGTTTAATTAAGAACATGAAATCAAATGTTTTGAACCTTAGATCAAATATTCAAATAAGCAGAGCCCCAGAACTGGCCTGGAAAGAATCATAGGGTCCCACTGAGACAAGAAACTGGGTGGTCTACTGGTCAGGGTCTGAAGAACTGCCTGGTCCAATAAGTATATTCAGGGATCAGTCATTTTCATTCAAAGCCCAGCTCAGGAGGTCAAGCTTTCTCCTTCATCCTCCTACCCCCATGCCTGCTTCACTTGCCTCACAGAAGTGGCAAGAGGAAGCTCTGGACCTGGCAGATGAGTAACCAAAGCAATGGACTTTTAGAAGAGCTGTTATGGTTTGGCTGTGTCCCCACCCAAATCTCATCTTGAATTGTAGTTCCCATAATCCCCACATGTTGTGGGGAGGGACCCGGTGGGAGGTAATTGAATCATGGGGGCAGTTACCTCTATGCTGCTTTCACAATAGTGAGTGAGTTCTCACAAGATCTGATAGTTTTACAAGGGGCTTTTTCCCCTCTTAACTTATACTTCTCCTTGCTGCCGCCATGTGAAGAAGGACATGTTTGCTTCACCTTCTGCCATGATTGTAAGTTTCCTGAGGCCTCCCCAGCCATGCTGAACTGTGAGTCAATTAAACCTCTTTCCTTTATAAATTACCCAGTCTCAGGTATGTCTTTATTAGCATGTGAAAACGGACTAACACAAAAACCAAGAGTATCCATTACTTATAGAATATTTCTGGTTTTCTCTGTTTTCTTATACTTCCAAATGTGCTTCAACTAACATATAGAGATTTTGTGATTTTGTTTTTTGTTTGTTTTTTTTTTGAGACAGAGTCTCACTCTGTTGCCCAGGCTGGAGTGCAGTGGCGCAATCTCGGCTCACCGCAAGCTCCGCCTCCCAGGTTTATACCATTCTCCTGCCTCAGCCTCCCAAGTAGCTGGGACTACAGGCGCCTGCCACCACACCCAGCTAATTTTTGTATATTTAGTAGAGACGGGGTTTCACCTTGTTAGCCAGGATGGTCTCAATCCCCTTACCTCATGATCCACCTGCCTCGGCCTCCCAAAGTTCTGGGATTACAGGCATGAGCCACTGTGCCCAGCCGATTTTGTGATTTTTTTTAAAAATGCCAACAGCACATATGACAAGAAGAGAAACCAATACTTTTATTTCAAGAAGATAGTCTAGATAAGAACATATGCATTATAATTATTAACTATGATTTAATATTAATTTTATTTTAACCAAAAACACCTACAGGTGTTATAAAAATGGGGGGTGGGGGGAAACCATGTAAACTAGGAGACAAACCTACAGGAATCCTTTGTGCATATGAAAATAAGTTTTCTCAGACTCCTCTGAGACAAATACAAATGATTATATATTGGGTTGAGCACATTAGGGAATGATCTTTTTTTTTTTTTTTTTTAGATGGAGTCTCACTCTGTCACCCAGGCTGAGTGCAGTGGCACTATCTCAGCTCACTGGAACCTCTGCCTCCCAGATTCAAGCAATTCTCCTGCCTCAGCCTCCCAAGTAGCCACCATGCCCGGTACGAGCCAGCATGCCTGGCTAATTTTTATATTTTTAGTAGAGATGGAGTTTCCCCATGTTGGCCAGGCTGGTCACGAACTCCTTTCCTCAAGTGACCCACCCACCTCAGCCTCCCAAAGAGCTGGGATTACAGGCGTGAGCCACCACGCCCGGCTGTAAGCCTCATCTTTTACGATGTTATGGTTAGAATGATTAAATGATTGCCAGTTATGAAAGGTCTGTGGGTGTGATAAACCAATGGTATTGTAAGCCTAGATAAGAAAAGGAGTGGCAGCCACTGTGACTACTCATGGATTCTCAGTATCTCCTCTGATCTAGAACATGTTTGTTAACACCTAAAATACCATTTTATTTTTGTGTAAGCTGTGATTTTCACCCAAAACATGTTGGATAATCTTACCTATAGCCAAAATGTATAGCAATTCATAACACTTATATAAATGTTCAAATATGAAAGAAAATTCTGGAATGATGAAAAGTATTTTGAAAATATATATCAGAATTGTCTGTCACACACAGAACAGCACTTGAGTTAACCAGTATAATACAAAAATATAAAATTACGGTTGAAGGAACCACTTAGGGATATGGTAGTTAATCTAAAACATGGAGTAAACGAGATGGATGTATACCCATGAAATCTATCAAAAAAGTGTCCATTGTCTCATCTTTTCCATCTAAAATATAGGGAGCTAATTTAGTTCACAGTCAAAACCTAAGAATTGATAGAATTTTATAAGAAACTGTTTTCACATCCACATCCCGATAATCTTCATGAAGAAGAAATATTTTTTCACAACTGTAGGAGCAAGAAAAAATATTCTTGCCTCAGAAGGATCTCCCACAATGTCTAATATGTCAAACATTTGATCTTTAGTACCAACAATTAAATTATAAAAACTGTTTTAGGGTATATTCTGAAGACTTTTCCAGGCAGTTCTATATTTTCAAATGTGTCATCGGATTTTCTTACATGTTTAATGCTCACCATTATAAGCTTGCCAGCTACTCGTAGGTTCAGGTTTATTTAATGCTAATTATCAGAAGTACTGCTACGCCAAATACAAACAAGTAGTCATTCAAAACCTCTAGGACTTGAATACGGTGCAGTAGCTCACACCTGTAATACCAGCACTTTGGGAAGCCGAGGCAGAAGGATCGCTTGAGCCCAGGAGTTTGAGACCATACTGGGCAACATAGCAAGACTCCATTTCCACTAAAAACTTAAAAAATTAGCTGGTCATGGTAGTACGTGCCTTTAGTCCCAGCACCTCAGGAGGCTGAGACGGGAAGATTGCTTGAGCCCAGGAGTTCGTGGCTTCAGTGAGCTAGGATCGTGCCACTGCACTCTTGCCTGGGCAACAGAGTGAGATTCTGTCTCTAAAAAATAAAAAAATAGGCTGGCGCAGTGGCTCATGCCTGTAATCACTTTAGGAGGCTGAGGTAGACAGATCACGAGGTCAGGAGATCAAGACCATCCTGGCCAATATGGTGAAACCCCATCTCTACTAAAAATACAAAAATTAACTTGGCTTGGTGGCATGCGCCTATAATCCCAGCTACTCGGGAGGCTGAGACAGGAGAATCGCTTGAACCCGGGAGTCGGAGGTTGCAGTCAGCTGAGATCGCACCACTGCACTCCAGTGTGGCAACAAAGCGAGACTCCGTCTCAAAAAACATAAATAAAATAAAAACAAAAATAAACAATCAGAAGTGAATTAACACTAGCATGTAAGAGCCCTCTTTTAAAGTGACTTGACACTTCAGTTGGTCCTTTAAATACAGACCACACAGAACATCAGGTAGACCAATCACTGTCAAAACAGTGATATGATGTATTTATACCTTTTCAGTGTCATATGAAGTAATCCCCTAACAGGAGTTCTTCTCATGGGAAACAGTTATCTAGCTCCTTGTTACTCAAAGTGAGGTCCTTAGAGAAACAGGATCCACATCACCTGAGAGCTGACGATGAAATGCAGAACCTTGGACCCACCCCAGGCCTAATAAACAGGAACCTGCATTTTAACAAGACCCCCAGGTGATTCATTACACAGTCAAATTTGAGAAGCACTGATCTAAACTTGTCATCTGGATCATGTATGAACGAAAAGAAAAACAAATGAACTCTTTACATAGAGTTACCATATGACACAGCCATTTTGCCCATCTATATATGCCCCCCAAAATGAAGAATACATCCACAAAAACTTGGGCATGAATGCCCATAACAGCATTATCCATAGTAGCTAAAAATAGAAACAGGCCAAATGTACATCAACTGATCAATGGGTGAATAAAATGTGGCACATTCATACAATGGAGTATTACTCAGCCACAAAAACAAATGAAGTACCAACAGGTACCACAGCATGGATGAAACTTGAAAACATCACGCTAAGTGAAAGAAGCCAGACACAAAGCCACATAGTGTATGATTCCAGTCAATGAGAAGTGACTGTTAATGGGTATGGGGCTTCTTTTAGGAGTAATAAAAATGTCTGGAATTAGGTAGTGTGGTGATGGTTGCACACTCTGTGAAAAAACTTTAAAAAAATTAATTAGGCCAGGCGCGGTGGCTCAAGCCTGTAATCCCAGCACTTTGGGAGGCCGAGGCGGGTGGATCATGAGGTCAGGAGTTCAAGACCAGCCTGGCCAACATAGTGAAACCACATCTCTACTAAAAATACAAAAAAATAAAAAAATTAGCCAGGCACGGTGGCATGTGCCTGTAATCCCAGCTACTCGGGAGGCTGAGGCAGGAGAATCACTTGAACCAGGGAGGTGGAGGTTGCAGTGAGCCGAGATCGTGCCACTGCACTCCAGCTTGGGCAACAGAGTGAGACTTCGTCTCAAAAAGCAAAACAAAATGAAAAAAAAAATCCTTAATTATATACTTTAATGGAATGAACTTTATGGTATGTAAATTACATCTCAATAAAGCTGCTATTTTTAAAATATATGCTTTAGGGAAAGTCAGAGTGATACATAAACGCCAGTAGTGTGCCAGCTGCAGGTGGGAGGAAAATCGAGCTATGCCAGACAGTCCTTGACAGAATGAATTGTGGGCTGTTTTAGAGGCTCTAGAAAAGATAAGAATGATACAAGGTGATGCTGGAGACCATTAATGGAAGATGGAGTGGGGGAGCCAGCAGCCATTCAGCCATCTTGTTGAAGCTGTCACTGCAGACCCTGTGAAGGAGGAAAGAAGAAATTACACTGGGCACAGACACATCAGGGAGTGGCTGATTGTGCGATTATACATCACACAAACATAAGGCTTCTTCTCAGTAGCATTCTAGCTGTCATTCTGGAATACTATTGAAAAATCTAAAACCTAGAATATTAGTATCTTTTTCAAACTCAGAGTCTACCTTCAAAATTAAAGTTTTTGCGTCGTGACCTACTGAGAAAACTGTACCCTATTAAACCTTCTGTGAATGCAGGAAATAGATAAGATTCCTCTATTTAATTGAAAAGAGCCCTTCCTTCATCCATGGGTAAATGGAGCCATGGGTGGGGCAGTTAATGGCGGTGTCCAAACAGCCCCAGGCCCTGGGTGCTCTGTGAGTAAGCCTGAGTCAAGGCCACAGCCTCTCCCAAGTCGTCTGGCAGCCGGCGATGTGGAAGGGGAGAAAAAAAAATCATTTCTTTTTTGAACCCTCCTAAGTTTGTTGCTGGGACAGATTCCTGTTAGCAAAACACAGATGAACAAGAGAAAACCAAGCATTTTTATTTATGCATGCCATGCCCATCACACAGGAGAAAGCAACTGTCCCAAATCAGTGGCTTAGAGGCCTTGCTTAAACAGTATCTTATCAAAGAGCAATAAATCTTAGAGCAGTGATGAGATATAAAATTTCCAGTCTCTCAAGGTGGGAAAACTGTGGGAAAGGAGTAAAGTTTGCTCCTAGATTCCCCTAGCCCTGCTGCCGCCAGTTTCTGAGCTGATGAGAGCCAGAGCCATCTCCAGTGAAGACAGAATTTACTTCTGTCTTTAGATGGGAAAAGAAGGGAAACGGGAGAAAGATTTTTTGTCCTTGTGAATCACCGTCTTCCCATCAGGCAAGTATAAGGAACCTCAATATCCACCCTCTGCATTTTAACCTTCTTCAGCTCAACAACCTTCAATATTTTGTAGAGAAATATTTTCGTTTTCTTCAATGTCACAAAGTAAAGGAAAGATGATGGGGCCACTGTCAATATCCCTCTATAGAGATTGTGTCAGCTGTGAAACACTGCAAAGAAGGAGCCGAGGGAAAAGATTTGGGATTAAATATTTTCTTTCAATTTTGGCACATGAATTGATGTTCCACTGAGATTCAGAACAATGATTGACAATCAACTTGAAGAAACAAGAGGCCAATTGTTGTAGGAAGTACCTGTCTGGGAGGAACTGAATGGTCTTCCTGGAAGGAGTCTCCATCCCTGCAGCAAGTGGAAGTCGCTGGTATGTATGGGGGAGAATACATGACAATAGGTAGCTAGTCAGACGTGAGCAGGGCAGGAGAGGGGCCCCCCCAACACACACACCAGGAATGTCAGGTGGCCATCAGGTGATGGTCAGGTCGTTGTTAAACTGCCTCTCTAAAATAATAATTGTAGGCAGGCAATTATCTATCTATTGGGAGACTGCCTGGGAAAGGCAAAAGAAAAAACCACACTGGTAATCAGCAGCTTCCCAATAAGATCTCAGAAGTTGGGCCAGTGGGCTCAAGCATGCACACGAAGAGGCAAAATGGCAGAGTTTAACTAGCATATGACCTTCCTCTGGGAACGCTAGACTGTTAAGGGAAGAACGCTTGATTGGTGAGGGAAAAACACCTCAAGTGAGCATGTGCAGAACCCCAGTAAATACGCTGCATGTGTGGCCCCTCCCAAGTACTGAAAGGCCACTGCACATGTGGACAGCTCATGCCAAGGGAAGAATCACAGGGGAAGGGATGCAAGGCCCCGGAAGTATGTCAATACGTAACGCTGAAGGAAATAATATATACAGTGACCCATTTCCAAGACAAAGTGCCTTGAATCGGCTTGTTGTGGGATTCAGGAGGACGAGAGAGACCTCGGGTTGAAAGAGGAGAATCTTTATTGAGTGCACTCAGGCCCACCTGACTGACGTCCAAAAGACTGGGCCCGGAACAAAGACAGTACTTGACTTTCATACACACTTCATAGAAGGGGGTGGGCTAGCTTGAAGCAAGCTTACAGTGGCGTGAAAGCAGGGATACAGAGGCAGGACAAAGACAGGATTGCCATGGCCATTGCCAAGCAACCCAGATGTCCGTTATCTAGGTTTGCCTGGGCACACACAAGCTTATCTTATAACCTTCGCTATGGTGCCCAGGCAGCTGTAGTTCAGGCCTGCTTAGGCTTCTCATGACCTTCGTTGTACTTCTTAGAGAAAACAGAATACTTGAAGTCATTAGTTACAGAGAACAGGAATCTATAAACTCACTCTGTAAAACAAAGGGAAATTTGTTTTCTTTTCCCCATGTTGAAGGAGTGCTGGGAGAGTCTCCAGAGCACATTAGATAATATTATCAAAACTTTTCCTGGGTCTGGGCTGTGCCTGTTGCTGCCTCTGGGAAAAGTTAGCCTAAAACAGGAAAACTTATTTCTCTTTCTTTTTAATTTTATTTTTCTTTAATTTCTCCCCTCAGGCTTAGGTTAGCAAACTACATAGCAAACAGGATATACTAGGCCCCTGCTTGGATAGCCAATTCCTGCTTGTCTGCCTCCCCCTCCCCCACTTCTCCACCCCTTTGTTGCCCTCACCCAAACCAAAGAAGTGTAGTCTAAGATGAAAGTTTACTAGCCTGCAAAATAGCTCGTTTTGTCTGTTCTTATCAGCCTGCCCAGTTTTTATTTAGGTCATAAATCAAATACTTGAAGAGCCCCAGAGCTGACTAGGATTGCAATGCATTGTGGGCTGCAACAAAATGCAGCAAGACAACCCTAAAAAAAAAAAAACACCTAAAGTCCCTACTTAACAATCAATAGGCAACGTCTGGGAAGATTGTGACCCCATGCCTATGTGTTCCCAGCCTATGAGGCTGGAGTCTTTTGGACGTAAGTCAGCTGGGTTTGAGTGCACTTGGTAAAGACAAGCCGATTCAAGGCACTTTGTCTTGGAAATGGATCACTGTGTACATTATTTCCTTCAGTGCTACATGTTGGCATACTTCCAGGGTCTTGCATCCCTTCCCCTGTGATTCTTCCCTTGGTATGAGTTGTCCACATATGCAGTGGCCTGTCAGCACTATGTGTTCCCAGACTATGAGGAACGAGGGGAGGGACCTGCGCACTGGGAGATAAATTGCTTGTTGAAACTGCACTGGGTGTGCCTGCCCATCAGACTCCCAATCTTGCAAGACCATCATTAAAAGTCTCACTTTCGCTGTTCTGTAGGTCTTTGAGACCATTCTTTGGGTTTGGACAGGTGAGTTTGTTTCTCATAACACCCTAAGTCAGAAGTCAAACTGCACACTTGATCTCTCAAGTCACCCACTTGGCCCTCTTCCAAGTGTATTTTACTTCCTTTCATTCCTGCTCTAAAGCTTTTAATAAACTTTCTCTCCTGCTCTAAAACTTACCTCAGTCTCTCCTTCTGCCTCATGCCCCTCATTCAAATTCTTTCTTCTGAGGAGGCAAGAATTGAGGTTGCTGCAGACCCTTATGGATTTGCCACCAGCAACAAATTGATTTCACTTTCTATTTTTTTGAGATGGAGTCTCACTTTGTCACCTGGGCTGGAGTGCAGCGGTGGGATCTCAGCTCACTGCAACCTCTGCCTCCCAGGTTCAAGCAACTCACGCCTCAGCCTCCTGAGTAGATGGGATTACAGGCGCGTGCCACCATGCCCAGCTAATTTTTGTACTTTTAGTAGAGACGAGGTATTGCCATGTTGGCCAGGCTGGTCTCAAACTCCTGACCTCAAGTGATCTCCCCGCCTCGGCCTCCCAAAGTTCTGGGATTACAGGTGTGAGCCACTGCTCCCGACCTGACTTCACTTTCTTTCCACATAAGCAAAATTCCATATAAATCAGCAACACTGTTTTTACCCATTGACAAGGTTGTGTCCAGTTCATCGATCATTCCTCAGGTTACACGCACGTGACCTACCTAAGTTTATAACACAATGCTTAAAAACAGATTTCAATGGGGGCAATTTCTTATTAAGGCATTTTGATAATCAGTTTATTTCAATTCTAAAACTAAATTAAATTTGTTTTTCTCTTAGTGGAAGGAGGCTGCAAGATATATAGAAAAGGCCTTTAACTCCAGAATCCAATGATGGTTTCAGTGCTCAAATTAATAATGCAACTTTTCTAAGCCTTGGGTTTTTTAAATCAAAAGGTGGAGATAATCATACCAATGTCATAGAATTGTTGTAAGGTTTAAATAACCATCTTAAATCATGAGTAAACACCACTCTTCCCATGCATGCAACTGAATGCCAATATCACCCTAGACATTTGGTCGTCTAGCTAGGATCCTCCCTTCCCTGGCTTCATGTTAGAATCACCTGGGAGTATTTAACGAATACAGTTTCCAAGCTCTACCCCCAGAAATTCTGGTGTAATTGATCTGGGGTGGGGCCCAGGCGTCATTATTTTTTTAAAGTTCCCAAGCAATTATAAATCACAGCCAGGTTTCAGAATCAATGGACAGAAGAATTCTCAAATTGAAATCTAGAAATCAATTTCAACAGAATCACCAGGGTTGATTACAGAATGAGGATTCCAGGGCAGAGCCTCACCCTATGCTGACTGAGTCAGAATTTCTGGAAGGAGCCTTAAAATCTTTTAATCTTTTTTTCTTTTCTCCTTGGGTTTTTTTGAGATGGGGTCTTGCTCTGTTGCCAGGCTGGAGGGCAGTGGCACAATCTCGGCTCACTGCAGCCTCTGCCTCCTGTGTTAAAGCGATTCTCGTGCCTCAGCCTCCCTAGTAGCTGGGATTACAGCCACACGCCACCACACCCAGCTAATTTTTGTATTTTTAGTAGAGACAGGGTTTCACCATGTTGGCCAGGATGGTCTCAATCTCCTGACCTCATGATCTTCTCACCTCGGCCTCCCAAAGTGCTGAAATTACAGGCATGAGCCACTGTGCCAGGCCAAAATCTTCATTTTTGACAACTTCCCCAGGCAATTAGAATGTATACTAATTGCCTTATTTATTTATTTATTTATTCATTTATTTATTTATTTGAGACAGGGTCCTGCTCTGTCACCCAGGCGGGAGTGTGGTGCTGCTATCTTGGCTCACTGCAGCCTTGATCTCCCCAGACTCAGGTGATCCTCTCACCTCAGCCTCCCGAGTAGCTGGGACCACAGGTGCACACCACTATGCCCGGCTAATTTTTGTATTTTTTTGTAGAAGTGAGGTTTTGCCATGTTGCTCAGGCTGGTCTCGAACTCCTGGGCTCAAGCACTTCGTCCACCTCAGCCTCCCAAAGTGCTGGGATTACAGGTGTAAGCCACTTCACCCAGCCACTACTTTTATTTTTCTTTAATATATGGAAGTACGGATTTATAACACTGTGAAGCTAGACATTGTTATGATATTTTTACAGATGAGAAAACTGGAATTCAGAGGAGTCCAGTAACCTTCTCCAGGTTAGGTGGTCCCCATCACTAAGAAGTGGTCCTCTTTCCTTATTGAGTCATGAAAACCATTTCCCACTCCCCTCTTCTCTCCCACTACCTCATTAAAGGAATTGTTTCTGGCCAGGCGCAGTGGCTCACACCTGTAATCCCAGCACTTTGGGAAGCCGAGGCGGGTGGATCACCTGAGGTCAGGAGTTCAAGACCAGCCTGGCAAACCCCATCTCAACTAAAAATACAAAAATTAGCCGGGTGTGGTGGCGGACACCTATAATCCCAGCTACTCGGGAGGCTGAGGCAGGGGAATCACTTGAACCCAGGAGGCAGAGTTCGCAGTGAGCTGATATTGTGCCACTGTACTCCAGTCTGGGCTACAGAGTAAGACTCCATCTCCAATAAATAAATAAACAAGATGTAACCATTGGGGGAAACTGAGTGAATGGAGGCCCTCCGTACTGTCTTTGCAATTTCCTGTGAACCTTTAATTATCTCAAAATTTAGAAGTTAAGAAGAAATACAGTGAAGCAACTCCAATAAGCGGCATATCTAGCTTGTTTAGAGCACGCCCAGGATGTGTAAGAGGTGCACATTCTAGAATATATTTGAATGTAAAGGTAAAGGAGATGCCCCTGGTCCCCACATCGTGATGCTAAAAGTGCACGATCTTTTTTTTTTTTTTTTTTTTTTTGGAGACGGAGTCTCGCTCTGTCACCCAGGCTGGAGTGCAGTGGCGCGATCTCAGCTCACTGCAAGCTCCGCCTCCCGGGTTCATGCCATTCTCCTGCCTCAGCCTCCCAAGTAGCTGGGACTACAGGCGCCCGCCTCCACGCCTGGCTAATTTTTTTTATTTTAGTAGAGACGGTGTTTCACCGAGTTAGCCAGGATGGTCTCCATCTCCTGACCTCACGATCCCCCCGCCTCGGCCTCCCAAAGTGCTGGTATTACAGGCGTGAGCCACCGCGCCCAGTCAAAATGTACATAATCTTAACACCTGTTCTGCAGTGAGAAGCTCTATGAAGCCCCAAAGACCAAAGAAGCTGAGAGGCCACAGAAAGAGGCTGATAAATCCAGTTTCTCAGAAAGGAACATGTCATAGGGGCTTAGGAACAGAAGCCATGTTCCATGCAGCCCTGAGATGGTGGATCCCACCCTGATACCTTCCAGACCCAGGGCTTATATACCATAGGGTATTTGCCTAAGGGAAAGATTTATGGTAAGTATGTGTTTATGATAACATAAAGGTTGTTTTGACATAAGGGCCGGATTTACAGTAACTATGTGAGATTAGAAATCTTAGAGGTATTCCCAGAACTTGGGTTAATCAGAAGTCATCTTGGGAGATTAGTATCCAAGATGCAGTTGCTGTAGCCTGCATTACCCTGGCTCCCAAATACAAGTTTCTGGGAGCAGATCGATATACGTATTGAGCACCTGCCATTGGGCCATGCACCGTGCTAGGTGCAAAGATCATTGAACGTGGACTCTACAGCAAAAGCTAATGCGACATTCGGAGAACTGAGGCCTGTGCCAAGTATCTCCAGCAGAAAGCAAAATAGGAGAAGTGCCAGGAGTGTGAGAAAGGAACATTCAACCTTTACTAGGTGCCTGTTACAGGACAGAACTCTGCTGGGTCCTCGGGATATGAATATGACAAGTAGCACATCCCTGCTGTTAGGGAGCTCACAATCTAATCCAGGAACTGGGCACACACACAAACAAGGGGATATACTTTCCAGCTATGTAAAGCAAGCCTTCAATTGTGCAACTTTGTTTAACAAGATATCAAACAATATATACCATTCTCATCAGCAGTGCCTTAATCATAAGTAAACACATAGAAACACCTAAAGGAGTACCCATGAAGCTACAGATGCGACGTACAACATGACAACAAACTTCACACCGGTGCCTTAGTGTTCAGTTTCCTTGCAAATTCAAGGAAATAATACTAATGAGTAATGGATCAGGTAGATCCTTTTGCTTGCAAGTAACAGAAACATAAGCTTGCCCACAGTGAAAGGAGACAATATATGTCCATTTAACCTAGTAGGGTAGGCAAAGACCAGGGATTTAGCCCAGGCAGGACATTATCTCACTTCCTTTCATCTCTGCTTCTCTCTGCATGTTGGCCTCAGTCTACCGCTGCAGGTGGACTTTCCCCAGGCAGCAGGAGACCTACAGCTTCATCAACACCTACCCCATGGCCAGAGAGCACAAAGCTCTATCCGGCCAGCTCCAGGCAGGCAGACCTCAAGGCAGCATGCTGATTGGCCAAACTCTGGTCACATGTCCATCTCCAGACCAATTAGTATTGTCCAAGTCTGTTACCAATGAAGTAAGTCCCACGGGTCGTTGAATTCAAATTGTTCCATTGCAAAGAGTGTCACCTCTCAGATGCCCTTTCAGAAACCTTAGAGCAGTTATTATTACAATGATTAAGCAACAATTAATAATAACAAGCCAAAGATCTTCCTTCATTTCAACTTCACGAATTTAAAATTTATTCTTATGTATACATAGCACTGATTTGTATTTGTTTAAAAGTTCAAAATCACTTTTTAATGTTTATGATATATTAATATACAATGTAGGACTAAGAAAAATTATACTTTTGTAGGCCAGGTGCAGTGGCTCATGCCTGTAATCCTAGCACTTTGGGAGGCCCAGGTGGGCGGATCACTGGAGCCTCAAATGCTGGAGGAGGCCCAGGGAGATAGCAGGTCTCTATCAAAAAGTCCCCCCTGGGGTTACAGGTCATGACAACCCTGGAGGGGTAATGGCAGTACAAGAGTGTGTCTAGGCCGGGCACCATGGCTCACGTCTGTAATCCCAGGACTTTGGGAGGCCAAGGCGGGTGGATCACCTGAGGTCAGGGGTTCAAGACCAGCCTGGCCAACATGGCGAAACCCTGTCTCTACTAAAGATATAAAAATTAGCTGGGCGTAGCGATGCACACTTTTAATCCCAGCTACTCAGGAGACTGAGGCAAGAGAATCACTTGAACCCGGGAGGCAAAGATTGCAGTGAGCCGAGATCATGCCACTGCACTCCAGCCTGGGACACAGAGGGAGATTCTGTCTCAAAAAAAAGAAAGAAAGAAAAAAGAAAAAAAAAAAGAAAGAAAAAAGAAAAATTATACCTTTTCATTTAGTTGACTAATAGCCATAGGTAGTTGTGTTTATTACATACTTTCAAATATTAAATTATATTTCTTTTGAGATACTCCATAATTTAGAATTTTCCTTTATGTAAACTCACGTTTTTCCCAATAACTCTAAGCCAATGAGGCTTGGCTCCTCTCTCTGGGCCTTCCTTTATCTCTCTCCTCAGTCAAACCCACCCTCTCTGCTGCTCCCATAAAACATCTAGGAGAACTGGTTAATTTCCTCATAAGACAAGATATTTGGCTTTAGGATACAAATGTGACTGGGCAGGCTGTCTGCCCAGGGACTGGGCCCAGCTCCGAGTGGGGTTTGTTCCAACAGAGAATCACCCTAACAGGCCCCAACAAGAGGATCATGGGTTCCAGCTTCTAGGAATGAGGGCTTCTTTGCTACATGGTGCCCAGCGCCTTGTCTTCTGTGAATCTTGGCTCAAGAGAATGAATTCACACTTTGAGGAAGAATGGGGAAGAATTTTTGGGTGTGGTTTTTGGTTGTTCTGTGGGGAGTTTTGGCCATTAAAGAAAATAGCTCCCATTTCAGGCGCATATTCACCCCAGGAATGGGGTTGCTGAACTGTGCCTTTGAAGAATGAATGCTAGTACTCAAATCCATCATCATGACGGGCACCCTACCTTAGGGATGAAGTTTTATGTGGTAATAAGTAATAAAATATATATGTATGCATTTCGAGAGACATAGTTACATCTCATGGAATCAGAAGCAGAACAAGCTGTTTCCCCAGAGACTCTTTTTTTAACTTCCTGTCAGCCTCAGTGATGGCTCCACAAGTGTTTATTGCCAATAAGTGACATAATCGCTGTCTCATTCAGACAGCACATTTTGCAGAGACACTCCATTTGACCCACTCAGACATACTGGGTGTGTGTGTGTGTTGTAATATTTCTATAAGCTACCACATGCTTTTAATTTATTGCGTTTTCAAATGTCTAGGCATTTACTCAGGTTTAAAAGTAAGTACTCAAGAAATAAGCAATCTATATTTCCAACCACAACACTTGTTAAATTGAATAAATGGGAAAAAAAAGGAATGAAAAATAAGCTTTTTAGAACTATGTTTCAGGCTGAATGAGGTAGTTCACACCTATAATCTCAGCTGAGGCAGGCGGATAACTTGAGGTCAGGAGTTCGAGATCAGCCTAGCCAACATGGTGAAACCCCATCTCTACTAAAAATACAAAAATCAGTTGTGCATGGTGGCAGGCGCCTGTAATCCCAGCTACTCGGGAGGCTGAGGCAGGAGAATTTCTTGAACCCGGGAGGCAGAGTTTGCAGTGAGCTGAGATTGCACCACTGCACTCCAGCCTGGGTGACAGAGCAAGACTCCATCTCAAAGGGACAAAAAGAAAAAAAAAAAAGAACTATGGTTCAAATGGCTCATAGAACATAAGGTAAAGTTCTGCACACTCAGGATTCCCCTGCCTGTACCATGACACGCCCTTGACTCAATGCTCATTTTAGGTAACTACCATCGCTGCCCTCCAGGTGCAAACCTCTCACCCTGACTTTACTATTTCTTTCCTGCTTGCTTCTCTGCCCTGATTAGCTCTCCCTGAGGCACACATCACCTCTGTTCACCACCCTACCACTATGGGCCGTTTTAGAAGCCCTGTTCTCCTGTGAACAGAGAGGGGTGTCTGTGTTTTGGAGTATGCGTTATTGGGTGTGGCAGCCACCTCCAGGCAGCTACACCCAATAACCCAATAATGCCTCTTTCCCTTACACTCTCAGGCTCTCCCACGAGCCCAGGCATGGCCACGATTAGCAAGCAAAGGTGTTGAAAGGAGTAAAGCAGAAAGTATTTTAAAGAAGGCATAACAGAGAAGACCCAGTTCTCCTAGGCCCCACTCCCACTCCAATAAAACAAAAGACCCTCTGATTTGGATGACAGAGGAAGAAGCCTTGGAAAGAAAGTAAGAGGGTAAGAGTCAGTGTAGGGGCCACAAAATTTGCCCATCATTTGGCAAGTCGAGTTGGGGGTGGAAGGAGAAGTAGCAACACACAATAAAGCTCCCTTTTCACTTTCAAAATCCAAGAACAAGAAGGGCCTGAGCCTCAAATGCTGGAGGAGGCCCAGGGAGAC
Organism: Gorilla gorilla gorilla; assembly: GCF_029281585.2. NCBI lineage: Eukaryota > Metazoa > Chordata > Mammalia > Primates > Hominidae > Gorilla > Gorilla gorilla. Next base: position 92,772,579 of record NC_073241.2, on the reverse strand, counting down.
AGCAAGTCTCTACCAAAAAGTCCCCCCTGGGGTTACAGGTCATGACAACCCTGGAGGGGTAATGGCAGTACAAGAGTGTGTCTAGGCCGGGCACCATGGCTCATGTTTGTAATCCCAGCACTTTGGGAGGCCAAGGCGGGTGGATCACCTGAGGTCAGGAGTTCAAGACCAGCCTGGCCAACATGGTGAAACCCCATCTCTACTAAAAATACGAAAATTAGCCAGGCATGGTAGCACGTGCCTGTAATTCCAGCTACTCAGGAGGCTGAGGCAGGAGAATCACTTGAATCCAGGAGGTGGAGGTTGCGGTCAGGCGAGATCACACCATTACACCCAGCCTGGGTAACAGTGAGACTCTGTCTCAAAAAAAAAAAGAAAGAAAGAAAAAGAAAAGAAAAGAAAAAAGAGTGTGTCTAGGCTTGGGAGGGCATCTGGACATACCCATGGCCACCCCCTGCCAGGGGTCTATTGTGCCTCAGATGCAAAGCTCACATCCTAATATCTATCCCAGGGAGAGGAATAGTGCCTGAAGTGATCATCCTGAGTATGGTTGAGCTTGTTCCAATTGTGACAAAGCTTTAAATCAGTAATGTCCCCAAATTACTGAATGTAGCTGGATGTACTTAAAAGTAGCCAGACTATTTTTCCCTGTATGAGAACTAAATTCAGTTATCAAAAAAGTTACATTTTTGTATATCTGATTTTTGAAAATGTATAACATTACATGCATGATTTAACCTGTATTTTCAAACATTTCTTTGTACACCTGTCCCATCTCCATACACTTTAATACTTGGAATTTGACTTTGGCCCACTGGCACCACATCCCCTTACAATCTTCTCTAATGAAAGGTGAGTTTTGGCCAGTCCTCCCTCGAGGGAAGCGTTCCCTAACCACCCCTCCTCCTCCTTCTTCCTTTAAACACTCTCACAGAAGCTTCTCATCATAGCATTTATTGTACATGATTACCTATTTCATTATCTGCGATTATCTCACCTACTGAACTATAAGATCCATGTCTTTTTTTATTGCTTCTATCTCCAGGATCAATAATGGTGCCTGTCCGAAAATTGGTAAGCAGTAGAATCTAGCAGATTCTCTATTTACGAACATTCAACTCACAAACTTCACAGATATATACAAGCTCCTCTGGAAGACCAGAGTGCATCAAATCTAAACAGCAACAATATTATGGCCTAATCTCTATTACAAATACAGTTAACTTATAACTAACATAAACAGGTGGCTTTCCTTGGAACATACCCCACTCCGCTGCCTCAAAGGATTACTACTGGGAACACCCTTTGGCAAAATAAGCCCTATCTTCTTCTGTTGATGTCTTTCCTGATCTCCAAGGCCCAATCTAAAAGCTTCACCATTCTATATCTTATTTCAGGAGAAAATTCAGCTCCACTTGGGATAGTTCAATGAGACTATTCATTTTAAATGTTCTTGATTTTGATTTACTTTTTGCTTTCCCAATTATAGGCAGACTTGGGGAGAAAGTTGACCAATATAAAGACAGGGAGAAAAGAGAAGCCTCAACATAAAAGTGAAGTCTTGGGAGGGTGAGGAATGCTGGTTAAGCGATAACATGTTTGGAGAGATGGTGGAGACCAGCAGGATAGTCCCTTGCCTTATAAGTTCCTGGTGGGGTGGCTTTACTTGCTGCTAGCATTCCATGCCCTTCTTAAAGCAGCAGCCTAGGGGCTTCCACATGCCTTGTTTGGTTTTCCTCAAACACTGAGTGTCTGGAATGCATCAGACACCCAAGACAGAGTGGAAAGGCATAGACTGTCCTCAAAGAAGATGAACAACGAAATGGATGACCACAATCTGATGTGAGACAAATGTCAGGGCAAAGCGTGGGTAGAAAGGGAGCAGCACACTTGTAATCCCAGCAGTTTGGGAGGCCGAGGCAGGTGGATCACAAGGTCAGGAGATCAAGATCATCCTGGCCAACATGGTAAAACCCCGTCTCTACTAAAAACACAAAAATTAGCTGGGCGTGGTGGTGCATGCCTGTAATCCCAGCTACTTGGGAGGCTGAGGCAGGAGAATCACTTGAACCTGGGAGATGGAGGTTGCAGTGAGCCAAGATCATGCCACTGCACTCCAACCTGGGTGACAGAACAAGACTCTGTCTCAAAAAAAAAAAAAAAAAAAAGCAAAAGCAGCACCCAGCCTGAGGAGGCTGAAGCCATAGGAGGGAGAAGGGCAAGGAAACGGGAGAGGTGAGCATTCATGGTGGGGATGGGAAGGGAAGAAGCTCAGTGCCTCCTCCAGAACGAAGAGCCAATACATAATGACTAAAGCCGAAAATCCACAAACAGAAATACATGTGGCTAATTTGGAGAACTGGAAGTAAATTTCAAAATGACCAGTTCAGAGGTAGTGAGACATCTGGGGAGGGGAGAAGTGAAAGGGAAAGGGGCTGATGCTTTTCATAATAAACTCTACAAAACTCAGGTGTCATGGAGTCATGGATAAAACAAAGCAAAACAAAAGAGGGAAAACATTAGTTGAAACCTTATTTGAAAGCTACATAATTTCCATCATATGGAAAAGTCATATTGTTAAGCAATTTCCTATTGTTGAATATTTGTTTCTATTTGTTCCTAATATAAAGAAAGTTGGTTGAATAGATTTATCCATGGATCTTGCTCTGCATCTCTGTCTACCTCCTCTGGGTAGATTCCCCTTCCAGGGCAGAAGGTCCAGAAAAGCCATGCCCTTCCACCACAACCCACGGCTCCCTCTCATTAGAACCAACAAAACAGCCTGGAAGACAAAGACCTTCATGAACAATAATACATTTAACTAGTTTCATTATATACTTATTAGTAAAATTATACATGTTGATTACTAGTTTAATTTTATGGATGCATCTAATTTTTAACTAGCCCACCCCACCCAACCTCAGACCCCAAGGGAAAGGGAAAGAAAAGCAAGCCAAAAGTGTGACCAGCAGTCCGAAGGAGTGTCAGTGTTCCTGGGCCCAGGCCAAAGCAGGCCTGTCAGGGATGACTGGACATGTGCTGCTGAGGGTTACAGCCATCCTGAGAGCCCAGTCTTGCCAGAGTTGGGAGCTGAAATGCAGTCCAGCCCAGCAAAGAGACACAGCCCAACCCAGCAAACAGGAACCTGGCCCCCAAAGCCAGAGCTGTGCTCATATTTCACTGCCACAATCTCCATCAATATAACTGCTGATCCGGAAGCTGTGAATGTTTGTAAGCTCTGGATACATAATGTCAATCCACCTTCCAGAGTTCTGGTGCTGCTACTTTGTATAATTGTTGTTGCGCCAAAAATGATACAAACACAATATTGACCTCTAGATTCTTGCAAGCGAATGTATGAATGTATAATGGTCTTCTTCTAGACGGATTTCAGGAAAATGGTAAGGTATTGCCCTGAGCCATGAATTATAAATTGTGAAGCAGGTAAAGTCATATCCCTCACGTCTTGTCTTTGTTTCTGGAGTGGGTCCTGTACTGTCCAGCACAACCATCACCAGCCCCGTGGGGCTACTAAACACTTGACATGTGTCTAGTCCACATGGAGATGCGCTGCAAGTGGAAAGTACACACCGGATTTCAAAGATCAGTGCAACAAAAGCACTGAAAATGTCTCATTAATTTTTTATATTGATTACATGTTGAAATTACAATATTTTGAATACGTTAGGTTAAATAAAAATACACTTGTAAAATTATTTTCACTTGTTTCTTTACACTTGTCTTAATGTGACCACTAGAAAATTTGAAATTATATATGTGGCTTACACTTGTAGCTTGCATTATTTTTCTATTGAACAGCATTGCTCTGTAGAGAAGTAAGCGTTTTTCAATTCAACCCAGAGGGCTGTGGGCCAAGGCTTACTTCACAGTGGGTTTCCTAATCTGTGCCTTTCGGTGTTGCTAGCCCTGAGCCTACTACCTCTGGCAATTTTCAAGGGGGGCTACAAGGAAAGGCAAGCTGCTTACCGTTGAATCCCCCTGTTCCAGCTGCACGGATAGAGAACTGTAGTTTCGGGGCATTGCCAGTAGAGGGCATTCTTACCACACTTAAGACCAAAAAGCTAGAAAACTAACTGGAATACAGATTGTCTTTAATACATTCTGGATTGTTAGTTAATTAAGAGATAGATTGACTGAACTAAGAAAATAAAATTAATTCAAGAGTGGAGAATTTCTTTAAAATTTGCAGATGAAACTGATATTTGGGGATTGATCCAATGACAAAAAAAAAAAAACATTAAAAGGAGCAACAGTATTTGAACTGCTTTTATTTTTTCTAAAACCCTTTGAATCACAATTTTTAAAATAATTTTAATTCCTTTGTCAGACCACTAGACACAGAAGAGTGAAATTCTTAAATTTTCTGAGGTAATTACTTTATTTATAAAGGAGCTTTATCCTGTCATTTGTACAGAATATTTATAACAATAGGTTGACCTGGGAGTCAATATTTCACGTTGTGTCAGAATGCTCTTCATGGCAGTTACTCATCTGAAGCTAACTGTCTCTAGATTCTGCTTCTCCTTGGAACCATTTAGTAATATTTGGATCATGAATTAGCTTCAGTTCATGTTGCCATTGCTCAGGGTTCTTGATTGCTGACTGGTATCCTTGTCAGAAGAGGGAAATTTTGGCTGGCGCTGGTGGCTCATGCCTGTAATCCCAGCACTTTGGGAGGCTGAGGCGGGTGGATCACCTGAGGTCAGGAGTTCAAGACCAGCCTGGCCAACTTGGGAAAACCCCGTCTCTACTAAAAATACAAAAATTAGCTGGTCATGGTGGTGCATGCCTGTAGTCCCAGCCACTCAGGAGGCTGAGGCAGGAGAATCAATTAAACCAGGGAGGTGAAGGTTGCAGTGAGCCGAGATCGCACCTCTGCACTCCAGCCTGGGTGACAGAGTAAGATTTTGTCTCAAAAAAAAAAAAAAGAGGGAAATTTGGGCACAGAGACTCAGACACAGAGGGAGAACATGATGTGATGACGATGGAGGCAGAGATGGAGTGATTTGTCTGTAAGCCAAGAACCAAGGGTTGCCAGCCACCACCGGAAACTAGAATTAGGCCAGGCAGGATCCTTCACTAGAGCCTTCAGAGGGAGCATCGCCCTGATTTTCAGACTTCCAGATTCCAGGACAGTGACAGGATATATTTCTGTTGGTTTTTGTTTGGTTGGTTTTATTTTTAAGACAGGGTCTTGCTCTGTCACCCAGACTGGAGTGCAGTGATGCAATCATGGCTCACTGCAGCCTCAAACCCCTGGGCTCAAGCTATCCCCCCATCTCAGCCTTCCAAGTAGCCAGGACTACAGGCATATACCATGCCAGACAAGTTTATTTTCTTTCTTTAAAATCTACTTTTTGTAGAGACAGAGTTTCACCATGCTGTGCAGGCCGGGGGTCTCAAACTCCCAGGCTCAAGCAATCCTCCTGCCTTCACCTCCCAAAGTGCTGGAATTGCAGGCATGAACCACCATGCCCCAGGCTCCATTTCTGTTGTTTGAAGCCATTCTGTTGGTGTTACATTGTTACAGCAGCAATCCAGACACAATTTTCTGTTTTCTGAGCTAAAACATTTGATAAGATTTCTTTAAAATTATTTTTTAAATTTCTTTCAATCCATCACAGAAATATTTCAGAAAAAAAAAGAGCTAGGAAACCTATTTGTTTAGATTTATTCACATAAGTATGTGCATTAATTTGAAAATAAATGCTTATATAAAATATATAAGATTGGTCAGGGGCTGTGGCTCAGGCATATAATCCTAGCACCTTAGGAGGCCAAGGTGGAAGGATTGCTGGAGGCCAGGAGTCCAAGACCAGCCTGGGCAACATGGTGAGACTCTCATCGCTACAAAAAAATAAATAATTAGCCAGGCATCATGGCACATGCCTGTGGTCCCAGCTACCTGAAAGGCTGAGGTGAGATTGCTTGAGCCCAGGAATTTGAGGCTGCAGTGAGCTATGATGGCAGTGCTGCACTCCAGCCTGGGTGACTGAGCGAGATCCTGTCTCTTTAAAAAAAAAAAAAAAAATTACATAAAATTAATAAATTACAGAGATAGGCCAGGCACAGTGGCTCACGCCTGTAATCCCAACACTTTGGGAGGCCGAGGCGGGCAGATTGCCTGAGCTCGGGAGTTCGAGACCAGCTTGGACAACACAGTGAAACCCTGTCTCTACTAAAATATAAAAAATTAGCCAGGCATGGCAGCGTGCACCTGTAGTCCCAGCTACTTGGGAGGCTGAGGCATGAGAATCGCTTGAACCTGGGAGGCGGAGGTTGCAGGAGACGAGATCACACCACTGCACTCCAGCCTGGGAGACAGAGCGAGACTCCATTGCAAAAATTAAATAAATAAATGAATAAAATAAATAAAAATGAATTACAGAGATAAATATATCCCAATCCCAACTTGTCATATACATATTTCTTCATCAAGAACCTGCGGCCTCTCAGTATCGTCACGTGCTGCATCTTAGCTGTCACACTAACTGTATGATATTGACATTAACTGGTGATGAAATGGGACTTAATGTGGCTATGTGGTCTAGCCAGGCTCACGCATCCAGTACCTGATACCTGCTTTTCTTCTCTGGGTTAGAGTAAAAAGAATGTCCACAGCAGAGATGAGCTTATGAATTGATTGGAAAATAATTTTCTTTAAAACTTCTCTAGGGAAGAATCTCCACAGACCACATTCTTGGCACCATCCTGCCACCCACCTTGGCCCCATCCTGCCACCCACCTTGGCCCCTGCCTTTCTGCTCTTGAAAAGCCCAGCTTCTCCTCTCCCACTACCGAGAGGCAGCTTAGTAGTGAATTCCTCTTAGTAGCCAGCCCAGCCCAGCCCAAAACAGTCTCTTCTCCTTCCTGAAGTTCCTGCTTGTAACACTACTCGCCGTTATTACACAGGATTGTGTATTGCTTATTTCTCCATAGGTGAATAGATTGTAAGCTCTTTGAAAATAGGGATCATGCCCTACACAGGGAGTTCCCTGTGAAACTGTGAAAGCTGGAAACACCACGAATGAATGCTCATTTCTGAGTGCCAACAAGAAGTCCCAGGTCCGAGAATAGCAAATGACAGGTGCTCAACATGGGATAAATGAACTAATCTAAAGTTGATTCCAAAAGCAAGCACTGCATGACATGGAAAGGGTTTATAACTTTGCACGTTATAAGGGTCACTGGTGGTGCACAGGAGATGAAGGGCAGTGGCCACGGTTGGCAGAAACCCGCATGCTGTTCTGTTTTCCTAAAATAAAAAGGAAGCATTGGCCAGGCGCAGTGGCTCACACCTTTAATCCCAGCACTTTGGGAGACCAAGGTGGGCAGATCACCTGAGGTCAAGAGTTCAAGACCAGCCTGGCTAACATGGTGAAACGCCATCTCTACTAAAAATGCAAAAATTAGCCGGGTGTGATGGCGGGCACCTGTAGTCCCAGCTACTCCGGAGGCTGAGGCAGGAGAATGGCGTGAACCTGGGAGGTGGAGCTTGCAGTGAGCTGAGATAGCACCAATGAACTCCAGCCTGGGCAACAGAGCAAGACTCTGTCTCAAAATAAAATAAAATAAAATAAAATAAAATAAGAAAAAGGAAGCATCCAACAGTATCCACGATGTGGTAAAAATGCAGAAACACAGAGCAGTGGGGGCGTGATGTGCTGGGGATGCTGGTGAAAAAGAGGAGCCCGAAAACAAGGATGGAGAAAAACACCAAGCAGAGGAGCAGCTTCACTCAATTGGTAGAATATCCCTAACTTGGAGCCTATCAGAGCTGACCCGACTACATGGAGAAGCCTTGGGAATTAAGTGTCAGAATTAACTGTAAGATCTGAGTGAGAGATCTTACAAAGGTAACATTCAATACCTTTGTAAAGTACTGGGCTCCATTAATAAGTTTCCCTACAATTTCATACCTGACAGTCTACATTACATAAGATAGCATTATGCTGTGTCTGCCGCAGTGATGCCCTAGAAACAGGAGACTGTTATAAGGTCTACTTTATTTTCCCATAGGAATAATGCTACACCTTGGCATCAAGTAGTTCATAGAGGTAAAAATAAAAAGCACCACCAGTTACTGAGTGTCTGCTACGAGCCAGACATTGTAGTTTATCTCTCATCTTTGCAGCAATGTTTTAAAGTAGGAATTATTAGTCCAATTTTAAAGATAAAACTAAGTTTTAGACCAGGTAATTGTCTGTTCTTGAGTCTCACTTCAAAATCTCTAATACTTTCTGTTATACCATGACGTCTCAAGAGTCAGGCATAAAAGCATAGGTGCAACTTTAAGCATCCACAGTAATTTCAAGTGATATAATTGTTTTCTGCTTCAAGGGACTGATTTAAAGCAGCAAGATAATTTAGAGGTGATGTAGCTTTTTCTCTTCACTGACAAACAAACTAAAGATAAAAGAGAAAAGCTAAGTGACCTTCCCAAAGTCAAAAGGTAAGGCAGTGGGATAGCTGAGTATAGAACTGAAGTCTTCTGATTCCATCAGACTCCTTTCATCCAAACCCCTTCCTTTACTCTCTGAGAAAGGCACCAAAGCTGTTGAGTGGAAGAGGCAGGCTTAGAACTTAGGACTTCTGGACTCCAGAGAGAGCTCTTTGCACAACATTACAATGTGTAGACACAACACCATAAAATTACAATGCCACTGTTGGTACTTCTAAAATATATCTGTGTTGTTAATACTCATGAGTTAGACAATCAATGCCCAATGCTGCCCTTTTAGGGAAATTTAGAAGGAGCTTGGAGAGTTAGGTACCTTTCACATAATAGTCAACTCAATTTAGATTTGTTGATTGACATATTGGCCACTTGGATCAATTACATGATACTTTACACTCTGGGGTCTTTGAAGAGAGCCAACTTCTAAACAAGTTAATGTTTCCATCTCCCTCCAAGGTATACATTTCCCCTGACCTAAATCAACCCTTTAGGGGCTCTTATAATATCCCTTTCCTGGAGTTTCTCACTTGTCCCTGGCACAATAAGACTACTTTGCTTAGGGGTATTCCTTACCTTGATAGGGGTAGTATATTTTCTCTTTTAAGAGGGAACCTGAACCTTTTGCTACTACAAAGTCCCTCCATTGGAAAAAATAAGCCCTAAAACACAAGGAGTGAAAGCAAAACATTTCTGTCTTTTCATGTCTTTATTGGTAATGTTCCCAAGCATAACATCTCTTACTACAGCATTTTAATAACCTGTGAATACCTAATCATAAGACTATATGAGAGGCCGGGCGTGGTGGCTCACACTTGTAATCCCACCACTTTGGGAGGCTGAGGTGGGCGGATCATGAGGTCAGGAGTTTGAGACCAGCCTGACCAACATGGTGAAACCCTGTCTCTACCAAAAATACCAAAATTAGCCGGGCATGATGGTGCGCACCTGTAATCCCAGTTATCAGGAGGCTGGGGCAGGAGAATTGCTTGAACCTGGGAGGTGGAGGTTGCAGTGAGCCAAGACTGTGCCACTGCACTCCCGCCTGAGCAACAGAGCGAGACTCCATCTCAAAAAAACAAAAACAAAAACAAAAACAAAAAAAACAGACTATATGACAGGCACTTGTGATTAATACTGGAATCCACTGTTTCTCATATGATTTTTGCAGACCCAATTTGCATCTTTACAAAATCTATGACAAATTTGTTTTTCGGACTGCAACTAGTGGTCATTCACATGTCACTGAGTGTGTTTTGCATGATACTCTTTGGCCCAATGCTTTGTTGTGCTAGGTTAGGTAAGCTACAGAATTCTCCAAGAGGACCAGGGGCGGAGGATGGAATTTTCCAATGAAAAACACAGCCATTTTGCAACTTCGAAAATATCATTGGCCAAGAATTGCCCTTGGGAATAGTTTGTCTGGCATAGAAGAGCTTATTTTCCCAGGACAACCTTAGGATATAATTTGGTAATGAGATCATTTGGCAACCTTGAGGTTTAATACAGTGAAATTAAATAATTGAATTGGCTGTGGTTTTTAACTTACTCCTCCAAGGTGGAATTTGGCCAAGATTATGAGTAAACATTTGGGCTTCCAAGACTTCCATTTTGGAATTACGATTTGAATAATACGAAAAGACAACTCTCTTTGGTAGCACCGAGGGCCTTTACATGAATAAGTAAATTCTTTCATTGTATCCAGTTTCTTCTCTAGGCATAGTTCAGGCCCAGCCCTTTCCATGATCACTGAAACCAACATCTCTCACTGCTTGTTTATAACTTATAAGCTGTAAAATGTATTTATCATTCGTTTTGACCCTTAAAGACTGCCTTCGGTATATATCTGCTTTATTTTTTCAGTCGTTTTAGAAGTTTTCAAGAAGGGGCCATGTTTGACTTCTGTCTGGGACTCATTTCTCTTAAACATCAAATTTAAGTGCTGCATACCCGACAGAGTCTCAATTAACACTATCTGACCAAGTCATTGAAAACCATTATTGGTTCTAACACAGCTGTGCCATGAATTCTATTGTCTCTTCTTCAAGTCCCAGGGTTCACATCTATTTACACATATAAATAAGAATTCTATCCCACATGTTTTGATTTCAAAGCCCAACATTATTACAGCTAAAGTATAAATAGGAGTATTGAATGTCTTATGTACTTAAAATATTGACCTTAAAGTGCCCCGAAACAGCAACTTCTAATAAAACATTGTTGGAGTTTGGCAATTTTTGGTTTTTCATAGGGAAACTGATAAATTACAAAGAAGGTAACCAGCTGATTTTCAATCTTAAGGTTCCAATTGGGGTGACCTTTTTCAGGGGCCCCCAGTCCTGTTTCCTTACTTCCCACTACCCAGAGTATTACCCTAATCTGTTACTCAAAAATTTACCTAAGGGCCATTTACTAAAAGTTTAGTTAGTAATTAAATCATAAGGCTTCTCTGTGTGTTCCACACAAAACCACAACCACAGCTTATTTTTTTCCTGACAGTTATATTCTTTTTGTTTTTATAGCCAATTTGTTTTTAGATGTTTTTTATTTTCTTTTTTCTTTTTTTTTCCAGACAGGGTCTCACTCTGTTGCCCAGGCTGTAGTGCAGTGCCATGATCTTGGCTCACTGCAACCTCCACCTCCCAGGCTCAAGCGATTCTTCAGCCTCAGCCTCCTGAATAACTGGGATCACAGATATGCACCACCACGCCTGGCTAATTTTTGTATTTTTTGCAGAGGTGAGGTTTCACCATGTTGCATAAACTGGTCTCAAACTCCTGAGCTCAAAGCAATCCGCACCCCACTCGGCCTCCGAAAGTGCTGGGATTATAGGCGTGAGCCACTGCACCCAGCCATGACAGTTATATTCTTTTTAAAAATGGCTGCAGTATCAAGAAATGATATAAAGTTATGCACTTTGGAAAGGAAGAAAAGGGAGATGGAAGCAAAGCTTAAGGACTCAGGAAAGATTTGCGTGAAGTTGATACAAATGAGCCTGTAAAAAGTGAAGGACCTGAGCATGGTGCTGCACACCTCTCATCCCTGCTACTTGGGAGGCTGAGGCAGGAGGATGGCTTGAGCCCAGGAGTTCCAGGCTACAGTGAGATATGATCTATGTTCATACCACTGCACTCTAGCCTGGTGACAGAGTAAGAGAGCATTATACTATTTTCAGGAAAAAAAATTACTAAACAAACATTATAGGCATCATATTTGAGCCCTCTCTGATACATAATTCCTACTCTTATGATGTCTTCACTTATTTCTGCTTAATCTTGTTGACTTGATTTAGCAATCACATCGGACAATGAGCAACTAATGTAGACTATAATTCCTGGGAAAATATGCAGTTAGACAATGATATGCAAAATTCCTTTGCTCATGTAGCCAATCATTAGCCTGATGATGGCATTGTTGCTATTTGGGAGATTGTACTATTTGGTGCTGGGGGAACTCCTGAAATTGAACCTAAATTCTCCTGAAACTAGTCCAAGAGAAATAAAGAGGTGGATTTTTGGAATAAAAATGATTCCACTCCAATACTCTCACCCTAGATCTGCGTGTTGATTTAGTGACAGCAATCCTGGCACTCCAAATTTTGCCAATCCAAAAGACAACTGGAATGAGTTACTCTGGAGAAGAGGCACTCAGTGGACAATGAGAGCTTCTAGATCCAGATGAATTTTGCTGCTGGACTATGTATTGGTCAGCATATTTCCAGGATATGGGAAACTAATTCCTCTTTTCTAAACCAAATGCTTCCCCTCCATACAATGTCCCAAGTCAGTGCTTTACCTTTCTTTATAAGCATCTGCCTTTGGTCACTCCTCTTTTTTATTATCTATTGTTGATATCTAAATAAATGCAACAGTTGTCTTAGTCATAAAATGTAAATTACATATTCACATATATATAGCACCAACAAAAATTTTATAGTTGCTTGTGAGCATAGCATTTAGAATACGAAATCTTACACATTTCTCTTATGTTAAGAGCAGAACATTAATTTTTCCTATCTCCTTTATAGAGATGTGTTCTGAAATATTACTGTAGCAGATACACCCCAGTAAGTCATACCTCTGTGTAATTTCCTTCTCCTTGAGTGCAGGCAGAACCCGTGACTTGCTTCAAACCAATAGAATATGGCAAAGGTGAAAGGATTTTGCAGATATAATTAAGGCACCTAAGTAGTTGATTTTGAATTCATCAAAAGGATGATTATCCTCAGTGAGTCCTACCTAGTCAGGTGAGCCCTTTAAAGAGGGTATGAGCTTTCCCTAAAGTAAGAGACTTGAAGCAGCAGAAACTCTGCGTGTGTGTGTGTGTGTGTGTGTGTGTGTCTGTGTGTCTGTGTGTGGCTTTCAAGAAGCAGGTTATCAGCTGTCATGAATTCGACAGCTCCAGAGAAATGAATTCTGACAACAATCATAGGCAGTTGGAAGCATATCCATCCCTAATTGAGCCTGCTGATGAAAATGCATCCCAGCCTACACCTTGATCTCAGCCTTGTGAGACCTTGAGCACACAACATAGCTAAGCTGGGCCTGGCTTCCCGATCCACAGAAACTGTGAGACAATAAAAGTATGTTGTTTTAAGCCACTGAGTTTGTGCTAATTTTTTATGCCGCAATAGAAAACTAATATAACCATATTTCATGTGTTAAATGATTCTTTATAAGACACTAGAAGGATTTTCTTTAAACTTTGGGAGAACATAAGGATGTCTATTCTTGACACTTTTAACTTTGTATGGGAAAGAGGCAAAGGTATCATTGTTTGCAGAAGTTTTCATCATTTGCCTAGAAACCCTCAGAGAATAGGTAGATGATCGATTAGAAACAAAGTGTCTGCCAAAATCAACCTGCATATATTCATGGTCTCCTGTATATAAACCATAATCTGCTAGAAAATCTGGGAAGAAAATATATTACTTGTGATAGCAACAATAGCACAGTAAAATTCCTAGAGATAAATCCAAATCAAATGTTCAGAAACCATGTGAAGAAAAATATAAAACACTGCTAAGAAGCATACAAGAAACCGGGTGCCATGACTCATGCCTATAATCCCAGCACTTTGGGAGGCCGAGGTGGGCAGATCACGAGGTCAGGAGTTCAAGACCAGCCTGACCAACATGGTGAAACCCCGTCTCTATTAAAAATACAAAAATTAGCCAGGAATGGTGGTGCGTGCCTGTAATCCCAGCTACTCAGGAGGCTGAGGTAGGAGAACAGCTTGAACCCTGGAGGTGGAGGTTGCAGTGAGCCAAGATCACCCCACTGCACTCCAGCCTGGGTGACAGAGCGAGACCCGTCAAAAAAAAAAGCATACAAGAAGACTTGAAGAAAGACGTATCATGATTTTTAAACCTGAGGGAAACTCATTTCTATAACGATGTGTCCATCTACTCTGAATTAATATATCAATTCAATTACAAAATAAATAAATGTTTTAGGTGGAACTTGACAAATAATACTAAAATTCATGTGGAAAAGTAATGTAAGAAAAATCCGAACTATTCTGAAAATTTTTGATAGCAAACATTTAATGAGTGTTAACTATGTTTTGAGCCCAATCCTGTGATGTTCTAGTCTCATTTAATTCTCATGTAGCCCCAGTAGACAGAGAGTAATACCATCCCCATTTTATAGATGCAGAAACAGCAGTTTAGAGAGATTGAGTAATTGCCTACTATGTGCTAGAGTCAAGATTCTGAAGGTGGCGTGGTGGCTCACTCCTGTAATCCCAGTACTCTGGGAGGCCGAGGCAGACAGATCACCTGAGGTCAGGAGTTCGAGACCAGCCTGGTCAACATGGTGAAGCCCCGTCTCTACTAAAAATACAATATATTAGCCGGGCGTGGTGGCGGGCACCTGTAGTCTCAGCTACTTGGGAGGCTGAGGCAGGAGAATCGCTTGAACCCAGGAGGCGGAGGTTGCAGTGAGCTGAGATTGCATCATTACACTCCAGCCTGGGCAACAAGAGCAAAACTCCATCTCAAAAAATAAAAAATAAAAATTGAAGCAAGCATTCTGATATCAGAAACTGAGCCCTTAAGTAGTGTTGCATTCTGCTTAGAAGAAATCGGGCAGTCTCACAAGATACTGAAATGTATTATAAAGCCATTGTAATAAGTTTTGTTGGAGTAAGAATAGGTGGTTAAAAGGAATAGCTAAAACATCATCAAGAATTCAGACAAATCCTTGTGAGAAAATGGTACACAATAAGGGCCGCCCTTTCAAATGAGTGAAGAAAAGATGAATGTTAACTAAATGATATTGGAACAATTGGCTACTCATTTGGAATAAATAAAACACCAAAATAAATTCCAGACAGGTCAAAGATTTCGATGCAATAGTGAAACCCTGAACACACTGGAAGAAGACAAAGGTATGATGTTGTTGTTTTAAATAATCTACTAGTGGGTAAGCTCTTTCTCAACACAGCAAAAAAGAAAAAGAATAATAAATTTCATGCCAAAAAAGTAATGACCCAAATACTAACACAGTAAAATATGTGCAACACATACAACACAAGAATACCTTGTTTTATATGCTTTTATAAAGCATATAAATCCATAAATCCACATCCATAGGCTCAACCAACTGCAGTGAAAATATGAGTAAAAAGAAGGCCAGGCGCGATGGCTCATGCCTGTAATCCCAGCACTCTGGGAAGCTGAGGCGGGCTGATCACAAGGTCAGGAGTTCGAGACCAGCCTGGCCAATATGGTGAAACCCCGTCTCTACTAAAAAATACAAAAATTAGCTGGGTGTGGTGGTGTGCGCCTGTAGTCCCAGCTACTCGGGAGTCTGAGGCAGGAGAATCGTTTGAACCTGGGAGGCAGAGGTTGCAGTAAGCAAAGATCACACCACTGCACTGCAGCCTGAGCGACAGAGCAAGACTCTGTCTCAAAAAATAAAAAATTAAATTAAATTAAATAAAAACAAGATGGGCCAGGCACGGTGGCTCACGCCTGTAATCCCCAGCACTTTGGGAGGCCGAGGTGGGTGGATCACCTGAGGTAAGAAGTTTGAGACCAGCCTGGCCAACATGGCGAAACCCCATCTCTACTAAAAATACAAAATTACCCGGGTGCGGCTAAAAAAACTTCTTTTCTCTTTTTTTCTATTCTAGCCTGCAAACTTCTTGAAGGCAGACCCGTCATCTTTTCTTCTGTGCTTAATGCCTTATGTCATGTTCACCCTTATATGACCAGCAATGAGGAATTGCTGCTTCATCCCCACGCCCTCCATCACATGGCTGAATGAATGACATTGATGGGTTGATTCCCACACCTCCTTATCAGTCCATAAGCTGGCTGTGGCTTCATATGAATAAAATGAATAGCAATAAGTGAGAAAGGGCTGGGCCTTCAAGGTAGCTGAGCACATTCAGAAAGGAATGTCACCTGATGGGCTCAACCAGCTTCCTGCCTGACAACTGCCTGAGTCACTTTCATGGGATCAGCCCTGTCAGTACTTTGCCTTCCTTCAAGTTATGTTTCGGATCAGGGAGGAAGCTGAAAACTCAACAAGTAGAGACTTGACTTCTGGGTGCACATGAGGGGAGGACCTTAATATTAATATTATGCATGTCCTTTAACATGGTCTGAGTGAAATGAATTCAGTCGTGGGCGGTCTGCATGTGAGATCCTATCGAAGGCTGAATACACAAACACCACCTGCCACCCCACTGACCTTCCTAATTTCTGAAGTCCTTGATCACAGCAGGGAAACTCCATTTTGTTCAACAAACCTTGGCTATTTAAGAACACACCCTCTTTGTACATGTAGGTGGTAAGGCAGGGAGGGTAGGTTGTAAATGGAATAAAATGAAGTCTTAGCCCTTGGGGATTTTATCATCGAGAAAAGTAGAACACTGTGCTAGTAAGATCCACAATTTTTGAGCATCTGCTCTGCACCAGGCACTGTGTTAGGCACTTGGCATGTGTGATCTAAGGGCAATTCAAGGTCCAAAGTGCGATGAGAGCTCAGAGAGATTTCAGAAGTTTCCTGAAGAAGTGACATTGGAACTGACACTTGAGGAATAGTATGATTTTAACAGGTTGAATTGGTGAAAGCAATGGAAAGAGCCAGGATTTTTTTTTTTTTTTTCTTGAGACGGAGTTTTCCTCTTGTTGCCCAGGCTGGAGTTCAATGGCATGATCTCAGGTCATTGCAACCTCCCCCTCCCTGGTTCAAGCCATTCTCCTGCCTCAGCCTCTCGAGTAGCTGGGATTACCGGCCCCCGCCACCATGCCCGGCTAATTCTTGTATTTTTAGTAGAGACAGGGTTTCACCATGTTGGCCAGACTGGTCTCAAACTCCTGACCTCAGGCAATCCACCCACCTCGGGCTCCCAAAGTGCCGAGATTACAGGTGTGAGCCACACCAGGCCAGAAGCAAGAATCTATTCTTCAAAGCCCAAGAGGCAAGGAACGGGGGTTGCACTGCAGGAACTGGGAATATCCCTTTGGGCTCTGCATCCCTTGTTTTCTAAAATGAAACACTTGCAGGAACCTCCCACTTGATCTTACTGCCTCCTCTCTCTTTCTGGTGTATCCTAAAAGGACTGTCAGATCCACCTTCATGAAACCAACAACTGACCAAATCACAACTCTACCAAGAAGGAAGACAGGAAGACAGAAAAGCAGGAGGTAGTGACAGAATGAAGAGGGAAGCTTTCAACATATCTTACAGAATAATGTCCAAACTCATTATTCCAAGCCTCTAACTGGCAGTGCCAGTTGGTGCATTTTTAGCTTCATCTCCTGCCACTCCAACCCCACAGCACCTCTGCTTCCTACATTCCAGGGATTCCTCAGAGCAGGTACTTTATTCTTCCGCGCCTTTATTTCTGCTTTTCCTTCTGCCTGAAACGGCCTGCACTCCGTCAAAATCAGATTAAGATTTTAAACTTCAGTTTAGGTGAACTTTCCCTAAGACATCCCTAACCACTCATTCAGAATTAAGCCTTCTCTCTCCTGTGGTCCCACAGGGCTTCCTGTCTCTATCCTAGCACTTGTCACCCTGGAGTCAGAAGACCTGGGTCAAACTCCAGCTCCGCCATATAAAAGCTGAATGAATTGGGGGGGATTTCTACTGATACCTCTGAGGCTGTTTCCCTTTTTCTTCTTTTTTTTTTTTTTTTTTTTTTTTTTGAGATGGAGTCTTGCTCTGTCGCCAGGCTGGAGTGCAGTGGCACGATCTTGGCTCACTGCAACCTCTGCCTCCTGAGTTGAAGTGATTCTCATGCCTCAGCCTCCCGAGTAGTTGGGATTATTGGCACGTGCCACCACACCCAGCTAGTTTTTGTATTTTTAGTAGAGATGGCATTTCACCATATTGGCCAGGATGGTCTCAATCTCCTAACCTCATGATCTGCCCATCTCGGCCTTCCAAAGTGCTGGAATTACAGGCGTGAGCCACCGCGCCTGGCCTGTTTCCTCTTTTGTAAAAATGGGATATTTAAGATTTACCTTGTCGTATACAATAAGATAATGTATGCAAAACTCTTATGCATGTAACATATTTACATTTTAAATATGTAAACGGTTAAAAGTTTCTACTCCACTAAAATGTAAGGTCCCAGGGAATAGGAATTTTAAAATGAAAAATTTTCCTTTTAAAATAATACTTCGCCTGTAATCCCAGCACTTTGGGAGGACGAGACGGGTGGATCACGAGGTCAGGAGATCGAGACCATCCCGGCTAACACGGTGAAACCCCGTCTCTACTAAAAATACAAAAATTAGCCAGGCATGGTGGCGCGCGCCTGTAGTCCCAGCTACGCGGGAGGCTGAGGCAGGAGAATGGCGTGAACCCGGGAGGTGGAGCTTGCAGTGAGTCGAGATCGCACCACTGCACTCCAGCCTGGGCGACAGAGCGAAACTCCGTCTCAAAAAAAAAAAAATAAATAAATAATAATAATAATAATACTTACAGGCTGGGTGTGGTGGTTCCCGCCTGTAATCCCAGCACACTGGGTGGCTGAGGCAGGCAGATCACTTGAGGACAGGAGTTTGAGACCAGCCTGGACAAAATGGCAAAACCCCATCTCTACAAAAATACAAAAAATTTGCCGAGCAGGGTGGCACATGCCTGTCATCCTAGCTACTTGGGAGGCTGAGGCAGGAGAATCGTAATGGGAGGTGGAGGATGCAGTGAGCCAAGATTGCACCACTGCACTCCAGCCTGGGTGACAGAGCGAGACTTTGTCTCAAAAAATAAATAAATAAATAAATAAATAAATAAATAAATAAATAAAAATAAAAAGTAAACTCTTACAGAATAGTTGCAAAGGTATACAGAGAATTCCCATATATTCTTCACCCAACTTCCCCTACTGTTAACATCTTAGCCATGGTACATTTATCAACAATAAGAAATTAACATTGATAAAATACTATTAGCTAAACTGCAGACTTTATTCTCATTCTTACAACAGTTTTTCAACTCATGGCCCTTTTCTGTTTCAGGATCCAATCCAGAATCCCATACTGCATTTAGCTGTCATCTTCTTAGTCTCCACAATCTGTGACAGTTCCTCAGTCTTTCCTTGTCTTTTATGATCTTGACATTTTTGAGGAGCACTGGTTATTTTGTAGAAGTAGAAAAACCCTCCATATGAATTTTTCTGATGTTTTCTCATGATTAGATTGAGGTTACAGGTTTGGGAAGCATACCACAGAGGTAATGTGCCCTTCTCCACATCAGGGGTTCCATCATAACAACATGGCTTATTACTGGTGATAAAAGAGGGGTTTTTTGTTTTGTTTGTTTTTACCGATTCTCACTCTGTTGCCCAGGCTGAAGTGCAGTGGTGTGATCCTGGCTCACTGCAATCTCTGCCTCCTGGGTTCTAGTGATTCTCCTGCTTCAGCCTCCCAAGTAGCTGGAATTACAGACAGGCACCATCACGCCTGGCTAGTTTTTGTTTGTTTGTTTGTTTTGAGACAGAGTTTCGCTCTGTACCCCAGGCTGGAGTGCTGTGGTGCGATCTCAGCTCACTGCAACCTCTGCCTCCTGGGTCCCAGTTCAAGCAATTCTCCTGCCTCAGCCTCCCGAGTAGCTGGGATTACAGGAACACACCACCATGCCCAGCTAATTGTTGTATTTTTAGTAGAGACAAGGTTTCACCATGTTGGCCAGGTGGGTCTTGAACTCCTGACCTCAGGTGATCGCCCGCCTTGGCTTCCCAAAGTGCTGGGATTACAGGCATGAGTCACCACACCCGGCCTAATTTTTGTATTTTTAGTAGAGATGGAGTTTCACCATGTTGGCCAGGCTGGTCTCGAACTCCTGACCTCAAGTGATCCACCCACCTCGGCCTCCCAAAGTGCTGGGATTACAGGCTTGAGTCACCGCGCCCGGCCCATCTTTGCTTAAATTATAAACTCAGTTTCTCCCACAGTTAGTTCAGCCTATGCCCAGGAATGTACAAGGACAGCTTGGAGGTTAAAAGTAAGATGGAGTTGGTTAAGTTAGATCTCTTTCACTGTCTCAGTCATCATTTTGCGAAGGCAATTTCACAAGTGGGAAGAAAGGACTGGTAGATGCAGGGCAGAGAGAGGGCTCTGTGCTTTGAGCCTGGATGATACAGATTTGGCAATACTATTCTAAGGAGAGACCAGAGAAAGAAGTTTAGGATAGAAGGTAATTAATTTGAGTATGTTGAATTTGTCTTGCAGAAAAACCCTGTGAAGGAAACCTCTGGGAGGCTGTTGTAAATGCTGGGCAGGGGATGGGGTGGGTCTAGAGATCCAGATTTGAAGCGATTTCTAGTCTATTGATAGCTGAAGCTCAAGAGGAGAGTAAGATGAGCAGAGGTGAAGAAAGAGAGAAGAGGACATCAGACTCGAGTAGATTCAGCTTAAGTTCAGGGACGAGTAAGAAAGGGAGACAGTGAAGGAGGCAGAGAAGGAATATTGGGAAGCTGGACAAACAAGAACTGGGTAGTTGACAATACCAATGAAGAGGGAGGAGGAGAGGACTTTAATTCTTTCGGAGATGCCAGATGAGAAAAAAATTGAGAAATGAGTGAGAAAAAAATGACGGAGTGATTAAACATCTATGTTGCTTTCCTTTGAGAACGTTAACTATGAAAAGAAGAAAAGGGTGGTGGTGGCTGCAAACCATAGGAAGGCTGAGAAAGGGTTTTACCTTGGTTCTGCCTCTAATCCCTGACGCATTTAACCTCCTCAAGCCATTTGCTTGTAAACATAACGGGCATAAATAATATCTGATATGCCCATTTCACAGGACAAGTGCTTCCCTCTCAGACCATATACTCGAGGACAGCGGCCGTCCACGCCTTATTTACATTCATCTTCCCAACACAACAGTCATTTGGAAGATGCCGAGTGGCGTGGGAAGAACAAGCTGGAACGAGCGCCGACCCGCCCGCGGCCTGACTGCTAGCGCATCGCTGTGCGGCCGCCTCACCGCGCACTCCCTCCTGAATTATTCACCAAGACGAGGACGGTGATCGCCCCCATTCCACAGAGGACACGGAGTGAAGGCGCAGTCACAAGCCCAAAGCCCCCAGTCGGCGGGTCTTGGAAATGGATGAGTTTTTCACTCAAAAGCTACGAGGCAACGAAGCATGTGGATGAGGAGGGAAGGGAGCCAGGGCCAATAATTCATCTCAAAGTAAAAGACGTCCCCGGGGGTGGGGAACAAACAAACAAACAACAAAACCCGGCTCTGTGCTTCCGCGCTTGCGCTCTCCTAGGTCCGCCAGGCTGCCGCCCAGCGCCTAGGCCAGTCTCAGTGCGCCTGCGCCGAGCCCGACTTCCGCCAGGGCTCGATTGGCTTCCAGGCTACTTCTCCCGGCCCAGGGAGGGCCTGCGCTATGGCTAGAGAAGGGAGTCTGGTGACTGGGTGCGCGTGCTGATGACGAAATCGGAAGTGCCCGGAGCAGAGGCGGGATCAGAACCTAGAGGGGCTCGGGATTGCGGAAGTTTGGTGGGGAGGGTCGGAGCTCTGGTGGAGAGAGTGTTGTCTAAAACAAGTTCCGGAAGGGAGGCTGCCCTTCGCGGTCCGAGAACCACCGGCCTCCCCAGTTTGAGGGCTGTTACCCCGTGCGCGCTTCGACGTTGCTGCTGTTGGCTCTCCTCGCCCCTCGTTCCCTTGGGAACCGCCTGGGAACTCCGCCATGTCATCCACTTCGCCCAACCTCCAGGTATCATTGCTCATCTCCCGTCCCCCTAGGGAACTGGGATTGAGGGGAGGCGCGAGAAGCGGGTGGGGGGCGGGGAGAAGGGAGGAAGCGGCCGCGCCTGTGGTCGAGGCGCAGGAGGGCGGGTCCGGGGACCTGCAGCAGGTGGGAGAGGGGCCCGTTTTTCAACGGAGAGGTCGTTTCTGGCCCGCTCTTGGGGTCTCCCGAGCTACTGGCTTTGTGAGACTCTTCACTTTTGTTGAGACTTCCCGCTTCCAAACCAGCCAAGATCTGGGCAGGTTTCTCCAATCAGGGTTAAGGGAGAAAGAAAGAACGTAATTTTTGCAAAGCCCTATTCTGGACCAGTTGAAAATAGGGTGGTTATAGTTCGGTCTTAGTTTCTCAAGCTGACAGCAGACCCCTTCATTCTGAGCTGTCAGGTGAGTAGAGATATGGGAACAGACCAAGAATCTGAGATTACAGCCAGCCTACATACAATCTCCGTGAAGTCATTGAATTTATGTGCACACTCCTGTGGCTCCCAGATTGTAGTGTGTAAGATCGAGGAGTATTCTTAAACCTCTGTGTGGCTCCACTTCCCCTCCTCTGCCGCAATGAGCCCAGTGTTTTGTACACAAATCATGGAATCTTAAGATTTTAGGCTTAATCGTTAGTCCTCTGTGGAATGGAATTCGTTCAGAAAAGAAATTTCTTAATGTGATGGTGTCTTCCATCCCCGGAATGGATCTAGGGCTTCAGTGGAGTTTAGAATGTAATGTGGCTTAATGTAGAGGACTCCCAGTCCAGTAAGTCAATAAGGCACAAAAGAGTAGCCTAAAATACTTGTATTGAGTCCCCGTCTTGGACTTCCGGTAATTTGTTGAACAAGCAGTTATTGGAGTGCCTGATAGAGGCATCAAAGGTAATGGAAGAACTCCTTAGCCCACTCAAAGTAGACCCACTTAAACAGAGATTAAAATTTCACACACACATACACAAAAAGAGTGGGAAAGGAGGCTTGCTTGGGACTTTCATCTTGAAAATCGACCTAGAAGATTATGAAAATAATTGTTATCTTTCACAAAATATTATAATTGTATAATTGCAACAATGATTCATTTTGTGGAATAAGTCAAGTGTTGATTTGTCTGTGTTTTTTTTCCTTTTCTTTTCTTTTTTTTTTTTTGAGACGGAGTCTTACATGGTCGCCCAGGCTTGAGTGCAGTGGCGTGATTTCGGCTCACTACAACCTCCACCTCCCAGGTTCAAGCGATTCTCTTGCCTCAGCCTCCTGAGTACCTGGGACTACAGGCGCCGACCACCACGCCCAGCTAATTTTTGTATTTTTAGTAGAGATGGGGTTTCACCATGTTGGCCCAGGCTGGCCTCTTGACCTCAGGTGATCCGCCTACCTCAGGCTCCCAAAGTGCTGGGATTACAGGCATGAGTCACCGTGCCCGGATGACTATCTTTTTCACCAAGGTTGTATTAAACTAAGATTCAGCAATCTTCACTTGAGTTTTTTGTAGCTTTTTGTAGTCCTATTTGGAAAAGTTCTTTTTGGTAAACGTATTTGGAAAAAGCGTTGGTCATTTGGTAGAAGTATTTTTCACTTGAGTATTAAAGGTGACTCTTCTGAAGTGCCCATCTTGTCATCGTTGGCTTTTTAACAATTTTTATTCCACCAGCTTTTCATTTGTCAGAGACTTCGCATGTGATTTCGATACTCTACAACATAATCTTCATCATTTGCAGGTTTTTGTTGTTGTTTTGAGACAGTCTTGCTCTGTTGCCCAAACTGGAGTGTAGTGGCGTGATCTTGGCTCACTGCAACCTCCACCTCCCAGGTTCAAGTGATTCTTGTGCCTCAGCCTCCCGAGTAGCTGGGATTACAGGCGCCTGCCACCACGCCTGGCTAATTTTTTCTATTTTTAGTAGAGACAGGGTTTCACCATGTTGGCCAGGCTGGTCTTGAACTCCTGACCTCAAGTGGTCCGCCCGCCTTAGCCTCCCAAAGTGCTGGGTTACAGGTGTGAGCCACCGTGCCCGGCCCCAGAATGCATCATACTTGAATTGGACTGTTGGCTGTTCTTCAGTGAATCAGCCAGAGACTGACCAACATTAAAGGCATAATTGTTACTGTTAAGCAGGAAGGATCTTGAATTGTAATTTTGTTAGTGGTAGGTTCACATGTGTGCTTTCTCATTCAACGTTTTCAACCTTCTAACCTAGGAAATTTGGATTAATATTCATGTAATGATTAACTTCCTGCTGAACAAGGCAAAAATCTCTGTGGCCAGATGCTTATAATCTAATGAGGGAATGCGGATAACTAAAAATCAAAATTATATAATGTAATAAAGCTGCACAGTAGTCTCCACTTCCCTGTGGTTTTACTTTCCACAGTTTCAATAACCCAAAGTTAACCTGGGTCCAAAAATTTTAAATGAAATATTCTAGAATAAATAGTTCATAATTTTGAAACACTATGTCACAATGCCTGTGTCATTCACTTCACTTCATATCATGACGTAGGCATTTTATTATTTCACATAATCACAAGAAGGTTGAGAACAGTGCAATAAGATGTTGAGAGAGATAAACCACATTCACATCACTTTTATTACAGTATATTGTAATAAAGTGTACTGGGCAAGGAGGCAAGGTCTGTGGGATGGGAGGCGGTAAGGGGCCAAATTAGTAGAGTATCCATTCAAATAAAGTGGAAAGGATTGATCAAAGGAGAAAAATTGAAGATGGAGAAGAGTCAAGCTTGTATCTGCATTTATTTTTTTTTTGAGACAGAGTCTCACTCTATTGACCAGGCAGGAGTGCAGTGGCATGATCTCGGCTTATGGTAACCTCCATCTCCCAGGTTCAAGCGATTCCCCTGCGTTAGCCCCCCATGTAGCAGCTGGGATTACAGGCATGCACCAACACACCCAGCTAATTTTTGTAGAGACGGGGATTCGCTGTGTTGGCCAGGCCAGTCTCAAACTCCTGAACTCAGGTGATCCACCCCCGTCGGCCTCCCAAAGTGGTAGAATTACAGGCGTGATGAGCCGCTGCTCACTGCTGTATCTGCATTTTAAAAGTGAGGGAGGAGGAAGAGTCTGGGTTTTCTCCCAGATTTCTGGGTTGGGTATCTGAGTACCCAACTCAGGTAGGGATTGGTTCTGGGAATACAAAAGGAGAGCTATTTGGGGCCAGGGCAAGGGAGCAAAATAATTTGGTTCTAAACTTGTTGAGTTTGAGATGCTTGTGGAGGCAATCAAATGGAAATGTCCGGTGAATACTTGCATACATATGTGTAGAAGTAGGGAGAGTGGACTAGGCTGGAAATAAGGATTTGGGAGTTATTAGCGTACAGGTGGTAGCAGAGGTTGTAGGCATACAGAGTCACATCCTGGAGAGTTTACAGAATAAGGCAAAACAAAGACCAAGTTAGAAATTCTATGGATTAGCGACATTTAAAGAGAGAGAAATGGGAGCCTGGACAAGAATTATTAATCAAAAGTAAAACCAGGCCAGGCGCAGTGGCTCATGCCTGTAATCCCAGTGTTTTGGGAGGCCGAGGCAGCGGATCACTTCAGCTCAGGACTTCGAGACCAGTCTGGGCAACATGGTGAAACCCCCTCTCTACAAAAATTAGCTGGGTGTGGTGGTGCATGCCTGTAGTCCCAGATACTCCAGAGGCGAGGTGGGAGAATGGCTTGAGCCCAGGAGGTGGAGGTTACAGTGAGGCGTGATCACACCCGTGTACTCCAGCCTGGGTGACACAGTAAGACCCTGTCTAAAAAAAAAAGACTAAAAGTAGAAGAAAATGGTGTCATGACAGCCAGGCAAGGAGACACTGTCAGGGTATTTGTTGTGTGTGTTAAATGCTGTGGAGAGGGAGTGAGATAAGCATAAGATTTGACTATCAGGAGGCAGAAAGCATTGCTGTGGGAGAAATAGGAGATCAGGAAACTGGGATGAACATGGGTATTCTTTGGGATTTTGCTGTGGAGGCAAAGAGATGAGTGAGATATAGGGAGAGGAGAACCGAGGAGCTGAGGAGTGATGGTGTGTAGTTTGTGTTCTGCAGATGTGAGTCTGAGATAGGACAACACATTTTTCTGCTGAGGGAAAAAAGGAAAGGTTGGAGAGAACAGTTGATAGGCATGTCATTGATGGAGTAAACGTCAGCGGAGGAAGGTGGGGATCAGCTCCACAGCAGAGGAGAAAGAATCGGTCTTGACAGACAGGGCCTGGGACAGCTTTTCTCCTGAGGGTAGGTAATTGTAGAATTTACCCCATTTCTCAGGGTTTTCTAAGGTGGATGTGTCTGGGACTCCTAAGTGGAAAAGGACAATTCCACATGTTCCCAACCTTTATACTTCCATATGGATAACTGGATCCTGACTGATCCTGGGGTGATACAGTCATTCAGTCTTGTGTCAGCCACTGTGCTAGACTCTGGGAATATAAAGAAGTGAAGACAACAGACAGAACTACTGTTCTCCTGGAGCTT
Organism: Gorilla gorilla gorilla; assembly: GCF_029281585.2. Classification (NCBI taxonomy): domain Eukaryota; kingdom Metazoa; phylum Chordata; class Mammalia; order Primates; family Hominidae; genus Gorilla; species Gorilla gorilla. Next base: position 92,746,429 of record NC_073241.2, on the reverse strand, counting down.
ACATTCTAATAGAAGAGAGAAGCCAATAAATTTAAAAAAAAAAAAACCATATGCATGCTCAGACACACACACGCACACACAAAGATCATCAGCCTTAAGTCACTGATGTAGGGTAGGAGGAAACAGAGAGAAGTGAGTCCCAGCCCACACCTGATGAATATACTTCATTGTCACATAAGAGAGGAAGAATCAATGAAGGAGGCTGAGAAGGAGGAGCCAGAGTGGTGGGAGGAAAACCAGCAAAGTGGTGGTTGGGGGCTCAGCAGAGGACAGTGTCCAAGAAGGAGGAAATAATCAACTTTGTAAAATGTCAAAAGATCAAGAAGACAGAGCTGGAGTTTGGATCTAGCATGCTAGAGAGCCTTGATAGGAGCCGTTTTATTATGTGATACAGGAAAGAGAATAGAGGCCACTCTGGTGAGATTTTTGGCTCTAAAAGGTAGCAGAGAAACAGAACTAACACCAAACAGTGTTTTGTTGTCAAATAAGACTTTTTAAAGGAGGGTTGTTTGTATGTTGATGGAAATATCTAGTGGAGAGAAATTGTTAAGAATGACAGAAGTGAAGTAACCAAAAGGAAGAAGATACTGAAAAAGGAGTAGGGAATTTTTTTTTTCATTCGTTAAACAATTTCGAGTACCCGTTGTATGCCGGCACCATTCTAGGCATGGGTAGCTCAAGGTGAAGTCCTGTCCTCGTGGAACCTACCTCCCTAAAGGAGACAGCCAGTGGGTGAGCATACAGGTAAATACAATGACAGTGATGGGATGAGAGAGTGCAGTGGGGGAAGATAGCAAAGAGAAGGGATGAGGTGCAGCCTTTGCTATAGCAAATTAGGGAGGCCTCTCTAAGGACTTGCCATCTGAACTAGGACTGGAAAGGAGACATGATGCATCTATCTGGGGAAAGGAGGGAAGAGCATTCTAGGTGGAAGGGTCCAACTGCTCGGGCTGCCTGAGTGCAGGAGGATTCTAGGGTTCAGGGGAGAACCACACATAGCTAGGGCCCAGGTTATTTCAGACCTTGTAGATAAGCTCTAGCATCAGGATTTTATTGTTTTTAATGGGAGACCATCAAAGGTTACCTTTTATGTTTTCAGGTAGCAAGGGTGGGAAAAGACTGACCACTCACGAGGCTGGGTAGTAGTTTTGACATATATGATAGCAGATTGAACTAGGGTGTTAGCAAGGGAGATGGTGAGGATTATATTCAGAAAGAAAATTAGCTCTGGCTGAAGAGGGAAGATAATGTTTGATGGACCAGAGCAGATGGAGCTGGAAGAGGGGAAGACAGGCAACAGACTCTGCCAGTATTATCTGTCTGAGACTGAAGAACTCCAGTCAGTAGTGAATGATAAGAGCCAGGACCTCCAGAGGCTGCAGGCATAAATGAATGAACTCAGTGCAGAAGTTCACCTATTGCAGGAGGAGCTACAGCTGCTGCAGGAACAGGGCTCCTGTGTAAGGGAAGTAGTCTGGGCCATGAATAAGGAGAAGGTGTTAGTCAAGGTGTATCCCAAGGGCAAGTTTGTCTTAGATGTGGACAGAAACAGCGACATCAATGACATGAGACCCAGTTGCCAGGGGGGCGCTAAGAAATGATAGCGACACACTGCACAATATCATACCCAGCAAAGTAGACCCACTGGTGTCACCAGTGATGGTGGAGAAGGTGCCAACCTTGATTTAAGAGATGATTGGTGGACTGGACAAGCAGATTAAGGACATCACAGAAGTGATCGAGCCGCCTGTTAAGCATCCCAAGCTCTTTGAAGCACTGGGTATCACACAGCCCAGGGTGGTACTGCTGTACAGACCTCTAGGCACTGGGAAGACACTATTTGCCTAGGCCGTGGCTCACCATACAGACTGTACCTTTGTTCATATCCCTGGCTCTGAATTTGTATAGAAATTCATTGGGGAAGGGCCAAGAATGGTGAGGGAGCTGTTTGTCACGGCATGAGGACCTGCCATCTGTCTCATCAGCTCCATCAGCTCCTCGCAGCTGGAGGGGGGTTCTGGAGGGGACAGTGAAGTGCTGCACATCGTGCTGGAACTGCTCAACCAACTGGACAGCTTTGAGGCCCCCAAGAAGATCAAGGTTATCATGGACCGCTGCTTCACTCAGGGCACATCAACAGAAAAATTAAATTCCAGCTGGACATTTTGAAGATCCATTCTCTGAAAAGGAACCTGACCCAGGGGATCAACCAGAGAAAAATTGCCAAGCTTATGCCAGGAGCATCAGGGGCTGAAGTGAAAGTCATATACAGAGAAAGCAGCGTATATGCCCTGAGGGAACAGCGAGTGCATGTCACCCAGGAGGACTTTGAGATAGCAGTAGCCAGCGTCATGCAGAAGGATAGAGAGTAAAACATGTCCATCAAGAAACTATGGAAGTGCGGGGATGTCCTTTGTATGGATCCCTCCGGTAAAGCTTTCTGGAATGAAAAAATAAAATAATTAGCTCTCCAGAATTAACCATAGAAGACATGGTTAATTTTATTTCAAATGAAAAATGCTAACAGACATGGTTAATTTTATTTCAGATGAAAAATGTTAACAGAAATAAGGTTGAAATGGGGGCATTCATCAGCAGAAAAAAAAACGTGCATATCCTCTTAATTCATCGTCTTCGATTAAAGGTTTAACGTGTGCCACCCAGTACAGTGGCTGCATGTGGCTATTTTAATTTTAATTTTAATTTTAATTACATAAACTCACTCCTCAGTCACACTAGCCACATTTCAAGTGCTCAGAAGCCATATACAGACATTCTTATCATCAGGGAAAGGCTGGTTTAATTAGCACTATGTTTGGAGCTAGATGCTTAAATAATACCCACTCCAGTATAAGAGATTTAACTTAATAAAAATCAGTGTGATGCCTCAGTGAGGCCTGACTGAATGAGAGGAACAAGTGGCTGAAGAGGTGAGTGGCAGAGCATTTCAGAATCACCTGAGAAGAAAATTATAGTTAGGATAAGAAGAACTTATTTCTAGGCCAGGCACGGTGGCTCACGCCTGTTATCCCAGCCCTTTGGGAGGCTGAGGCAGGTGTATCACCTGAGGTCAGGAGTTTGAGACCAGCCTGGCCAACATGGTGAAACCCCATCTCTACTAAAAATACAAAAATTAGCCAGGCATGGTGGTGGGTGCCTATAATCCCAGCCACTGGGGAGGCTGAGGCAGGAGAATCACATGAACCTGGGAGGCAGAGATTGCAGTGAGCCAAGATGGCGCCATTGCACTCCAGTCTGGGTGACAAGAGTGAGACTCCATCTCAAAAGAAAAAAGAAAAAGGATTTCTTTCTGCTATGTGACTTAACCAGTGAGGCTTTGAGATGCATTTTTTTTTCTTTTTTGAGACAGTCTTGCTCTGTCACCCAGGCTAGAGTGCAGTGGCGTGATCTTGGCTCACTGCAACCTCTGTCTCCCGGATTCAAGCTATTCTCCTGACTCAGCCTCCCAAGTAGCTGGGATTACAGGCGCCTGGCTAATATTTTTTGTATTTTTAGAGATGAGGTTTCATTATATTGACCAGGCTGGTCTCGAACTCCTGACCTCAAGTGATCCGCCCTCCTCGGCCTCCCATACTGCTGGGATTACAGGCATGAGCCACTGTGCTCGGCCTCACTCTGTCACCCAGGCTGGAGTGCAGTGGCACAATCTTGGCTGTGGTGCATTTTTATATGACCAGTCTGACCTAACCACCACTTGACTGTGTGACTCCATGTTTTATGTTCATATACTAGCTGATAAAACTTTTGAAAATTTAGCTTTGAATTTAGGCTACTTGACCTGTGAGATACCTAACTATTACATTTTATCAATTCTGAAGTAAACCATTTGTTTTTCTTCCCTGCTACAATAGAGGAAGCATGGTCTTCCAGCGGGAGACCTGTTCCTCCCATTTACAGATCTCAGCCCAGCTATATCCAATCCATGCTCAACTGCCCCAAATGTAATATTCTTACACATAATTGGTTTTTGCATTGTTTGAATGATTTTTTGCTTATGTTATATACTTACTTTTTAATATCTGTAACAACTGTCAATTTTCATTTTTTTTTACTGGCACCTATTTCTGTTGAATAGTTTTACTACCTAAATTAATCCAGTTGGAATGTTTTAATAAATCATGTTTGCCCTTTATTTGTATGTATCTGTGCATAATTTTTTTTTTTTTTTTTGAGGTGACGTCTCACTTTGTTGCCCAGGCTGGAGTGCAGTGGCATGATCTTGGCTCACTGCAACCACCGCCTCCCGGGTTCAAGCAATTCTCCTGCCTCAGTCTCCCAAGTAGCTGGGACTACAGGCGCCCGCCGCTACGCCTGGTCAATTTTTTGTGTTTTAGTAGACGGGGTTTCACTGTGTTGCCCAGGCTGGTCGCAAACTCCTGAGCTCAGGAGAATTTTAGTTTGAGATAATTGTAGATTCACACGCAGTTGTAAGAAATACAGAGAATCCAGCATTCCCTTTATCCAGTTGTCTCCAGTGGCAGCATCTTGTAGAACTGGGACAATATCACAACCAGAATATTGACATTGATACGTTCCACCACTCTTACTCATATTTTCCCAGTTTTACTTGTCCTCATGTGTTTTTGTGTGTGTGGGTGTGGTTGTGTTTGTGCAGTTTTTTCACATGTAGATATGTGTTACATTTTGAGAGTTCTTTATGTATTCTCGATACTAGTTCTTTGTTAGATATGTTTTGCAAATATTTCTCCCAGTCTATAGATTGTCCTTTCATCCTTTTAACAAAATCTTCCAGAGAGCAAAAGTTTTGTCATAAGGTCCAGTTACCTTTTTTTTCTTTTATATAGTATGCTTTTGATGTCAAATCAAAGAACTCTGCCCATCCCCAGATCCTAAGTTTTCCATGTTTTTTCTAAAAGTTTTAGCTGGGTGCAGTGGTGTGGACTTGTGGTCCTGCTATTTGGGGAGGCTGATGCAGGATGATCACTTGAGCCCAGGAGTTTGAGGCTAGCTTGGTCGACATAGTGAGATGGAGTCCCGTCTCAACAAATAAATAAGAATAAAAGTTTTGTAGTTTTACATTTAATTCTATGATCCATTTTTGAGTTAATTTTTGTAGGAAGTATCAAGTTTAAGTCAGAATTCTTTTAAGTGTATGCTTATGGATGTCTAGTTCCTCTAGCACCACTTCTTAAAAAGCCTGACTCGGTGCCATTGACTGGCTTTTTGCATCATTTTCAAAAATCTCTTGGCTTTATTAGTATGGATTTATTTCTGGGACTTTTTAAAAAAATGCCACAAAAATAGTCCATGTTCCTTATGGACATTTTTTAGAAGATGTGAAAAAGTAGAAAATGAAAAATATATGAAGTTTTATCAAAGATAAGCTCTGTTAAATTTCCTTCCCATCTTTTTCCTGTGCTGCTTTTTTTTGCTGTTGTTTCAAATAAATTCCTGCTACATACAAAAAGTTGTGTCCTGCTTTTTAAAAATTCCCATTATTAACACTTTCCATGTTATTACAAATATTTCTTAATGTTATTTTAGTGATCCTTTGGTATTCTGTTTTGTGGCATCCTTTATGATTTAAGTTTCCAGGTTTTGTTTTTGTTATTTAAAAGACCTCTCTGTTAATATCTGTGCTCAGTAAACCTTTTAGTTAATTACTGGATTGAAATATATGAGTATTTTTCAGATTCTTGATATTTCATTGCCCCATTGCTTCTGAAGAGGTTTCACCCCATTTACATTTCCACTATTGTTATATCTTTTAGATTAAAGCAGCATTTAATTTTTGAGAATTTCTCTAAATGCTTGTTTAGTTTGAATTTTCACATTCTATTATTTCTTATTAGCCCTAAATTTAACTTTAGCTAAGTGAAAATTACATGTAAATGTTAGTGATTGGTACTAAAGTAACATTCAGTAGTATTTATTCCTATAACAAATGTAATTTGCATCTTATCAACTTGTAATTTATAATAAAATACAGTTGTGAGTTAGAAAAAAATGATTTTTTAGTTACTGTTTATTTTTTACTTATTTTTGTTTTCTTTCACAGCCCAGCAAGCTGCGAAGCTTAAAAAAAAAAAAAAATTTCAGTATGATTATTTACTTCAAATTTATGTTTATGCTTTGATTTAAATGTTGTTATTTTGCCTCCCTCAAACAGAAAGCGATAGATCTGGCTAGCAAAGCAGCACAAGAAGACAAGGCTGGGAACTACGAAGAAGCCCTTCAGCTCTATCAGCATGCTGTGCAGTATTTTCTTCATGTCGTTAAATGTGAGGCCATAGGTTATATTTTATTTAAAAACACGAAAAGAAAAATTTATTCTATTTCATTTCTAAAAAGTTGAAATATAATGCCAGACAATTCTAAACGATCCATTTGTAAAAAAAAAAAAAAAAAAAAAAAAAAAAACTCCACTTTCTTTCTAGTGATTTTTAAGTATTGAGACGTAGCTAGCAAATGTGACAGCCATCATAGTTATTACTTTGTATACGTAAACATCTTAAAATGTAGTCTAGTCAGTGGAAAATAGGTTAGGAGACATTTTATTTGTGTCTTTACAGATATGTATTGCATGTTTACTGCATGGCAGGCACTGGGGATACAATGGAAAAAAACGGATAAAACCCCTGCCCTCATAGCTCTTAAATGGAATGCAGTTAGATGATTGAAGATGTTCTTTTGAGCTTCTCCCATTTAGTTTTGAGGTATTATGTTAAAGTGAGACTAAGAATGAGTCATAACCTGTAAGCTATGTGGGGCTCATCCCATCTATTGCACGTGTTGCCAAAGTTCACTTTGAAAACAGCTCTGACAGAGGCCTTTATGTAGTAAAATTTACGATGTTGGTATTACACGAATATATGGGATTTCCATCACTTTACTCTTCTGAAATAAAGCTTTTGTAGACATTCATAGAAATGATTAATACTGCTTTCCTTCTATTTGTCTTTTTTATAATTGGGTTTGTGTAAGACAAGCAACTTTGAACTATCTGCAAAAATGTAAGGGAAGAATATGAAAGCTTCAGAATATTGAATAATTTCCTATTAGTTATCATTAACTTAAAATACCCTGCTGTCTTGCTCAGATTGTTTCTGATTCAGACCCACTGTTGGTCTCCAACCCTCCTGGAGGAAGGGGTAGAAAAGAGGTGATAATCATTGGCTATGATGAGTTAGAGATGATCTTCCCTCCTTCTCCCAACATAGAATTTCCTTGTCTGAAAAAATACATATTTAAGAGTTCAAACCTTTCTACATAGAATACTAATGGAAAAAAATCTCTCTCATTTCCCTTTAATAGATGAAGCACAGGGTGATAAAGCCAAGCAAAGTATCAGGGCAAAGTGTACAGAATATCTTGATAGAGCAGAAAAACTAAAGGAGTACCTGAAAAATAAAGAGAAAAAAGCACAGAAGCCAGTGAAAGAAGGACAGCCGAGTCCAGCAGATGAGAAGGGGTACGTGTTTAAAATTGTTCAATTTTATTGTGGCTTTTTGCTTTCGATTTGTGAAATAAACTTCTTTTGATTAAAACAGGTGTCAGCAAACTATGGCTCATGGGCCAAAGCTGCCCAGCTGCCTGTTTTTGGAATAAGCTTTATCAGAACACAGCCGTGCCCATTCTTTTACATATTGTTGTCTAGGGCTGCTTTCATGCCGTAACAACAAAGTTGTGTGGTTGTGTGGAGACCGTATGGCCCACGAAACCTAAAATATTTACTTGTTTGGTCCTTTACAAAAAAAAGTTTGCTGACCCCTAGTTTGCCAAGTTGAATGGATAATATTCCTCAAACAACCCTTCCTGACTGCCTGCTAGTAGGAGGAGAGAATGCCTATAGGAACAGCACTCAGTTACTCTCTGGCCATTAGCTAATATGGAAGCTTAAGGTTATAGGAGTGACCAGAGAGTTAAACCTTTGACCACATGGAAAAAATGAAAAGTAACTCCAACAATGTAAATTTTTTTTGGATATCTTATGCAAAATTTTTTGATGTGAATTTGTGTTAGATTTGCTGTAAAGAAAACAACACAGCATAACTTATAAACATTGAAACTGATTTTTGGCATGTCTTCCTAGATGGGGGATGTATCACTTCTAGATGCAGAATTTGTTTATTCAGTACATGACATATGCATGCCAAGTTTGTGCTTAACACTGGGAACATATTCTAACCACATCCTCTCTGGCTGTCCTATTAATTGATGCCAGTAGTTCCAGGTAACACACCCTTAAGAAAATGAGACTCTGGGATGGAGTTATCTGGCCTGCTTGGGTTTGAAAGCAGCGAGATTCTGCTCAGCTTTAGAGGATGTGGTTCTCATTGTTCATGGTATGCAGTGGCGCAGGTTATTTAAACAATACCCTGTGGTCACAAGGAATGAAGTGCCTTTTAGGCAGTGCTTTGGGGCTTCGTGGCTGCTACCACAGACCATTTGGAAGTACATGAGGAATATAAGAACCAGCGTTGACTTGGCTGCTTCAAACTATGTGGCAGAGTTTGAAGGAAATGATAAGCTTAAGCTCAAGGTTTTATGTTCTCTGTTCAAGATGTGATCGGGGAACCAGGGAGTTTCTGTGACACCCTAAGAACATGTTATCTTCTTCATCGATAGCACTGACATAACAAAAATCAGATGATAGTCTGATCTTACGAATTACTGAATTCCAACTTAGGGTTTCTTATATGAAAGTGAGGACATTTGGTATAAAACAGGGACTCCAAACATGAAGTGAAAATATTGGGAAGATTAGTTGACCTTGACTGCCCAGGACCTCCAGCTGTCACTGAGACTCCCTTGACAGCAGAAGCTTCTCTTCCCTTGTCCATAGAAGCTCTTCTGTCTTGCTTGAAAACCCTGTAAGGATCTCTTCTGAGATGATTACCTGACAAGGCGATGCCAGTTTTTCTCTTGTACTGAACAGCAATCTTTGTTTACAGTAGGACCCACTTTGGCTAATTTAAGCAAAAAGGGATATATTATAGGGTATTACCTTACAGAATAGTGGGGCCAGGGAATCAGGAGAAATGGCCAACAGTACCAGGGTTGTTCAAGTAGGGATCCCACTGTTGCCAACTCTTCTGCTAAGCACTGATGGTGCTTGGGAGCAGGTAGTAAATCCTCTGCGCAGCTCCCTCAGCAAAACCAGTGCCTTCGCCTGAAGATTCTGTCTCCTTGTGAGCAGCCCCCACCTTCTTGGAAGAATTTAGGTCTCATGTGGGACCCTAGCTACAAGGGAGATGAGAAACGGCAGGGTTTTTTTTGTTTGTTTGTTTTTAATAAGGACAGCCTTTATAGTACTGGACAGCATGATAGAAAGAGGTTGGAGTGAGTGTCATGTGAATCTTTTGCAGTGTCTACCTCACCCACAGCCCCACCATCCTATGATAACCAAGGCAATTCCATTTTGGCATAAAACATGTCATGCTTTTATCTCCCTTTATATGTTATTGTTTTAAAAATGATATAATGCCTTATTTTTGGCTTTATCACTTTTATACTTAACATTGTATCAGGAATATCTTTCCAATAAACTATTTCTACATCACGTTTAAATGTTGCAATGTATCCTGTCATATGCTAGTCCCTATAATATGAGTTACTTTTTCCCCTTTTGCAAACAGTGTGGGTGTGATTATCCTTATGGTCAAATGCTTGAACTTGTCTAAAATTATTTCCTCAAGATAAATCCCTAGATATGAATGAAATGCCTTGATCGACCTACTTGTTCTTTGGGTGTAGTTCATTGTCATCAAGAAGCTTCCTCTGTCCTTTGGAATCCCCAGACTAAGGGTTGTAGACCTTTGTACCTTAGATAGTGTTCCAGATTTTTTTCCTCCTAATATGACCTCTTGTTCTAATTTATATCTTGCCCAGTCCTGATGTTTTTACTGTTGTTGTTTGCAACTCTCCTGTGATTCATCTTGAATCCTTCATGGAGTGATGTGTGGGGCATGCATTTATGAATTAATACATACGTAAATATGTCATGGGAATTTGGAGCTAGTTCCTGACTTCATTCTGGTCTTTTTGTCCCTTTCTTTTACATGATTCTCTATTGATGATAACGTGCCTGCTTCTTATTTTATTTACTACATTCTTTAAAATAAGTAAGCATAACTTTTAATGTAAATGTCTGATTTTGCCACTGAAATTACAAATATTTCAGGTTAATTTTTCCTTCATTTTTGCCTTATTTGATAGCAATGAGTGATCATTTGAATGTATTAAATTCTTTTTATTAGGAATGACAGTGATGGGGAAGGAGAATCTGATGATCCTGAAAAAAAGAAACTACAGAATCAACTTCAAGGTTGCTTTAGATTTCATTTTTAAATTTACTATCCTATTAAAAAGACTCAAAGTGAATTGTCTATTTGAATTGTTTTTGTTCTCCCTCTATATTTAAATGAAGTTTAAGAAGTGGCTTTGGTTCCTAATAGTCATGTGCTGGCTTTGTTTAGAGTGTTTTCTTAGGTTTTGCCCTCTAGGATCATGGTTTGGTCTTTTTTATATAATAGTTTTGTTGGCTTCACATCTGCCTTTAAAAGGCTTTCAGTCAACTTGCTCTTTCTTTTTGTTTATTTGCTGCCTTTTAGAGAAGGTAACACATACTATTAGCACACTGCAAAATTTGATGGTATTAAAATTTACTACTGTGAGAGAAGTTAGGACTTACACGTGGCTTTTATTGCCATTGCTGTAGCTCACTTATTGATGGTTTATTTTGTTTCTTAACTGCTCTTCATCTGCTTTTCAGTGTTCCTGTTTACATTTAATTGTTTATGCTTTCTGTGTTTACCGTCCACACCTGTAAAGCCCTTTCATTCTGTTCTACTATAGCACAGTGGCATAACAGAGGGGACATAGGTTTTTGGCTCCATTCAGATCTTGATTCTGTTCAAGGGTCTGCCACTTAGAACTTTCTAATTGTGGGCAAGTGACTGAATCTCTCAGAGTCAGAGTCCCCCATCTCTAAAATAGAAATGAGCAAAAGCTTCCTTTCAGGGATTTTAAGATTAATGACAGTGTAAAAACTACCTAATATATCTGACGAAGTCTAGGGACTCAATAAATGGTAGCACTGTTTATCTAAAAAGGCATCTATTTGTTGGCTGGCTTTGTTAATCACTGAGATTTGATTATTCTTCTAAATAAATTATCTAACAATTTTTCAGATTGAATTTTTTGCTCACCCATTGGCAGTATGTATTTTGTTCATTTGAATCTTACCAAATAGAATGTATAACTGGGAAGGATTTCCATTTTATAGGTTCAGCCTTGGTTACTGAATAGTGAAAATACCTACCTGAGCCAAACTTTTAGCCTTGCTATACTAGTGTCTTCGTTTTGGTAGTATTTTTGTCTTGCCTACCCTACTGGGATGTCTAGGAAAACACTGTAAGGATAACATGTTGACAACAGACCAGGTAATGAATCGAGAACATCTTTAGATGCCAAGAACTTCAGTGGTAGATATAGTCCAAGGGCAAAAACTTGAGTTTACACTCAAGCGTAGTGGTGTCCCCACCACCTGAAACTACTGGCACACACTGCGCACCCAGTTGGCATTTATTGGGTAACCCAGTGGGTCTGTGCCAAGTGGCCTTATTCCAGTTGTAAAGCAAGACACTTTTTCTGTCTGCTCTATTGGATTTGGTTTTGTTTCCCTCTCCCTACCCTGCCCCAGGTAAAAATCAGTTGTGTATCTTTAATTTTCAAAAAGATACATTATTTTTTTTCTTTTTTGTTTTTTTGAGACAAGGGTGTCGCTGTGTCGCCCAGGCTGGGGTGCAGTGGTGCAGTCACGGCTTACTGCAGCCTTGAACTCCTGGGTTCCAGGGATTCTCCTGCCTCAGCCTCCTGAGTAGCTGGGAACACAGGCACGCACCACCATGCCCAGCTAAGTTTTTGTTGTTGTTGTTGTTGTTGTTGTTGTTGTTGTTTTATAGAGGTGGGGTTTGGCCATGTTGCCCAGGCTGCTCTCGAACTCCTGAGCTCAAGTGACTTGCCCACTTCAGCATCCCATAGAGCTGGGATTACAATTGTGAGCCACCGCACTTGGCCGATACAACCAATTTTTAATAGAGATTTCTCTAAATTCCCTATCACTTACGATAAGGGCCAGAAATGTAAAACAAACAAATAAAAGAGAAAAAAAAACAAATACTTAAAACATTTAAATGAGGAAATGTATTTGAAATTTCAGGATGAAATAGAATATGAAAGGAGTCCTAGCCTTTTATATTTGAATATCCTTTTTTTCTACTTTTTAATGGTTTGCTGCTGGATTTCATGCTATTGTATCTTTTTTGAATTTTTCCTTGTTTTTTGAACAGTATTTTAAATCTTTTACTTCTGTTTTAGATTATGATATTAAGTGTATATTTGTTAAAATTAAAAATCGGTTTGTGATTTGAGTTTTCTGTTAGCTAATTTTATTCAGTGAATTTTTTGTGATTAAGTAATATACTAGTAAATAGTATAGTCAAAGACTGGATAAATTTATATCATTGGAAGTACATTCCATTTGTTAGCATTTTTCATAATCCCATCCCCCCTTTTTAATTTTGCAAACCATGTCTAGTATGAGATTGTTTAGCAGTAAACATTCCAAAGTCACCTTTTAACTTAAAAGTATTATATATGAAAACAAATCATGACACATTTTTAAAATTTATAGCAGAAATCTTGAGTTAGTCAGACGGTATACATATATAAAATAAGTTTATTTTTGTTTAACTGACATGAAATCCTAGGATTACTAATCTTAATGAAACATAAAAAAGACGAAGCGAATTTACTTTTTTCTTACTTTATAGTAGTCTGAACTTTTGGAATACAAAATGCTTATGGTTTCATTTAATTTTAATCTAGTAGCTAAAGATTTTCACAATTTAGGGAAGTAAGTTGCTAGTAACTAGTCTTAGAGTAACAGATTATCTTTCCTAGCAAGAAGAAACAATCAGTAGCAGTGATTTCATAAAGTAATAGATTGTATAAGTGGTGGTGTTCTGTTACACTTAAAACAACTAACTACGTGTCATCTTAGAACAGGCTGCTTCATAGTTTATAGTGGAACAGTTTCCATATTCTAGAAAATTAGAAAAGCTTTTGATAAAAGAGAACTAGAAAATTTGTCAGTAGGCTATATTAAAAGACATCCTTCTTGGACTCTTACTGCAGTAATTGCTTTGGCTTTTGAATATACTGCATTCAGAAGCTAAATCTTCCCTGTAAGTTAACTTTGTTAATTAACAAAAGTTGTAAATAGATCTATTTAGCAGCCAAATAGAAACTTGGGCAAATCTTAGGAAAGTATTGCAAATCTGCAGGGGTATCTTTTCTCAGTTTCCCATCATGTGCTTCCATTCCTTCCTTTCCTCTCTCCTTTTCCTTCTCCCTTCTGTCTGTCTGCCTATCTTGAGTTAAATTTGTTAAGCATATTTTTTTTTCAGTGGTTGAGGAGAGGATTAGATCACCTTTTCTTTTGGTTAACAGGAGAAATGGTAGAACAAGTACTTTTGATACTCCAAAATCAATGTATTCAAATATAACCACCTTATGGAACGTTTGGTGCTTTTCCAAACACTCTAATATTCATTATGTCATTTGATTTTCGCACCAACATATCTAAGTAGTTTGGGCAGATGGTATTATTTTCATTTCACAAGAGAGAAAGCTGAAACAGAAGGGTAAAGTAACATGCCCCAGGTTATCTAGTCATCCACCTGGTTCCTAGTCCTATTGACTACTCCCTAACACCTGCTTCCTGCTCACACTATTTCAAAAAGGTCGTTAGTACATAAAACTTGCCCAATTTTATAATGCGTTTCTTTAACATCATTATTTCATGTTGTCTTCTAACTTTGGTGAAATAGTCTTTCTTAATTTAAAGATAACGTAATTTTTTGCAGGTGCCATTGTTATAGAACGACCAAATGTGAAATGGAGTGACGTTGCTGGACTTGAAGGAGCCAAAGAAGCACTGAAAGAGGCTGTGATACTGCCTATTAAATTTCCTCATCTTTTTACAGGTGACATAACTTTTAAATAATTTTATTTCATGAGTTTGTAAAAGTTCATTGATGACTGAGGTGAAGCATTGTCATTCTTGTCACTAATGAATTAGCTTAAATAAATTGTGACTGTTAAAAGGTGGTGATATATCTTTATACAAGATGTTTTATTTCTTATACATATCCATATTTGCAGTGTATATATATTGCAAAACAGCCTAAATGTCAACCAGTAGGGTAATTCACCAACATGCAGTGGAATACTATGCACTCAGTAAAATAGAGTGTACATCTACATTAATAAATGGAAATCTGCATTGTATTTTATTGAAGAATGTCCACATCTATTGCAAAGATCAAAAAGCAGTTATAAACTGAATAGTATGATTCCATGTTTGTTAAATGTGTATGCTGAGAAGTAAGTATAGTTAGATTGACATAGAAATATTAATATATGCCTAGGGGATAAGATTATAGGAGATTTTTACTTTTGACTTTCATCTGAATTTTTGCAATGGTTATGTATTAATTTTTAAAGACTATTTCCATTTCTTAAAAAGAGGAGTAAGAATCACTTAACAGTTTCAGAGGAAGTGCATATCCTCTAGTAGCAAAAGGACATTTCATTATCACTGTGAAGAGAATATTGCTGACCTACCATCTGGGGAAACTTACAAGTTCTAGTTCCAGCAGTAAGTGATATGTCTGTGCTAAACCGTTCCTTTATATTATCCTTCTTGTGACTGATATGATAGCCTTGACTGTAATATGACCACACCCACAGTCTGACAGTCAGAGGTTTTTCCTCTTGCAAACATGTTGGTTTATGTCAACAGCAAATCTGCAATGTTGGCCTCAGACTAAGAGTCCAGACAGTCGTATCGTATAGAGCAGTGATGAAGAGCAAAAAGCCTGTAGGCCACGCACTGTCCACCTAGCTTCAAGGTGCAGTTTACTACCCAACTTCAGGAGTATGAAACTTAACAGCATAAAAGTTGACATCATAATCCTATAAAAGCACAAAAATATGGTTGAACTCATTTTATGGTATATTACTTATACCAGTTTTTCTCAAACATGAATCATTGATGTATCATCTTCATGAATTTTTCCATGTATGTGTACCATTACTAATTTTTAATATTTTTCTTTGCTTATTTTTTAGAACAACATTTTTACTAGAGTATAGCATAAAGATACAGAGACATACAGGAGCCCCTGGGTGTTGGGCTTCCTTAATTGTCACAAAGCAAGCATGCCACTGTCATCAACCAGATCCAGAAATAACAGCATTGGCAGGGACCTGGCAGGAGCCTTCTGCCTCATTCCTCCCGAGAGGTCATCTCTCTCTCTCGACTTCTAACGCCAGAGATTATTTTGCCTATATTTGAACTTTAAATCATCTCACGTATTTTTACTTAGTAACGTTATTGAAAAGACTGCTTTGTACCTTTATAAGTGAAAAAAAGTGTTTTTCCAATACACATTAAAAAATTATTTAAAGTATATACCACCTAAAAGTATTTCATGTTATACCAGTGGTATATGTACCATACTCAGACACTGACTTGTAAATGTATACATGTAAAATAGGAAAATGAAATTCAAGTAACAGTTGCTTTCATAACAGTTAAGTGAAACAGTGTTATTCATCTGCATATCATTCTTTTGCAGATACTGTGTACACATCCATAGTTTGCACCTAGCAGTTTTGTTTGTTTTGTTTTGTTTTGTTTCTTTTTTTGAGACAGAGTTTCACTCTTGTCGCCCAGGCTGGAATGCAATGGCGTGGTCTCGGTTCACTGCAACCTCCACCTCCCGAGTTCAAGCAATTCTCCTGCCTCAGCCTCCCGAGTATTTGGGATTACAGGCATCTGCCACCACACCCAGCTAATTTTTGTATTTTTACTAGAGTCAGGGTTTCACCATGTTGGCCACAGTTGTCCTGAGCTCCTGACCTCAGGTGATCCGCCCGTCTCAGCCTCTCAAAGTGCTGGGATTACATACATGAGCCACCATGCCCAGCCATAGTTTTTTAAATGTATGTTTGATAGTTTACTGCCAGCTGTAACCCACCTGTTTTATTTTAGGCAGGATTATAATTGCTCATTAGCAAAATTAAGGCTCAAAGAGTTGATGTATTCACTGGTTATATTTTGGCAGAACTAGGATTTAAGGTAGTATCACCTTTTTGTTACCCAACCATGAAAGTCTGCTACCTAGCCAGAGGCTGAGGTGGGCAGATCACCTGAGGTCAGAAGATCGAGACCAGCCTGACCAACATGGTAAAACCCCGTCTCTACTAAAATACAAAAACTAGCCAGGCGTAATGGCGGGCACCTATAATCTCAGCTACCTGGGAGGCTGAGGCGGGAGAATCGCTTGAAACCAGGAGGCAGAGGTTGCACTGAGCCGAGATCGCACCACTGCACTCCAGCCTGGGCAACAAGAGTGAGACCCCGTCTCAAAAAAAATAAAATAAAAGAAAGTCTGCTACCTATAACACTAACCTGTGCTTTCCTGTGGAATCAAGAATTCAGCAGAAACTCACAAGTCATCCAAACTTTGTTAGGTTCACTTTTCCAAAGAGCATAAATATTCAAAGAAAATCTCTTCCAGCTGCCCATTTTTTATGGATATAATTTTTGTACAATATTCTGGTATCAAGCAGTGTACACAGTAGATGATCAGAAAGTACCTTTTAACTGAACTCTTTTCCCCTACTAGACTCCATGCAGGGCAGAAACCCTTTTGCCTGTGCACATGTTACGGTTTTGATACATATTGATTGAATGAATGAGCAAACAAATGTACTTCCTGTTAGAAGGCTTATGTTATGTAAGTATCTTTTTGATAAAGTAGTCTCTAGAAGAAACAAAATATATTTAAGACATACCTTAGATTGATTTATTTTTAAAATATTGTTTTAATCCTTAGAGGTTTATAGTGAAAATCTTTTCAGAGTATTCCTCAGTATAGATGATGCAATTAAGTGTTAAAATTCTCATGACATTTTTCTAAATGTAAATTTTAGGCAAGAGAACACCTTGGAGGGGAATCCTATTATTTGGGCCGCCTGGAACAGGAAAGTCCTACTTAGCCAAGGCTGTAGCAACAGAAGCCAACAACTCAACATTTTTTTCAATATCTTCCTCTGATCTTGTTTCTAAGTGGCTAGGTGAAAGTGAAAAGTAAGTAGTAAATCAATTTTTTAAAGTTTTTTTCTTTGCCTGTAATTACTGTATCAGTCCTTAATAGATTTCTCACATCACTCATACATATTCAGAGAAGTCATGTAATATAGGTACTCACTTCTCTGTCAAATCAGTCTCTAATCTAGAATTTCTTTTGTGGGAAAAGATAGCATATATCTACAACCTAGTAAATCATAAAGTGAATTATCCAGTTGTAGCATTCTTATTTTCTGTACCTGAAACATGATTAGGCTTTTTAATCTACAGAGTTCTTGCAATATTGATATATTACTTTGTTTTAATCTTTTACTATTTTTTAGAGACTTAAAAGTTTTCATTTATTTTTAGACTGGTTAAGAATTTATTCCAACTTGCCAGAGAGAACAAGCCCTCCATTATCTTCATTGATGAAATTGATTCTCTCTGTGGTTCAAGAAGTGAAAATGAAAGTGAAGCCGCACGTAGAATTAAGACGGAGTTCCTAGTGCAAATGCAAGGTAGTGTTACTAATTTTTTTTTTTTTTTTTTTTCGAGACAGAGTCTCACTCTGTCGCCCAGGCTGGAGTGCAGTGGCGTGATCTCAGCTCACTGCAACCTCCACCTCTCAGGTTCAAGCAATTCTCATGCCTCAGCCTCCTGAGTAGCTGGGATTACAGGCGCGCACCACCATGCCCGGCTAATTTAATGTTACTGATTTTTAAAGTCGTTTTTGTTTATTTTATAACAATTTTTATAACAGTAATGAAAAATTCAAGCAGAATTTCTCCATTCTAACAAACTGTTTCATTTTGCCATGTTTCATTCCAATTGTCTTCCATATGCATACATAATTTTTACTCAGTTGTAATTCTTGTAGGACTCACTGACATAAATAGAAAAGAGATTTAATGTATTCATTTATAATATACCAGGAACAACTTCAGTAAAAGTAATATGTAGACTTCGAATGAAATTTTTCAAGAAGTATTTTGAAACGAATGTTAATAGTATTTTCCACAATCTGGGAGATTTGATTCATATATTTGCATCATATTGCATCATAGTGTATTTGGATCATATTGCCGTAAGGTGATATTTGATTAAATACAGTTCTTTTTCAAAGACAGACTCTCAAGATGAAGCACTTCAATGGTAAAGCACCACATTTCTTAACAGAATATATGGAAGAAGTTTAAAGAACACCAAAATGACAAATTAATTAAAGCATTACCTATTTTAATGCAGGGGTTGGTGTAGACAATGATGGAATTTTGGTTCTGGGAGCTACAAATATACCCTGGGTTCTGGATTCTGCCATTAGGCGAAGGTAGGATAATACAGTAAATATCTTATTTCTCACTGCAGATGTAACAAGTAGATGATAATTCCCTTTTTGTCTTGTCAGGAGGCATTCTAACAACTTTTCAAAAGATTTGTAATGTGCTCTAACCCTGTTGCTCCCCTGCCTTGAGGGGGAGAAGGGTGGTCATTTGCTTGTTTGTTTCCCTAGTTTATCAAATATACAAGATTTCCACACACTTCTGTCTTTCGTATTAGAAAATATATTACCTAATGCTTACCTTTCATTCTGATTAAGCTTGGTGGGCACTGATGCTTCAAAAATTTATAAACATAGTTTGACAATTCAGTAAAAACCATTTATATAAAATTTTAGCAAAATGGCAATTCTATAAGTCAAAATAAGATAACCAGGTAAGATTTTTTTTTTTTTTTGAGTCGGAGTCTCACTCTGTTGCCAGGCTGGAGTGCGGTGGTGCGATCTCGGCTCACTGCATCCTCCACCTCCCGGGTTCAAGTGATTCTCCTGCCTCAGCCTCCCAAGTAGCTGGGACTACAGGTATGCACCACCACACCCAGCTAATTTGTATATTTTTAGTAGAGACGAGATTTCACCATGTGGCCAGGATGGTCTAGATCTCTTGACCTTATGATCCACCCGCCTCGGCCTCCGAGAGTGCTGGAATTACAGATGTGAGCCACCGTGCCCAGCCAAGATTTTTTTTTTTTTAGTAAAAAATATATGTCAGGCCGGGTGCGGTGGCTCATGCCTGTAATCCCAGCACTTTGGGAAGCCGAGGTGGGCAGATTGCCTGAGCTCAGGAGTTCAAAACCACCCTGGGCAACGTGGTGAAACCCTGTCTCTACTAAAATCCAAAAAAATTACCTGCCCATGGTGGCGCATACCTGTCTGTAGTCCCAGCTACTCGGGAAGCTGAGGTGGGAGAATCGCTTGAGCCCAGGAGGCGGAGGTTGCAGTGAGCCAAGATTGTGCCACTGCACTCCAGCTTGGGCAACAGAGTGAGACTCCATCTCAAAAAAAAAAAAAAAATATGTGTGTGTGTGTATATATGTATATGTGTATATGTATATATGTATACACACACACACACATCTATCTATCTAATTTTTAAGTTGAAAATGAAACTTCAGCTCTAGGAAACATATACGGACTCTTCACTTTTCACTCTTCACAGTTCTGTATTACATTCATTTATTTTGTATGGTAAAAATTAGCACTTCAGTTTTTGCCACTTTTATCCCATTCACTTGATGATTTGCCAGCATTCTAGCTTACCATCCAGTACCAAGAAAGGAAATGTGCAGGGTATTTTTGAAAAATTGCCTTATTCTGCACCCATCTCTAGAGGCAATGGAAACTTTAAATTCTTTTCATTGTCACAGAGAGTTACCTGGAGAAAAAACAGTCTGCTCAGACCACTTAAATTATCCCTCATCGCTGCTTCTCTGTCTCCAAATACTGAAATTCTAAGAAAGCAAGCAAAATTATTGTTAATGAAACATAGTGTTTATTCTTTATAATATAGGATTGTTCTGGATGTATTCATTAAAGTGGACATTTTGTGTAATATATATCCTATAAGATTGTGAGGTAATTCTGTTTTGAATGTAGAGAATTACTGTGTCATCTCTACTCCTGTTTTATATTGTTCATCATTAGTCCCTTGATCAAGAGTTCAGAGTACAATTTTGTGGGAAACTGTAACCCTGTAGGACCTCTTTTTATTTCATGAATTCCAGACATAGGAACACTGTGGCCAAAATAACCCAAAAATGCACGAAAGATTCAGCCACTCCAAACTGGCTCCCAGGCTATTTTGATTTTATTTGTTTGTTTTTAATGTGTTCTGGATATTATCCCTTTAACCTAAATATATATGTTTAACCTTGGCACATACAGGCCCACTTAACTTAGTATCTGTTTCTTCTTGGAAATATCCTAATTTTCAATTAAATATATTCTTGATGTAATTTCTCTCTTAAGATTTGAGAAACGAATTTATATTCCCTTGCCGGAACCCCATGCCCGAGCAGCAATGTTTAAACTGCACCTGGGGACCACTCAGAACAGTCTCACGGAAGCAGACTTTCGGGAACTTGGGAGGAAAACAGATGGTTATTCAGGGGCAGATATAAGTATCATTGTACGTGATGCCCTTATGCAGCCTGTTAGGAAAGTACAGTCAGCTACTCATTTTAAAAAGGTAAGTCATTTTTATCTATCCTTTCCTATCTTTTTTTTTTTTTTTTGAGACAGTCTCACTCTGTCGCCCAGGCTGGAGTGCAGTGGCACTATCTCGGCTCGCTGCAATCTCCGCCTCCCGGGTTCAAGCAATTCTCATGCCTTAGCCTCCTGAGTAGCTGGAATTACAGGCGTGTTCCACCATGCCTGGCTAATTTTTTGTATTTTTAGTAGAGATGGGATTTCACCATGTTGGCCAGGCTGGTCTCGAACTCCTGACTCCAGGTGATCCACCCACCTCGGCCTCCCAAAGGCATGAGCCACTGCGCCTGGCCCCTTTCCTGTATTTTTAAAATCAAGTTTCAAGACCGTCATTGGTTTGTCTTCAAAGAATTTGGGAGGATTTCAGTGTTGTGTAATAATACCATAAGTGGGTTTACATAATAGACATATTTCTGTGTCACTGAAACAAGTTCTTCAATAAAGTTTATTTATTAGCCATTTTTGGCTGGGTGCAGTGCCCCATACCTGTAATCCCAGCACTTAGGAGGCCGAGGTGGGCAGATCTCTTGAGCTCAGGAGAGACCAGCCTCAGGCAACATGGCGAAACCCCATCTCTATAAAAAATACAAAAATTAGCTGGATGTGGTGGCACACTCCTGTAGTCCCAGCTACTTGGGAGGCTGAAGTGGGAGAATCTCTTGAGCCCAGGAGGTGGAGGTTGCAGTGAGCCGAGATTGCACCAGTGTACTCCAGCCTGGGTGACACAGTGAGACCCTGTCTTAAAAAAAGAAAAGGCCTTATTAATCATCCTAATGTGTTTTAAATTTTCCTATGAAATGATTTTTGAAGTATTTGTGTATTATTTTGATATAAGTGTAGAAACTTAAATGTACAGATGTAAGGCTGCTTCTGACACATCTAGAATATTTTTGAGCAGAATCTGGTGCATTTATACCTCATAAAGTAAAAATAATAATAGCTAATATCTTTTAAATATTCACATGCCTGGCTCTATGTTCTATCTTTTATCTTACTATTTCATTTGGTCTTCACAAAAACAGCAAGAGAGGTACATGTAGCCAGCCACCTAATGGTGGTTAGTCTTGGACGTAGGTGCTAACACAGTAGCTAGAGTGGGACAGATGTGTGATTTGCCTGGAGGTGAGGTGTGTTTCCGAATCTGAAATCTCAGCCATTCTGCTATCCTGCCCCTCCTGTGTTCTGTTTTGTTTGCAAGAACAAGTTAAGCATCTATGGCTGAGATAAAGTTTTATAAGAAGGCTGTGGTCTTGAGATACCCAGTTTGAGTAACAGTGAACTAGGTAATCTGGACCAACCCTTTTGCTGTGAACAACAGTATCCAGTATTACTCATGAACATACATGTGAAAAACTATTAGCAAACCTAATCTCATAATGTATGTCAAGACTAATATGACTAAGTCACATATGTATATTTATCATATACCATAATAAGATTTTTTTAAGTTAACAAGCTTGAATTAAAATCTGAATTTGAAGCCTGGCACCATTTACTTGTTATACCTTTTTGAGCAAATTCTATTACTTCTTTAAAGCTCATTTTTATCATTTCTAAAATGGGGATGATAATGCTATTTTGAAGTCCTTTCTGATAATGAAGTGATATAATACTCATAAAACACCAGTCGTGGTACTTCAGATGCCTAGGGAATGTTACTCATCCACCCTTCTTCAGCCATTTCATTACTGAAATACTGTTAAGTTTATGCCACAGCCATTATGTTTTTTCTTAAATTCTCTTTGCCATTTAGAAACTATAAATGCATAGGAACTCAGTCCTTTCCTACTGAGAATTTATCACTCAATTCTGCATATTACTGCCAGGGTGAGCTCACATGACGCTGAAGCCAGGTCCTTGTTAGTGGGATGAAGGTGACACAGCCAGATGAGTTTTATCTCTGCAGCTGGGGATCACCAGCTGCAGCAGACCTCTCAGCGGCTCCATCCTTTACTTCTTTTAAAGCTGATTATTTCAGTTAACAAGAAGAAGGTTCCCTGTTTATTTTTTGCATTTACTAGTATTTTATTTCTAAAATACTAATCTGGGACCGGTGGTAGATCAGAAAGTAGAGCAGTCAAAAAAGACAAAAATCCCTGACCTCATGCAGCTAAAATATTAGTGAGTAAAGACAGTAAAATACACATAATAAGGTGAGAGCATGTATTTCTTCACATCTACACTAATACTGAGATAATATTTAAAGTCGATCATTGTGAAACAGATGTGAAAGTGCCCCCAAGTTGGCTGGGCGCGGTGGCTCACGCCTGTAATCCCAGCACTTTGGGAGGCCAAGGTGGGCGGATCACAAGGTCGGGGGTTCGAGACCAGCCTGGCCATCATGATAAAACCCCATCTCTACTAAAAATACAAAAATTAGCTCGGCGTCGGGGCAGGCGCCTATAATCCCAGCTACTCGGGAGGCTGAGGCAGGAGAATTGCTTGAACCCTGGAGGTGGAGGTTGCAGTGAGCTGACATCGCACCACTGCCCTCCAGCCTGGGCTACAAAGCAAGACTCTGTCTCAAAAAAAAAAAAAAAAAAAAAGAAGTGCCTCCAAGTTGATGCAGACTATTGCCATCTAAATGTTTACATGTGACTATGTCACAAAGATTCTTTTTCTGGATATTGTTAAAACTTATAAATAAGTTGTACATGATAAAATGGCATTGATACTGCATTTAGCATACAATTTTGCACTTAGATTTGAGAGCATTTTTGTTGAAAGAGATTCAGTAGTTTCATACTAAAGTTCCAAATATTACAGAAGTTTCTCAGCTATAGAGCAACTTCTGAGAATTTTTTAATATATCTGTTTTTGGTCTTTAAGATTACTACCACTTATTAAGCACTAGAGGGGAGAAAGAG
This sequence comes from Gorilla gorilla gorilla, assembly GCF_029281585.2. NCBI lineage: Eukaryota > Metazoa > Chordata > Mammalia > Primates > Hominidae > Gorilla > Gorilla gorilla. The sequence goes on along the minus strand of NC_073241.2, from coordinate 92,722,830 downwards.
AAAGCCACAGGTAACTTTTTTTTTTTTTAACTCATCTTTTATGTGTGATCATACAAGTAATTCATTGTAGGAAATTTCAAAATATAGAAAGCATCAAGGAAAAAACTAAAAGCAGCTGGGTGCAGTCGCTCACACCTGTAATCCCAGCACTTTGGGAGGCCGAGGCTGGCGGATCACAAGGTCAGGAGATCAAGACCATCTTGGCCAACATGGTGAAACCCCGTCTCTCCTAAAAATAAAAAAAAAAATTAGCTGGGTGTGGTGGCACATGCCTGTAATCCTAGCTACTCGGGAGGCTGAGGGATGAGAATCCCTTGAACCCAGGAGGTGGAGGTTGCAGTGAGCTGACATCATGCCACTTCACTCCAGCCTGGTGACAGAGCAAGACACCCTTTCAAAAAAAAAAAAAAAAACTAAAAGCAACCAAAATCTATCCCATTACCCAGGGGATAACTACTTTTTGTTGTATATTCTTAATTTTTTTTTCCAAAAGTAAACATTCTAATAAAACATACAAAACTATTATACATTTTAACTTTCCTGGTAATGGATTAAGTCTTAATGTTCAATTTTGTTTCAAATACATATTTCAGATTACTGTTTATTTCAGGTTCGCGGACCTTCCCGAGCTGATCCTAACCATCTTGTAGATGATCTGCTAACACCTTGCTCTCCAGGTGACCCTGGTGCCATTGAAATGACATGGATGGATGTCCCTGGAGATAAACTTTTGGAGCCAGTTGTTTCCATGGTTTGAAATTTTGTTTGTTTTTAAGAAAATATTTTAAAACATTATACTTCATAATTTTCAGTTATATAAGATTTGCTGGAAAATCTTAGTATAAACAGGTGTATTTTACTTAATATTGTTGACTCATTAAAAATTATGAAGTTAATTGAACTTAAAATATAAAAAGTAATTATTTTTAAACTATTTTCTTGGGTTTAGAGGAAGCTTTAAGTGAAAAAGCTATTTTTTAAAGCACAAGATTCTGACTTTACAGGTCTTATAGCTAGAATATCTCCAAAATGCTCATATATAGTATAATTATTGTAAAGACCTAACTAAAAAATAGGATTGGTGAAATATTTTTTTTCCCCTGCATCTCAGATTTTTTAAAATAACCAGAAGTCACCTATAATCCCAGCACTTTGGGAGGCCAAGGCGGGCAGACCACTTGAGGCCAGGAGTTTGAAACCAGCCTGGCCAACATGGTGAAATGCCGTCTCTCCTAAAAATACAAAAATTAGCCAGGCAGTGTGGTGCACACCTGTAATCCAGCTACTCGGCTGAGGCAGGAGAATCACGTGAACCAGGGAGGCAGAGGTTGCAGTGAGCTGAGATTGCACAACCGCACCCCAGCCTGGGCGACAGAGCGAGACTCTGTCTCCAAAAAAAAACAAAAAACAGGGCCGGGCATGGTGGCTTATGCCTGTAATCCCAACACTTTGGGAGGCCGAGGCGGGTGGATCATGAGGTCAGGAGATCAAGACCATCCTGGCCAACACAGTGAAACCCCATCTCTACTAAAAATACAAAAAATTAGCCAGACGTGGTGGCACGTGCGTGTAGTCCCAGCTACTTGGGAGGCTGAGGCAGGAGAATAGCTTGAACCCAGGAGGCGGAGGTTGCAGTGAGCCGAGATCACACCACTGCACTCCAGCCTGGGCAACAGAGCAAGACTCTGTCTCAAAAAACAACAACAACAAAAACAAAAACCAGAAATACTAATGCTTGTATCATCGTTTTTATACTGTTTTCTATTTCACTTCTCAAAGCTCCATAGAAAGTTTAAATATTGTAGTTCTATTTTTATTTTTAAAAATTACAGTTAATATAGTTTATATTGGAAGAATTAAAATAATCTACAAGACTTATTTTGCAAGGCATGTTATTTTTAGGGAACTTAGGGTGATTGAAAAGTTGTTTACTTACAGAAGAACATTCTCAGTTTTCAAAATTTTCTGTCAGTTTCAGATCTTCAAAGACCTTTAATGGCAGGTTTAATAGTAACTTCCAGAGGAGAAGCTTTTACATGGTACATAGATATACATGTAAATGTGTATACACCCATATATTTGTGTGTGAACTAACCATAATGCTTATCTGAGAAGTTACTCAGAAACCCCTTTGTTTTAATCCTTGTTGTGTTATTTTTTATTTTTGGTACTTTGTTCAGCTTTGAAGAATTTTTAGTAACTTAGAGTGGTCCTTTTCATTATTTTTCATATCCTTTTACAGGAGTCTAGGCTTAGAAGTTAGTTTTTTAATGAATCTCCGATATTAGCATATTTTTCTAACCATTTCGATCTTAATTGTAACTAATTATTTTAAAATTCTGGTTAGTTGATTTTTCATAGAATGGTATTCTGCTTCACTTCAGTGTAAGTGAATGATATTTTCCTTTTGAATTATACTGACTTGGAAAACTGATCTCTTGTTTAAGAAAAAGAGATAAGGCCAGAAATTAGATCATGAACATACTTTGGAGGCCTTGATCCTCAGACTAAGGGGATTGTCCTTCTGATAAGTAATGGGGAGCCATTTGATCAGTTCAGGGGAAGAAAGTATACGTTTCTACACAAAGGAATAACATGATCAAAGATCATGAAAGATCTGTGAAAGAATAGGGGCCGGGTGCAGTGGCCCACGCCTGTAATCCCAGCACTTTGCGAGGCAGAGGCAGGCGGATCACCTGAGGTCAGGGGTTCGAGACCAGCCTGACCAACATAACGAAACCCCATCTCTACTAAAAATACAAAAATTAGCCAGGTGTGGTTTCAGGTGCCTGTAATCCCAGCTACTTGGGAGGCTGAGGCAGGAGAATCTCTTGAACCTGGGAGGCAGAGGTTGCAATGAGCCAAGATCACGCCACTGCGCTCCAGCCTGAGCAACAGAGTGAGACTCCAACTCAAAAAGAAAAAAGAATAGGGAGTTTATCGTTAGTATCTTATGGCAGACTGCAAATATTCATATTTAAACTTAGGTTAAAGTTCATAGCAATAATGATAATATGACGGTTTTTTATTTTGTTAACTCTATTATTAATATCCTCCCTACCCTTCTTTTTCCCTGACAGTCGGATATGTTGCGGTCACTAACTAACACAAAACCTACAGTCAATGAACATGACTTGTTGAAATTAAAGAAGTTTACAGAAGATTTTGGTCAAGAAGGCTAAGCCAAAGACAAGGAAGATGCTTACCATATGTATTCTTCCTTTCATAGATATTTTTGTCTATTTTGGATCGCATTAATTGTTTCCAGTAAAACTCTTTTACCACAGGGAAATACACATCTCACTTCAGAGTTCCATTAGGTTTTATATTGTACTTTTCCTCCATTACTTATTAAATACTCCTATTAACAAAAGGTACAAAATAACAGGTTATGAGGAAATGAGCGATATATGAATGGCATAAAAACAGAAATTACCCAGTAAAAAGGATGTCAGAAATTGACATACAAATATTTACAATTTTTATGAATGGTGGTCTTTGCAAAGAGCATTTATATTTTCTTTTTTTTTTACTAAAATGATATAGGGTTTATTTAATATTTTCAAAAAAATTGTTAAACATCATATCAATGTAAAATTTATTTACGTTATTAAAAAATTACAAATGATAGAATCTTTACTCAGGGATGGGCAATAAAACAGCAAAGAGCTTTGTGATTGGGTTTGAAAGATTTTGAATTATAGACAGTGCTCTTAATGGTTTTTAATAAGTTGATATTTTTTTCTGTGTAGATTTAAATAATTTCTTTAAAAGCAGTAAGCTTTGGCTGGGCATGGTGGCTTATGCCTGTAATCCCAGCACTTTGGGAGGCTAAGATGGGTGGATCACCTGAGGTCAGGAGTTCAAGACCAGTCTGGCCAACATGGTGAAATGCCGTCTCTACTAAAAATACAAAAATTAGCTGGGCATGATGGCGAGTGCCTGTAATCCCAGCTACTCAGGAGGCTGAGGCGGGAGAATCACTTGAACCTGGGAGGCAGAGGTTGCAGTGAGCCGAGATCGCGCTACTGCATTCCAGCCTGGGCGCCGAGATTGCGCCATTGCACTCCAGCCTGGGCGACTGAATAAAACTGTCTCAAAAAAAAAACAAAAACAGTAAGCTTTTATATTTAATTAAATGATACCTTTCACTGTGCAATCTCAAGAGGAAGATTTTCTAAATTAGACATTGTCTTTACCTTAAGGAAGAAAATTGTCTATTTCAGTGTCTTTTTGTAGCAAGATTGACCAAAACAGGTGGTAGGTGTGTAATTTTTAACTGTCATGAAATACTGTAATGCGCACCTTTGCTAATAAGGAAATGGTCTCCCTTTGAATTATGGGAAGTTTCTTGTCTGTGATATGGGGTGTCTGTGTACATATATGTATATTTCCTTTTTTAATACAGGATAATAATATGGGGTCTTGTCCTTCACCTTTTAAGTTCAGGGAACAGTTTGTCCTGACCACACATATGTTATCAGTGTAAAGCTTTATGAAGCTTTAGAAATGAGCTTATGACTCATTAAAAAATAATAAACATGATGCTATTTTAATATTTTCAAATAAATAATCTGAGGATGTGTTTCATACTTTAGCATCAACGCTGAGTTGTGCCTTGTAGAATTGCATTGTCTATACATGCAAAAGACTATTAAGTTAGGATGAACTAGATTCCCTAATTACAGTGAAATTCTGTCTTGCAAATGCTATAGAATAACTTGCATTTTAAAGTGTATTTGCACATTTTACATATGCTATGTGGTTGCCTTTGGGTTTTCTGTACAGATTGTTTTTGTTATTAAATGGAAAAGGCCTGAATTATGCTCTTATGTGAAGTAAATTGATATAACCTATTGACTGTATTCTGTGTATTATTCTTTATTTTGGGACCTTCTGTGTAAAAGAAAATATTACCTAAATTGGTTAGATACAAAGAAATCATTAAAATTATTCATGTATATATGAAAATTCTGTTTTTCAATGACTTTTATGTGAGGATTGAGAACTAACTTAGTAAACTAACACTGAATTCTTTGTGGATAAGATAATTTATACATCTTACCTGTTTATCAGCCTCAGAATTATACAGTACTGCTGTGTGTTCTTTATGGACAGATACTCAAAGGAATCCGAATGGGCATGTTCTGTTTCTCTGGCTCTTGACCAGTAATTATAAAGTTTAGGTAGACATTTTCTGAGCCAGCAAGTAGATCATAGTTGTTAAGCATCTCTATGACTTACACCCTGGATATTTGAAAGCATTTTGTCTCACCCTGAGAAATCTATAAGGACTCTATAATTATAAAACATGTCAATAGAGAATTGACTTCTGAGTCCACTGTCAACTACATGCAGAAAAACAGAATGAGTGTACTTGATGAGTGCCACAGAAGCACCATTTAGCCACTTTCAGAGTTGATAAAGAGGCATACCTACCTGATGGTGCTGTATGTTGCAAGTGAAGCAACACAGTGCCCATTGTTGACACTAATGTTATTTTAAGTTTGTGAGTTTTCACAGGTGCCCTTTTCTTTCCTACTTTCATCCCTTCATTTGTATCCTCCTCTTACTCTAATATGGTATCTTTCTTTTTTTTTTGCTAGTCCACATCACGTATTTCCATTAAAACCTAATGATGATGAACCATGTAACCTCTTGCAGGAAGACCACCTAAACTACCCCCACCCTACTTTTGGGTTTCTTTAGCAGTTAAATTGATGCTACTGTTTTAAGATTTTTCTCTGGAGCATGTTCTATTGATCATGTTTAGATCATTTAGATTGTAAGTTCTGAGAGTTACATTTTTCCCCAGCAATTAATATAGTGTTGGTTGCTTTTAGGTACTTAGTAAAGACTTGGGGGAAAAAAAGGGGAGTTATATTTTTATTTTGATCTACCTCATGGATTATGTGAGAGACTTATAAAATAGGTAAGTTTATAAAGTGGCTTTGTTCTTACTGCTCTAGTGAAGTTATGATAAATTTCTGTCTCGGTGATTGAGAACTACACAATCAAAAGTGTGTTCAAACTAGCTCACCCTGGCCCACCAAAACCGATAGTACATCTTTCCCAGCTGCAAGTTCAGTGACCTCATACTAGTAATTTAAAGTCTGCTGTGATGGGAATATTTACACCATAGAAACCAGCAAGAGTTCAGTTAGCCGTAAAAAATCAAGGACTGCCTGTAACTTAAAATAGGAAGATTAATACTATTTACTGCATTTATGGAAATAAAGGAGACAAGTTCTTTATAGATGCATAGAAAGCAATACAATTCAGCACTTGTTTTTTTTTGAACTGCACAAACTAGGAATAGAAGGGAACTTCTTAATAGAAGAAGATCTACAAAAAAAACCTAGAGCCAACATATTTAATTGTGAATTTTTGAAAAGCGTATTCCTCCAGAGATCAGGAAAAAGGCAAAGGTGCCCACTGTCACCACTTTTTCTCAACTTTGTACAGATTCTAGCCAGTGCAAGCAAAAGAAATGAAAGGCTTACAGATAAAAGAAGAAATAAAATTGTCATTCACAGATGACATGATTGTAGAAAATTGATATAAACGTAGAAATGTGAATTTAACAAGGTTGCAGGATACAAAGTCAAAATTATGTTAGCAACAACTAGAAATTGAAATTATGAGAGTGGTGTGTGCCTATAGTCCCAACTATTGGGGAATTGAAGTGGGAGGATCACTTGAGCCTAGGAGTTCGAGGCTGCAGTGAGCTATTATCACACCACTGCACTCCAGCCTGGGTGAGGGAACGAGACCCTGTCTCAAAAAAAAAAAAAAAGAAAAAAAGGAAAATACTAATTACAATAGTATCAGAGAGCATCAAATGCCTCAAAATAAATCTGCTCAAAGATTGGTGAGACTGACATGTAGAAAACTATGGAACGTTACCAAAAGACACTAAGGAAGACCTAAATAAGAGGAGGGATCGACCCTGTTTATGAGATAGATGACTTACAAAAAACAAAGTCAATTTAACCAAATCAATTTATAGATTTAATGCCAATTCCAAATCTGGATCTGGGTGGTTGATACAAAGGTTTGTGTGTGTGTGTGTGTGTGTGTGTGAAAACTCATATGCTTTACGCTGTGCATTTATATCCAGATACATAGATATCCAGAAATAGGTACTAAATAATTTACTGATTCTTAAAAATCTTTTCTAGTTTGTTTTTATGATAGTGTCTCCTAAGTAGATTTTTCTGTCCATCCATCCATAATCATTCATCCAGAAATCTGCATGTTCACACAGACATCTGGAATGACTTCCACATAATGCTCATGATGTTATTAGATTGATTTTTTCTTTTTTTTTTTTTTTTTACTTACTTTACCTCTTGTATCCCCTTCAGGTCTATTCCGATGTCTCTTTTTCAGTGAAACCTTCCTTGGCCATCCTACTGAAAATGACAAACCCTCCTGATGCTCCTTATCCCCATCCCTGGCTGTATTTTTCCCCATAGTGCTTGTCATCTAACATACGATATAATTTACTATTTTCCTTATGTGATTTCTCCCACTAACAGGTATGCTATGAAATCAGAGTTTCTTGTCTGTTTTGTTCTCTGCTGTATCTCCAGTGTCTAGAAGAGTGCTGGTGCCTGATGGGTGTTCAACAAGTATTTGTTGAGTGAGTGAAACTTACTTTGTATTCTTCCTAAATTTGTACAATCAGCATGTATAATTTCTGCCCCCCACCCCCAGTGTTCTTCTAAAAAGAAAATTAGGACTGAAAATACCTCAAGAAATTAAGTGACTAAATTCTGGTGAATAGAAATATGGACACTTTTATTCCTTTCTTTATATTTTTATCTTTATTTTTAATTTCTCAAAATGAAGTTCTAAGGGGCTGGGCGCAGTGGCTCAGGCCTGTAATCCCAGCACTTTGGGAGGCCAAGGCAGGCGGATCACCTGAGGTCAGGGATTCAAGACCAACCTGGCCAACATGGTGAAACCCTGTCTCTAATAAAAATACAAAAAATAGCTTGGTATGGCGGCTGGCACCTGTAATCCCAGCTACTCAGGAGGCTGAGGCAGAATCATTTGTACCTGGGAGGCAGAGGTTGCAGTGAGCTGAGATCATGCCATTGCACTACAGCCTGGGTGACAGGGCGAGACTCCATCTCAAAAAAAAAAGGTAATTTTAAGGAAGAATTTGGTTGACAGCAAATCACAGGAATTAGGACTCCTCTCCCTCTAGAACTCTAAGAAATAACAGGAAATGTATTAAAAAGAGAAGACCAGGACAGTCAGACAGTCGTCAAACAGATGTACTCTGGAGAAGCGCTGTTCATCCAACTGCCTTCTGACCTCCCAACAGAGGAACCAAAGTGGGGAGATCCTATTTTTCTTCATCACTTGGTAGCCAGTACCTGGGCCCTTTATGTAGCCTTGGCATATCAGGTGCTGCCACTCAGGTCCTTCAATCTTGAGCAAGTAACACAGAGATGGCAGGACATTTAAAATAGGATCATAGCAGCATCACCAGCATCTAACTGGATGGGACTCTGGTAGCTCCTAGTGAGATAGCTGACTATATTATTGCCTATGGTCACACGGAATGAAGTGCCCAGTAAGGACAAGACATTGGAGAGCCACTTCGCAGCTGCTGTAGAACAAAATACAGAGCATGAGAACTTCAAACGGCCGGTCAGGGCAGAGAAGGAAAACCAGGGATCTTCTATGACTGTCCTAAAATGATTTCTTACAGCCAGTGCCTAAGTAATCAAAAGCCAAACTCAGTATTTGATCCTGCAGGTTGCTGGCAATCAGTTGAATTCACAGATTCACCACGTTTTGTATGTGAAAGGAAGAAAATTTAGTAGGAAAACAGCAGGCCCTGTAGTATTAGAATGTGTGTATTTGTGAAAATTTGGAGGATTCTGAATATCAGCAACTATCCGGAACATATGTGACAGTGGGTTATGCTGATGATCAAAAAGCAGAGGAATCAAGTTTCAGATATGATTGCATTTATCACTATGGGTTCAGTCAACAGAAATTCTGTATTCAGTTTTTGGTTTGAGCCACTGAGAGTGACTTTCATTGTTTGCCTGACTGCTTGAAGAAACCGAACTTGACAGTGGACCCTCTCTGAACTCCCGTAACATATAATGTAAAAGAAAAAAAACTAACAACTTTAGAAAATAAAGCTTTAGTGGATTTACCACATAAGACCTATCCACAAAGCCACAGTGTTCCTAGAGAACTAGAATCTGGTTCCTTAATCCAAGCTTTGGTAGGTGGAAAGAATGCTTTCTTACTTTTTATTTTATTTTTTGAGGTGAAGTCTCACTCTTGTCACCCAGGCTGGAGTGCAGTGGTGCCATCTCAGCTAACTGCAACCTCCACCTCCAGGGTTCAAGCTAGTCTCCTGCCTCAGCCTCCTGAGTAGCTGGGATTACAGGCACCCGCCACCACACCCAGCTAATTTTTTGGTATTTTTGGTTGAGACAGGGTTTCACCATGTTGGCCAGGCTGCAAGTGATCCACCTGCCTCGGCCTCCCAAAGTGCTGGGATCACAGGCGTGAGCCACTGCGCCCAGCTGAAGAAATGCTTTCTAATGTGCTTTTCTTGTCATCTGATTGCACTGGGGCCAGAAAGCAATCCACTTGGGTTGCAGAAGCCCAGCAGTGGCACCGGGGCTAGCACAAGCCAAATGGACTTTGGTACCATGTCAGGCTAGTGTGATCATCAGAAAGGTCTTTCCCACAGAGTCTTAAGCAACAATTCATGGGCGATGGGATCCCTGCAACAAAAACAAATGCCTGTTAAGCTCACTAAGGAGCTACTTCATTAGCCTAACCAAAACCTCCCAAGTCTGGTGGATACCTGACCAGAACCATCATGATAATAGGCAAAGCATGAAGCACAGCGTTGATTTTGTACCACTTGAAACAAGCGTAGGCTTGGTATTGTTGAGGAAGGATCCTGCAATAATACCACAAGTACCTTCCTTTCGGCCTTCCCCGAAGGGATGGGAGGCTACTTACCAAAGCTGCTAGGAAATAGTGAAACAGAAATATGAAGACTTTAGAGGACTGTGGGACACTGGCTCTGAGCTAATAATCTTAACTGGAGAATCAGAAAGTCACATGGTCCACTGGTCAAGAGGGGACTTATGGGGGTTTAGTGATAAATGAGGTGGAGTTTTGACCGAAGTGTGCATTGGTTAAGCTGAATGAATATCTCCGGGAACGGGTCAGTCACCAGAGCAGTTCTCTGACATGTGGGGTGAAGGTTAATGTAAAAAGAAGGGTCTAGGAGAACCCCCTGGAACTTTCCCCTCTTACAGAAACAGTAAATAATAAACAATTGTTACAACACTAGAGGAAATCACAGAAATACTGCCACCATCCCAAATATGAAAAGTGTAGGTATGGTCTTATCTACCAGGGCCCCGTTTAACTCTGCAGGATGGACAGTATAGAAAATAAATGAATTTTAGAGAATAAAAGTGAATACGTACTTTACATGTTCTTCCACTGGCCTGGTATTTCACAATTAAGAAAATAATGAAGATATATCTAAGGTAAGTTGAGAATTGAAATAGATGTAGAAGAAAGAATAGACATTGTATAAACTTAATCTTATGAATGGATAGTAATATGAGATTCCAAAAGTTGGTGGAGCAAGAAATGGAGGTTTAAAAACAGTTTCAAAGGTAGGTGATAAAATTCTAAACTATTAAAAAATTGGAAGGGGCAAGTGAGGGGTTAATGCAAGTGAGCTAAAGTCTCATCTCTCAAAGTAGGAAGCAATCATGTATAAGGTCAGTAAACTGAGATATAGTACAATAAGCAGACAGGGAGGTAACTCAGAAAAATTATTTGTTTGGAATTGCTGCTTTAGAAGTCATCCCCAAACTTCATGGTTTCAATTATTTTCTCTTGGTTCCTGTGGGTCAGGAATTCAGGAAGGGCTTGGCCAGGTGCTTCTGGCTAGGAGAGCTCTGCACAGGTGCAGTCCAACAGCTGCTGGACAGCTGATGCAACCAGGCGCTGGCTGGATAGCCCTCTTCATGGAGACCTGGGGTTGCTCCAAGTGGCTGCTCTGCGTAGGATATTTGGGCTTCCACACAGAATGGCTGCCACAGGGCAGTCTGACTGCTGACATGGTGACTGATGACTGCAACTTCAGGAGCAAGTATTCCAGGGACCAAAACGGAAGCTGTACTACCTTTAGCAATCTAGCCTCTGAAGTCACATAGTGTCTCTCCTGCCATATTCCATGGATCACAATATTCACAGAAGCCAACCCAATTTTGAGAGGAGGGGACATGGCTTCCCCCATCCCTGGAAGGAATGTCAAGGTGACATTGTAAGAGGAGCGGTTGAGTTGGCAGATGTTGTTGTGGCCACTTTTGGAAAATAAAATCATCCACAGGAATCAAACCTTAAAAAAGACTGGAAGTCATTGCCCCTGGGGAGTGGAATCAGGGCTGAGGGTTTGAGGGTAGGGAACTGTGAAGTTAGATCTTAGCCCACTGTACTGTTACTTTTATGTCCACACACAGCTATTCTTTTGATTAAAAAATAAAATGGGCCAGGCACGTGGCTCACGCCTGTAATCCTAACACTTTGGGAGGCCGAGGTGGGCAGATCACGAGGTCAGGAGTTCGAGATCAGCCTGGCCAACATGGTGAAACCCCATCTCTACTAAAGATACAAAAAAATTGGCCAGGTGTGGTGGCAGGCACCTGTAATCCCAGCTACTCAGGAGGCTGAGGCAGGAGAATAGCTAGAACCCAGGAGGCAGAGGCTGCAGTGAGCTGAGATGGTGCCATTGCACTCTAGCCTGGGTGACAGGGTGAGGCTCTGTCTCAAAAAATAAAGATGAAATAAAGCAAAATAAAATAAAAACTAAAGTATCAAGATCACCTCTGAAAAAAAAATTACAGGATTTAAAAAATTGTAAGTATTATCTAAGCTATGTAAAATGTATGTCCAAAATAAAACTAAAAGAAGTATGGTAGAGATCTAGTACCATCTATCCAGATGTCAGAACTTTATATATACTGGCCTTGAGCCTATAATGTCCCTGCCCTCAAGAAACTTACAGTCCAGTTAAAAGGACAGTCAAGTGAATCAATGATTATAGTGCAACACTTTGAGATCAAGGACAGATGTGCAAGGTGCACCGCAAAGCCATTGAAGAGGAACAGCTAAAGACTAGGGGAAAAAGTGGAGGGGGAGAGCCTCATTTGCTACCACTGGTGGTGAATATCACACAACTTCTTAGTCTGAAAGCTAGGAATTATGGGAGACATTGAACATTTGCTCTTCCTCTTTAAGAGGAATAGCAGTTGATACCTAGATGATGAGGGAAAGCTCTCTCTCTCTCTCTCTCTTTCTCTCCAGAAGAATGCCAGCTAATAAATGTGAAGGGAACAGCGGAATTTAAAATACCCTTTGCCAAGCCTGATGAAATGATTCAGGCAAAGATCATTGATGGATGTTAAAATTATTCAGTGAGATGATATTTACATGGCCTATGAGTGTATAATAAACCACTCAAAATCTTAACGGCTTAAAATGGCCATTTATTATTTTTCACAAGTCTGCAATTCAGGCAGAACTCCATGGAGAGGGCTTGCCTCTGGTGTTGGCTGGGGTGAGGAATCCAAGATGGCTCCATCACATGTCTGGTGCCTCAAGTTGGGCTGGCTGGACCGTTCTCTTTGATGTGATCTCTCATGATGCAGTAGTCCAGCCTGAGTTTCTTTCCATGGCAGGTTACTCCCAGTCCCGGAAGCTTCAATGCCTCTTAAGGCCCAGACCAAGAAATAAACAAGTTAGAAGACCAGTCAAGATTTACGGCATGAAAAATAAATTCTACTTCTTCATGGGAGGACCAGCATATGCAGATAGGAAAGGGAGGAACTGTTGGTGATGACCCACCCACATTCAGAAGTGTCCTCTCAGATTACTTGCTCACCGCCAAGGAGAACACTGGCTTTACAATGGAGAGCTATGGCTGTCACCACCTTGCCAAGGAAATCAAATTGAGTATCACTAACAATGGCAACCAGACATCATGTGCCACCTGGTAGGATGCAACATGAAAACCACTTACAAAGTATTCTTATAAAAAAATGTGTAGTCTGAATCTAATTGAGCCATAGACCTAATGCCGGGTTACAGAAAATTCACTGGAGAGAGAAATACCACCACAACAAATCAATCAGTCAGAAGAGAATGCAGGGTCTTCTACAAGACAACTGACCCAGTCTCTTCAAAACAGTTAATGTCATTTTTCTAAAAAGGTTGGAAGATTCTTCTATTCTTCTAGATTAAAAAAAGTTGGAGAAGTATAACTCAATGCAATATGTGAACCTTGCTCAGATCCTAGTTTGGAAAAAAAAAAAGCTATAAAAGACAATTTGGGCTGGACGCAGTGGCTCATGCCTGCAATCCTAGCATTTTGAGTGGTCAGGGCAGGTGGATCACTTGAGGCTAGGAGTTCAAGACCAGCCTGCCCAACATGGTGAAACCCCATCTAGAAAAAAAAATGGGGGGCAGTTGAAGAAATATGAATATGGGCTGGATTGTAGGTAATATTATGGAATTGTTATTGCTTTAGGTGTGATAATGGTATTGTAGGTAATGTTAGTGTGCATTGTACCCTTCACTTTAGAAGACATATGCTTAAGTGTGCTCATACAGGGATGCAGAGGAAGTGCCATGATGTCTATAAATTACTTTGAAATGGTTCGGGGAAAAAAAACCCACACATGCACTTAAACACCTACATGAAGCAAACATGTCTAAATAAATAACACTGAAGGATAAAGAATCGTTTCTGCAGTTTAAAATATATCTAGTGATAGAATCTATGACTAACTGCCGGGCATGGTGGTTCACGGCTGTAATCCCAGCACTTTGAGAGGCTGAGGAGGGCGGATCACTTGAGGTCAGGAGTTTGAGACCATCCCAGCCAACATGGTGAAATCCCGTCTCTACTAAAAGTATAAAAATTAGCCGAGTGAGGTGGTGGGAGCCTGTAATCCCAGCTACTCAGGAGGCTAAAGCATGAGAATCACTTGAACCCGGGAGGTGGAGGTTGCAGTGAGCGGAGATCGCGCTACTGCACTCCAGCCAGGGCGACACAGGGAGACTCCGTCTCAAAAAAAAAAAAAAAAAAGAAAAAAGAAAAAAAAAGAATCAATGACTAACAATGCTTCCCACACATCTTTCACGTTTTTCTCCTTCCTCTCCCAAAATTTGCCCCTTGTATTATTTTTGCATATAACATGTACATACATATTATTCTTTACCCTACATCTCACATTTGCTTTAGGCTTTGGTGTACTGTTAAATAGATTCAATTTTCAAAAGATTGCTCTTTTACTATGCTTTTCCCAGTCAGCTATTGGCTGGCTGAGTCATCCTGTAGTCTTAATAATTTCCTCAAGAACTGCTTATGGGAAAAATATTTCCTTGGTTATTAGATGTTCAAAATTATTTGTCTGAAACTTTTATGGGTGAAATACAGATTCGCTGAACGTGAAACCTTGACACAACATTCCTTCCTTGAGGATCTGACAGATGTTGCATCGTTCTCTCATGTTGAATGTCACTCTGGAGAAACCTGAAACTAGCCTGATCTCTTTTTAAAACAACTGACCTGATGATTTTGTCTAACTGACCAAAGTCTTCACTCTTTTAAAATCCAATACTTATTAGAGAATGTCTCAATGTTGATTATTTTCAGTCAGTTTTCCCTGGTGTAAAATATCATATCATATCTATCTATCTATCTATCTATCTATCTATCTATCTATCTATCTATCTATGTGTATGTGTGTACACACACATATAAATGTTCAAATGCCTTAGTATTTTAGGAAAGTGTATTTGAAATTTTTAAAAATATTTCTAATGTCTTGTTTTTTTTCTTCAGGTATTCCTATTACACATATGTCGACTCACATCCTTTGTCTGTTTTCTTATCTTTTTTTCTGTCTTTTAAATTCTTTGTTTTCATTTCATTTTGTTTGCTTTACTCATTATTTCCTTTCTATTCCTTACTGTGTTTTTCACTCTATTCTCCTACTGCGTTCACTTTCATTTTCATTTCTGTGATGATTTTTACTTTTACTTCTTTCCTGATTTCTGCCAGTGTAACTTTTATCTCCTCTTGTTGTTTCATCATTCTTCCCTGAGTCCTTGCATTTGTAGTCTTCCTTCATAAAATAACTGCTTCACCAAATGTTTTAAATCATGGTGAAATATTTAAGTATCCAAATAAAAGATTTGTTTTGTTTTGTTTTTTCCCTGAGTGTAGACCTATTGAGGAGTCTTTCTGCTCTTCACCGCTCTTTCCCTTCTTTTTTTTTTTTTCTCATAATACCTCCGTATCAGGATTGTGCCAGTTCCTTTCAAAAGAAATTACTTACCTTTCAGGTCGAGCACAGTGGCTCACACCTGTAATCCCAGCACTTTAGAAGGCCAAGGCAGGCAGATCACCTGAGGTCAGGAGTTCGAGACCAGCCTGGCCAACATGGTGAAACCTCATCTCTACTAAAAACACAAAAATTACCCAGGCATGGTGGCAGGTGCCTGTAATCCCAGCTATTCAGGAGGCTGAGGCAGGAGAATCACTTGAACTCAGGAGGCAGAGGTTGCAGCGAGCCAAGATTGTGCCATTGCACTCCAGACTGGGTGACAAGAGCAAAACTCTGTCTCAAAAAAAAAAAAAACTATGTATCTTTCAGGCCGGGCACAGTGGCTCATGCCTGTAATCCTAGCACTTTGGGAAACTGAGGCAGGCAGATCCCCTGAGGTCAGGAGTTCAAGACCAGCCTGGCCAACATGGTGAAACCCATCTCTACTAAAAATACAAAAATTAGCCAGGCATGGGGGCACATGTTTGTAATCCCAGCTACTCTGGAGGCTGAGGCAGGA
Organism: Gorilla gorilla gorilla; assembly: GCF_029281585.2. Classification (NCBI taxonomy): domain Eukaryota; kingdom Metazoa; phylum Chordata; class Mammalia; order Primates; family Hominidae; genus Gorilla; species Gorilla gorilla. The sequence goes on along the minus strand of NC_073241.2, from coordinate 92,706,909 downwards.
GAGTCGCTTGAACCCGGGAGGCGGAGGTTACAGTGAGCTGAGATCATGCCACATCCTAGCCTGGGTGACAGATAGAGACTCCATCTCAAAATAAATTGTTTTTAATTTAATTTTCTGTATTTTGTTCATTTTTAAGAATGTAAGAAGAGTGAGAATGCCAATATTGCTATTCTAAGGTAATCCAAAATATCTTTTTAATGGTTTCAACAAGATACAAAAAATATATTTTTAAAAAATTATCAGATAAGATTAGAAATTAGCTTAATGGTTCTTACTGTTTATTTCCTGCTTTCAACTTTTTCATGTCAACCAAAAGAGTCAAATTCTAAAACATTTGAAGAGATTTATACTGAGCCAAATATGAGTGAACAATGGCCCATGACACAGCCCCGGGAGATCCTGAGAACATATGCCCATGGTGGTTGGGCTGCAGCTTGGTTTATACATCTTAGGGAGACATGAGACATCAATCAATACGTGTAAGATGTACATTGGTTTGGTCCAGAAAGGTGGAACAACTGGAAGCTGGGAGGTCATAGGCAGATTCCAAGATTTTCTGATAGGCAATTGGTTGAAAGAGTTATTATCTAAAGACCTGGAATGAACAGAAGGAAGGAAGGAAGGAAGGAAGGAGGGAAGGAGGGAGGGAGGGAGGAAGGAAGGAAGGAAGGAAAGAAGGAAGGAAGGAAGGAAGGAAGGAAGGGAGTTATTTAGATTTCTGCTTTGTCATAACCCATGCATTTATTTAACCCCAAGTTTCCTGAGGATCAAATCATCAGTCAAATTAACAATAAATTATTGGACACCTACTTAAGTGTCCAGAATTCAGCAAGGCACTATGGAAGAATCTTCTGAGTCAAAGAGTTATAAGTCATGTGATTACTTTATAATACAATGTGATAAATGTTATAATTAAAATGTGGAAAATGTGGATTAGAGAAAAAATACTCTTCTTAGGTTGCTTGGGAAAACCTCACTGAGCCACTGACACATTTGAAATCAATCTTGATAAATAAACCAGCTCACAAGGCAGAAGGTAGAGTGAGGAACTTTTAGAAAAGAAGACATTGCTGATGAACTGCATCAGGTTGACCAATACAGGAAAATTTGGGTATAATGCCATAGAGACCAAAAAAATTCTTTCTGTAAGACACAGTATCACCAGGATGATAAAAATATCAAGAAGAACCTGCATTGTCAGCTGGGTTCTGAGGGGCTGAGAGCCAGTCACCCAATATAGTGCTTCTGAGTTTGTATTTTGCAGGGTTTTCATGGATGGCGAGTAGGTTGTGGCCAGAATTTAGGTTATATGCATTCTGTGTTTTTGGTATGTGTGAATCTGAATAGGCAAGAAGAACTCGTATTAGTTTCATAATACTGTTGTAACAAATTACCACAAAGTTAGTGGCTTAAACCAATGCAGATGCATTATAGTTCTGTCAGTAAGAAGTCCAGTACAGGTCTCACTGGGCTAAAATCAGGACGTCAGCCAGACATAGTGTTGCAAGCCTGTAGTCCCAGCTTCTCAGGAAACTGAGGTGGGAGGATTGCTTGAGACCAGGAGTTTGAGGCTGCAGTGAGCTGTAATCACACCACTGCATTCCAGCCTAGGTTATGATTGCACCACTGTACTCCAGCCTAGGGAGAATTAGTTTCCTTGGTCATTCAGGTTGTGGGCAGAATTCAATTCCTTGTGGTTGTAGGACTGAGGTCCCATGTTCTTGCCGGCTGTCAGTTGAGAGGTGTTCCCACTTTCTTGAGGCCACCTACACTCCTTGGCTTGTGGCCCCCTCCTCCACTTTCAAAGCCAGCAATGGTGGGTTGAGTCCCAGTTGTGCTTAAGATCTCTCCTGCCTCTTCTTGCATTGCTGCATCTCACCCACCCACTCTCCTGCTGTCCTCTTTCACTTTAATTTTCTCTGTTTTTATTAAACTTTTTACTTTGAGATAATTGTAGATGCACATGTAGTTGTAAGGAACAAAACAGAGATCCCCTGTACCCACTTTCTCCCAGTGGTAACATCCTGCAAAATTATACCACTATATCACAACCAGGATATTGACATAGATATAGTCAAGATACAGAACATTCTTATTATCACATGCTCCCCTTTTTATAGCCACATCTACTTCCCTCCTGTTCCACTTCCTCCTTAACCCCTAGAAATGATGTTAGTTTTTGATTTTTTGTTTTCTTTTGTTTGAGATGGAGTTTCACTCTTGTTGCCCAGGCTGGAGTGCAATGGCACAATCTTGGCTCACTACAACCTCTGCCTCCTGGGTTCAAGCGAGTCTCCTGCCTCAGCCTCCCAAGTAGCTGGGATTACAGGCATGCACCACCACTCCCAGCTAATTTTGTATTTTTAGTAGAGATAGGGTTTCACCATGTTGGTCAGGCTAGTCTCGAACTCCTGACCTCAGGTGATCCATCCACCTCGGCCTCCCAAAGTGCTGGAATTACAGGTGTGAGCCACCGTGCCCGGCCAATGATGTTAGTTTTTTTAAAAAAAATTTTAAATTTTTTGAGACAATCTTGCTCTGTCACCCAGGCTGGAGTGCAGTGGTGCAATCTCAGCTCACTGTAACTTCTACCTCCCATTCCCCTGCCCACCCCCAAGCAATTATCCCACCTCCAGCCTTCCAAGGACTACAAATGCAGGACACCATGCCTGGCTAAGTTTTTGTACCTTTGGTAGAAGCAGGGTTTCACCATGTTGCCCAGGTTGGTCTTGAACTCCTGAGCTCAAGTGATCTGTTCGCCTCAGCCTCCCAAAGTGTTGGGATTACAGGTGTGAGCCACCACTCCAGCCTGTTATTTATTTATGATATTGCCATTTCAACAATGTTAGATAAATGGAATCACATAGCATGTACTATGGGATTGACTTTTTGTCAACTTTTTGGGATTGACTTTTTTCCCTTAGCATAATTCATCCTGGTTGCTGTGTGTATCAATAATCCATTTTTTTTTTTTGAGACAGGGTTTTGCTCTGTTGCCCAGGCTGGAGTGCGGTGGCACAATCTTGGCTCCCTGCAGCCTCCACCTCCCGGGTTCAAGCTATTCTCATGCCTCAGCCTCCTGAGTAGCTGGGACTACAGGCACATGCCACCACGTCCAGCTAATTTTTGTATTTTTGTAGAGACGGTGTTTTGCCATGTTGCCCAGGTTGGTCTCAAACTCCTGGACTCAAGTGATCTGCCTGACTTGGCCCCCCAAAGTGCTGGGATTACAGGCATGAGCCACTGTACTCTGCCATCCATTCTTTTTTATTGTCAAGTAGCATGGTACTGTTGAGTATTGTTGAGTTCCACGGTACATATGTACCACAGTTTGTTTAACCATTCACTTGTTGAAGGACATCTGAATTGCTTCCAGTTTCTTACTATTTTGGATGAAGTTGCTATAAACATTTATATACATGTTTTTGTGTGAACATAAGTCTTCATTTCTCTGGGATAAATGCCCAGGAATGTGATTGCTGGGTCACATAGTAGTTGCAGGCTCAGTTTTTGCTTTTCTTTTTTTCAACAAACTGCCAGACTGTTTTCCAGAAAGGCTGTGCCATTTTTTACATTCCCATCAGCAATGTATGAGTAATCTAGTTTCTCCACATCCTCACCAACATTTGGTGTTGTCACTATTTTTTGTTTTAGCCATTTTTATCAACATATACTGATATATCATTGTGGTTTTATTTTATATATATTTTTTGAGACAAGGTCTCACTCTGTCACCCAGGATGAAGTGCAGTGGCGTGATCTCAGCTCACTGCAACCTCTGCCTCCTGGGTTCAAGTGATTCTCCTGCCTCACCCTTCTGAGTTGCTGGGATTACAAGGGCATGCCACCATGCCTGGCTAATTTTTGTATTTTTAGTAGAGACGGGTTTTCACCATGTTGGCTAGGCTGGTCTCAAACTCTTGGTTTCAGGTGATTCACGTGCCTTGGCCTCCCAAAGTGCTGGGATTACAGGCGTGAGGCACTGCACCCAGCCCATTGTGGTTTTAATTTGTATTTCTCTAATGGCAGATGATGTTGGACATATTTCTTCATGTGTTTATTTCCTATCTGTGTATCTTCCTCATGGAAATATCTCATGTAAATTTCCCATGTTATAATTGGTTTTATTATTATTATTATTGAGATGGAGTTTCACTCTTGTTGCCCGGGCTGGAATGCAATGGTGTGATTCTCAGCTCACTGCAACCTCTACCTCCCAGATTCTCCTGCCTCAGCCTCCTGAGGAGCTGGCATTACAGGCACCCACCACCATGCCTGGCTAGTTTTTTGTGTATCTCTAGTAGAGATGGGGTTTCACCATGTTGGCCAGGCTGGTCTCGAACTCCTGACTTCATGTGGTCCACCGCCTCTGCCTCTCAAAGTGCTGGGATTACAGGCATGAGCCTTTGCACCTGACGGTTTCAATTTTTTTATTGTTGAGTTTTGAGAATTATTTGCATATCCTGGATACTAGTCCTTTGTCAGATATGTGGTTTGCAAATATTTTCTCCCAATCTGCAGCTTACCTTTTTTTCCTTTTGTCAGGGTATTTTGCAGAGTCAAAATGTTAAATTTTGATGAAGCCCAATTTATCAATGTTTTCTTTTAGGGACTGTGCTTTTGGTGCCAAATCTAGGAAGTCTTTATCTAATCCTAGCTCTCAAAGTGTGTGTTTCCTAACATTTTATAGTTTTAGATTTAAGTCCATGATCCTCTCTGTATTATTTAGGGTACTCCTGAGAAACAGAATGAATAGGATGTATACATAAGCAAAGAGATTTATTATAAGAAATTGGCTTATGCAATTATAGAGGCTGGAAAATCCCAAGATTTGCAGGGCGAGTTGGCAAGCTAGAGACCCAGGAGAGCTAATGTTTCAGTTAAAGCCAAAGGCAGAGGAAAAAGCCAATGTCCTAGTCTAAAGATCATCAGGCAGGAAGAATTCTCTCTTATGAAAGGAAGGATCTGCCTTTTTGTTCTATTCAGGCCTTCAACTGACTGGATGAGGTCCACCCACAGCAGGAGGTACAATCTGCTTTACTCAGTCTTCTAGGTTAAATGATAAATCTCATCCAAAATACCCTCACAGAAACACCCAGAATAATGTTTGACTGAATATCAGGGCACCACATGGCTCAATGAAGTTGACACACAAAATTAGCCATCACCCTTTCTTAAGTTTTGCAGATGGTATAAACTTTTGGTTGAGGTATTTTTTTTCTATTTGTTTGTTTTTCTTTGTCTATGGACGTCCAGTTGTGGCAGTCCCATTTCTTTTTTTCTTTTCTTTTTTTTTTTTTTTTTTTTTGAGACAGAGTTTCGCTCTTTTTGCCCAGGCTGGAGTGTGATGGTGTGATGTTGGCTCACTGCAACCTCCACCTCCTGGGTTCAAGTGTTTCTCATGCCTTGGCTTCCCAAGTAGCTGGGATTACAGGTTCTCACAACCATGCCCAGCTAATTTTTGTATTTTTAGTAGATACGGGGTTTCACCATGTTGGCCAGGCTGGTCTCGAACTCCTGACCTCAGGTGATCTACCCACCTCGGCCTCCCAAAGAGCTGGGATTACAGGCATGAACCACCACGCCTAGCCTGGCAGTCCCATTTCTTGAAAAGGGTATCTTTCCTCCATTAAATTGCTTTTGCACTTTTGTCAAAAATCAGTTAGGTGTATTTTTGTGGGTTTATGTTTGGGGCCTGTTGATCTATGTGTCTGCCTTTCCACCAATACCACACAGTTTTCTTTGCTGTAGCTATATAATCAGTTGTGAAATCAGGTAGATTGATTACTTCTGCTTTATTCTGCTTTTAAAAAATGTTTTCACTATTTTAATTTCTTTGCCTTTACATATAAATTTTATAGTAATCTTGTCTATGTTTACAAAAATATTGCTATAGTTTGAATAGGCAGTGCATTAAAATAATATATCAGTTTGGAAAAAAATTGACATCTTTATTATACAGAGTCTTCTAATTCATGAACATAGTATGTCGGTTTATTTAGATCTTTGATTTCTTTCATCAGCATTGCACAGTTTTCAACATGCAAGTCCTATACATGTTTTGTTAGATTACAACTATTTCATTTCTTTCAGAAATTATAAATGAAATCATATTTTTAATTGTAGTGTCCACAAGTTCATGGCTAATATATAAAAATGCATTTTATTTTTGTATATTCTTTTATTTTTGTATTATGCAAATTTTCTGGAGATGCTTAAATTCTACTAGGTGTTTTTCTTTTTTCAAGATTCTTAGGGATTTTCTGCATAATCAATCATGCCATCTGCAAGTAGGAGTCGTTTTACTTATTACTTTCTGATCTGTATGATGTTTACTTCCTTTTCTTGCCCTATTGATTATTTCTTGCCTTATTGATCTAGAACTTCCAGGACTGTTGAATGAGAATGATGAGAGCAAGTTTCTTAGCTTTGTCCTTGATCTTATGGAGGAAGCATTCAGTATTTCACCATTAGCTGTAGGTTTTTCTACAGATGTTCTTCATAAAGTTGAGGAAGTTCCTCTATATTCTTATATTTCTGAGAATTTTAATTATGAATGGGTGTCAAATTTTGTCAAATGCCTTTTCTACACTGATTGATATATGATCATGTGATTTTCCTTCTTTCACCTGTTAATATGATAGATTATACTGATTGAATTTTAAATATTGAAACAGTCTTGCATCCTTGAAATAAATCCCAGGTAGTCATAGGGTTTACCTATCTTACTTGAAGTAAATTTACCAATGGAATTTAGATATCATGGGGTCTCATTCATAGAGAATTGGCTCACTGGAGGCCAAAATAAATGCAAAGGAACAACAACATCAGAAAGCTGAACATGGAATCTGTTGATTGTTATTATCTGTAATCGCTAAATTATAGGGATAGTGTTGGGGCAGAACCTGATGCTGGGCCAAGCTGGAATTCTAGCCATTGAGCCATAGCTGCTAGTTCAGGGCCACCTCCAAAGGGAAAAGTTATGCTAAAACAACAGAGAGCAGACTTATTCCAAGACACTAAGGAAAGAGAAAAGGGAGAGAGAATGGATAGAAATTTTAAAATAGTTATTAAGAAATATCATAAATAAAGTGGGCATTGGTGGTGTTGAAACAAAAGTCTTAATGCAGCACTCTCAGAAGTTGGATGGACAAATGGAAACCCTTACTAGTCTCCCAACATTGAAGGGCGCTAAACAAATCCACTTTATTCAACCTAGTTTGGATAAATTTTAAAAGCTTCAAAGCAAAGATGACTGTAAGAAGCCTGACTTCCAATCACCTGGGGTGAAGATACGCAAAGTAGTCAAGGTAAGAACTGAAGAAAGGCCAGGCAGGTAGCTTATGCCTGTAATCCCAGCACTTTGGGAGGCCGAGGTGGGTGGATCACCTGAGGTCAGGAGTTTGAGACCAGCCTGGCCAACATGGTGAAACCCCATCTCTACTGAAATACAAAAATTAGCCAGGCATGGTGGTGCATGCTTATAATCCCAGCTTCTCAGGAGGCTGAGGCAGGAGAATTGCCTGAACCCAGGAGGCAGAGGTTGCAGTGAGCCGAGATCATGCCACTGCACTCCAGCCTGGGTAACAGAGCGAGACTCTGTCACACACACACACACAAACAAAACAAAACAAACAAAAACTGAAGAAAGAACCTAGGCCCATTGGCCTAATCTCTGGCTGGGGTCCAAGACCAAATGTACATGAATGGGTAAATTGTCAGGGGTGGAAAAGAAACATTTCTAAAATTCTTTGACATGGGAGCCCCATGCACTGTTTTTCTGTTAGTGAAATTCTAACCAAGGCAACAGATTGGAAAGATATGAAAATACATTTGATGGGATTAAAATGAAAGTTTGGATAGAAACTGGAATGTCTGAAGAGACTCTATTTGGAGTGGTTGCATCCCCTTTACATGAATGTACTATGGGGATGGATATTGCCTGAGGAAAATTTCCTTTACCTAGTAATGTAAAACACAAGACAGGTGGCTCTGCCCTTCTGACAATATTGATTGGACATGCTAAATGGGAACCAGTAAGATTGCTGAGCCCACACAAGTTGTTAATATTAAAAACTATAGGATACTTGGTGGACAAAACATGTTAAAAAGACAGTCTGGTACCTGAAAGGGTAAAGGCCACTTCTGTTTTTGGAAACTGATAGCATCAGATGGGAACCTTCAAGCCTGAGTGGCATTTCTCTGGGAGACATTTTGGTCATACAATATGATGATGAACTGGACCAGTTGTTGATGGCAGAGTGGAAGTCTTATATCTATCTGCCACTATCTTTTGACTCTAATTTTTCAAATTATGTTTACTACCATATCATAATACAGTGTAACTCTGGGATTGTAAGTGAGGTTTTAATGTTCACACTGATGGCCAATCTATTGAGAAATTGAGTTAAAAGCCTCCTACTCTACACTGGCTCCTCCAAATGTCAGATATATGTTCATTTTGCTGTAAGAGAGCTTTGGCCAAAGGCCAGGTGGCAGCCGTGTTGTAAAGGATTTAGTCTTGCCCAAAGAGAAGGTTTGACTTTTGCCCTTGGCTTATGGGAGGTTATCTATGTCATACCTGATAGGAGTACCTCTGTTTAGATGGGGACTGGGCAAACTGGATTTTAGGGTGGAGACTGGCCATTCCAGAGAGACCAAGTATGTGAATTAGGGAGCTTTTGTCATGCGCTATCAGTCTAGTTGGAGTCTCAGTCCAACCAAGTGGACAACTGATCAAGCCTATGTGCTAGAGTCCCAATAAAAACTCTGGACACAGAAGCTCAGGCAAGCATCCCTGGTTGGCAATACTCCAAGCATACTGTCACATACCAATGCTGGGAAGGTAACACACCCTGACTCCGTGGGAGATGACAACAGGAGCTTTGCATTTGGAGCCCTCCAGACTCTGCCTTAGGCATTTCTTTCCTTAGCTGATTTTGATCTGTATTCTTTCCCCATAATAAACCATAAGTATGAGCATAATGGTTTTCAGTGAGTTCTGTGAGTCCTTCCAGTGAATTATCAAACCTGAGGGTGGTTCAGGAACCTCTAAACTTGCATTGATATCAGAAGTCTTGGACATTATGCCCTCAAATTTTGCAGTTTGGCTAACTGCAGTAAGTCAAGAAAAAAAGGAAAAGAAAAACTTTTTTTTCTCCTTCGCTCCCTAGTATTTCTAGAAACAACAACAAAAATGAAAAGCAAGTAAGCAAACAAAAATATGTGCCTCTATGCAAATTAAAATCACAATGAGACTTCACACCAACTAAAAAAGCTATAATCAGAAAGACGGATGATAACAAGTGTTAGTGAAGATGTAGAGAAATTGAAACCCACATACACCGCTGGTGGGAACACAAAATGTTGCACTCACTTTGGAAAACTTCTGGCAATTCCTCAAATAGTTAAACATGGAGTTGCCATAAGATGTAGCAACTCCCCTACTAGGCATGTACCCAAGAGAAATGAAACATAATGCCCACACAAAAACCGGTAAATGAATATTTACAGTTAGCATAATTCTAATAGTCAAAAAGTGGAAACAACCTAAATATTCCTCAATTGATGAATGGAAAATTAAAATGTCGTATAGTCATACAATGGGATATTATTTGGCAATAAAAATAAATGAAGTATTAACATGTAGTACTTCATATCATGGATGAACCTTGAAAACATTACAGTAAGTGAAAGATAGGATGAAAAAGGCTACATATTATATGATTCCATTTATGTGAAATATCCCGAATAGGCAAGTTTATAGAGACAGAAACATGAGGGATTGCTTAGGCTTGGGCGGGGCTTGGGAGGAAATGGGTCGTGACTGCCAATGAGTATAGCATTTTGGGGGGTTGTGACAAAAATGTTCTAAAATTTATGGTAGTGATGGGTCTACAACTGTGACTATATTAAAAACAATTTATTATAGGCTTTATTTATTTATTTATTTTTGAGACGGAGTCTTGATCTGTCGCCCAGGCTGGAGTGCAGTGGCGCGATCTCACCGCAATCTCTGCCTCCCGGGTTCAAGCGATTCTCCTGCCTCAGCCTCCAGGGTGGCTGGGATTACAAGCATACGCCACCATGCCCAGGTAATTTTTGTATTTTTAGTAGAGACGGGGGTTGCACCATCATGGCCAGGCTGGTCTCGAACTCCAGACCTGAAGGGATCCGCCCGCCTCAGCCTCCCAAAGGTCGGGGATTACAGGCGCGAGCTACCTCGCCCGGCCTATTACGCACGTTAAATCGGGAATTGTATGGTATAGTACGTGAATGAGACCTTAATAAAGCTGAGTTGTTTGCGTTTTTTATTTATTTGTTTGGAACCTGCTTGGTAAAGATGAACTCTGAACTCAATGAAATTGAATTACCTTAGTGATTTCTCAAAACTCCCTGTTAAGGCTTTCCGGTCCTCTGAAAAGCGAAAGTGGGCCGTGACCATCTTCTAAAACCGCCAAAAAATATGGAATGGAGCCCGGGATTTCAGAGCGTAGTCGCCGGGCTCCCAGGCTGAGCCCGCTCCGGGAGCCTGCAGCCGCCCTTTCCGATGCTCCGGGGCCTCCGAGCAACCCGGCGGGCGGTCCCAAGCCGAGGGCTGAACTCCAGGGAGGAGCGCTCGTCACGCCCACACTGGAGGCCGTGGCAGGCCTGGAAATCCGCCCTGCGGGGTCCTAAGAAGCCACTCGAGCTCCCGAAGAGCGAGTCTTCGCAGCCCTTCCCGGCGCGCTCGCATCTGGCGCTGCACGGAACCCGCTCGCGACGCACAGGGACGGGAAGCCCGGTTTCCACGGGAGAGGCTGCGGACTGCGGGCCCCGTCCCGAGGCCGGGGGAGTGGGAGACACCCGGCGACCCCCGAGAGGCGATTCTGGCAGTGGTGGCGGTGGCGGCGGCGGCCTACTCGCCCCCTGGAAGCACCGCCCCGCCTGGGTGGCGCGCGCGCCAGCTCCTCCTCTTCCCCTCCGCCGCGGCCCGCCCCGGCCCGCAAACCCAAACACTCCAGGCGTCCGCCCGCCGCGCGTGATTCTCGGCTCGCCGCCGCCCAGCCCTGCGCGCCTTGCCCGGCGGCCCCCGCCCGGCCGCTCCGGGCCCCTGGCCCCGCGGAGCGATGCTGCTGCTGGCTGCCGCCTTCCTCGTGGCCTTCGTGCTGCTGCTGTACATGGTGTCTCCGCTCATCAGCCCCAAGCCCCTCACCCTGCCCGGGGCGCATGTGGTGGTGAGTGGCCTCCTGTTGCTGCCCCCCGACTTACCGGCCCGCGCGGCCTTTCCGCCGCCGAGGCCGCGCAGCCTACGTCCCTTTTTCCAGGCCGCGGTCCCCAGGAAGGCATGGCCAAATGGGGAAGGTCACCTGCCGCCGTCCACCCCGGCGCTTTTCCCCGGCCCCGGCACCCGGCCTCGCGGACCCGCCCTCCGCTGCCTCGGGCTCCTCCTAGGGCCGGAGAGCGTGCGACGGGGGACCCCGCCGGCCGCAGGGTTCCCGGGGCCCCAGGGGTTCGGTGGCTGCTCGTGAATCCATGCAACATCCCTGGGATGTGGATGTTTTGTTCTCAGTTTTTCCGATGAGTCAACTGAGGCACAGAGAGGCTGAGAAACTTTGCCAAGGACACAGCGGTCGGTGGTGTGCAGGGTGCGGCGCGCGGTCCCGGGCGGGGGCAGACAGCTGGGAAGTGGGGTCCCAGCCGCCGGGACCCGCCGAGGCAGCTCGGAACTGGAAGATGGCCTGTGCGAGTGACGGGAAGAGCCGCTGCCAGAGGATTCCAGGAAGTGACTCACCTGGGGAAACTGCTCAGAACCCAGCGGGCTGGCGGTGGTGGCTTAGCGGTATTGGGACGCCTGTCCCGTCTACACTGCTTGTCTCTGAGCTCAGCGTGGCATCTGCTGATTGCTGCTCCAATGCAATCCTTTGCTGTTTTCTAGTGGGAAGGATGAGCTAAACGACAATGCTTGTGTGCGAGGAATGAAGGAGAGGTGGATAGGTGTGATTTATTTCTTGGCGGAAGCTCGCATATTCAGCGATCCCTGTTCTGCAAATGTGGCACCTTTCTTAAACAGAGAGAATGCCTCCTTGCCTGCTCCCAGCACTTTCCCGTTTGCAGTGGCTTTCTCACCAGCATTCTTGTTTGGATCTCCCAAACCCGAGGCACAGTGAGGCGGGGAGTTAGGAGTAAGGAGGGTTGATTACAAAATTGGCCGCACACCTCTTCCTGTCCTATCTCTGCACCGGAGATCCGAGCCTCCCCGCTGAGCTGGTATAAAATAAGATGGTCGTTTTTCTTAGTATGCTTTAAATCTGTACAAGGGTTTGTGAATGAGAAAATGTATCTGTTTAATTTCTCCTTTGTAAAGCTATTAGCTTTTTCCAACACCTCCTGTTCCTAATGGGGAAAGAGTGTGGATTCATTACAAAAAATAAATAAGAGAAAGGCAAAACTTGACACGCTAAATTCTGAAAGTTTTACATCCGCAAGAGAACTGCTGCCTCAAAAGCGTGGCTTTAAACCTTGGATCCTTTCAGAGCTTGAGTTTATAGAGCATAACTTGTCAAAAACTTAAGCTAAACGCAGAATGAAAATTGGAATTCCTTATTTGTAAGACAGTTTCACTGAGCCTTGACTCCAGTCCTTCCAGCCCCATCCCGCGGCAGGTCATAGGTGAGATAGTAAATGCTGTGTCTGTTCAGGTGGACCAAGAAGAATTTATTTTTACCATCCCGCTTTAATACGCAGGATTATTATTTCACACTCTAAATAATGTGAGAATGACATGAATAATTCACATGGTGTCACCATCTGTCTTCTTTTTTAATGTCATAAGAAGAGTGAAAAGTGTAATTACTGTTCTTGAGATTTGTTAGGAGTTGACTGTGTGGTATTGTTGGGAGAGGGAGCTAATGGTTAGACTGTCTGCCTGTACATAATTAAGAACAAACTTATAACAATTGTTTCATTTTTAAAACAATTTTATATACTAGTGTTTTCTATCTAGTTACGGTAGTAAAATTGCAGGAAAAAAGCAGAAAATCACCCACCTCAGCCTCCCAAAGTGCTGGGATTACAGGCGGGAGCCATCGCGCCCGGCCAACAACAGCTATATTTTTACAGTAATCTGCTGATAACTGGCTGATTACCGACCAAATAAATCTCTTCAGTGGTGGCAGGTTGAAGCTAAAAAGAAGTAAGGGATGCCTATGAGTCCCATAGAGGTAGGTGCATTTGCGTAGGAGACACTTCCCAATGATGTTAAAATCCTAACATGGAGTCAGAGATCTTCCTCCCAGCATGATTTATGTATAACAGTGAATATTAGGAATAATCTAAATGTCTGGTTATAGGGAAACGTTTAAGTTTTGATGCAGCTATTTGATGAAGTATTGTGAAACCTTTTCCTTTTTTGACATAAGACATTACAATATAATTTTTTAAAAACAGGACACAATACTATGCAATATTATGTAATTTGCATAGGGACAGTGACGAGAACGATATGGCCGGGTGCGGTGGCTCACTCCTATAATCCCAGCACTTTGGGAGGTCAAGGAGAGTGGATAACTTGAGGTCAGGAGTTCGAGACCAGCCTGGCCAACATGGTGAAACCCCATCTCTACTAAAAATACAAAAATTAGTTGGGCGTGGTGGCGCACGCCTGTAATCCCCACTACTTGGGTGTCTGAGGCAAGAGAATCGCTTGAACCTGGGAGGCGGAGGTTGCAGTGAGTTGAGATCGTGCCACTGCACTCCAGCCTGGGTGACTGAGCAAGACTGTCTCAAAAAAAAAAAAGAAAAATAATGTTGCATTGTTCACTTATTCAGTGAAATATATAATATATATTGAGCCCTCCCCATGCTAAGTGCTAGGAATATAGTGGAGAACAGAAAAATAATTGGTATTTTTAATGGAGTTTATGGGTAGGTGATAGGAGAGGTGGTTGTGAATCAGATAATCACACAAATAAATCTAGAGCTGTTTATTATGTGCATGTCTTAAAGAAGAAATACAGTGCTGAAAAGTGTGTCAGTGTGGGGGCAGGGGAGGCAGTGAAGGCTTTCCTGAGGAAGTGGTATTTGAGCTGAGATTTGATGGGCGAGTAGGTGTCAGATGAAGTGGGGAGAAGAGCATTCGTTGCAAGGGAAGCAGGATGTGCAAAGGTACTGTGGTTGGAGGGTTTTTACAGTAATCTTCTGCTGTTAACTGGCTGATTACCCACCAAATAAATCTCTTCAGTGGTGGCAGGTTGAAGCTAAAAAGAAGTAAGGGATGCCTATGAGTCCCATAGAGATAGGTGCATTTGCGTAGGAGACACTTCCCAATGATGTTAAAATCCTAACATGGAGTCAGAGATCTTCCTCCCAGCATGATTTATGTATAACGGTGAATATTAGGAATAATTCCATAATTGAAAGACAGCCAGTATAGCTGAACTGTAGATAGGGGTAGAATAGTGCAAGAAGAGCTTTACTTTTCAGGATTTCCTTGTGATTATATATTACTTTTATACTAAGCAGTCATTTCAAATAAATGTGCAGGTGGCCATTCTTTTCATCTGTTGTAGAGCTAATCTTGCATAAATATGCATTAAGAAAATAAGATTCATTTGGATTTGGAATCAGAGGCAGACTAATGTATTATTTATGAGCTAGATTTATAGGGCACTTTTCCACCAGTGAACTCAGAAAAATATTATAGGTGTGCAATTTATGGTTCCATAAGAAAACAGTCAAAGCAGCAGGCCTTGCTGATAGTATCTTTCATGCTTACACTTACTCCAGTCATTAAGTTTGGGAGAAGAAGCTACAACAGCTAACCATTTAGTTCTTGTAGATTCATTTTAAGAGCCTGTCATAGTTGTTTTTTATAAAAACTTCCTACAGAGGGGAGATTTCAAGTGCTAAGAATATTTTATGATTTTGTTTTAGGTTACAGGAGGTTCCAGTGGCATCGGGAAGTGCATTGCTATCGAGTGCTATAAACAAGGAGCTTTTATAACTCTGGTTGCACGAAATGAGGTAAGGCTTCTAGGTTCATTATTACTGACTTGCTTCTTCGACTTGAAATTAGTCAAAGAGGCTGTGCTAAACATCTTAGCGTTCACACCTAGAAAGCGCTTCTTCCTTGATGTGAGATGTGTTTCCTGAACTACTGATTCTCTCTTGTATTTAGGCCAAACACTTCTCTGTTGAAATCAGGTCGGCCCCACAAGTACTTATTTAGTACCATTGGCATATTAGGCAACATCATCATAGATACTGCAGATCCTGAGATGGGAGAGGCCAAGGTCTAGTTTAAGGAGCACACCTGGCCATAGGAAGCCAGGGAGGGCCCTTGGCCAGGTCAGAAGTGCTGGAAGCAGTGATTCTGGAGCTGATACCTGAAGGTGTGTAGGTGTTTCTCTATAGTTTTTCACTACAATTTGCTTAGGACATGATATATATCTCTAGTGAAATCTATACACCATAGAGGAACCTCGTCCCTCCCTAGAAGTTTAGCAAAATGTGTTTTTCTGTATCAAGTCAACACAGAATCTGTTTTTATTTTTTGTCAGGGTTTGTTTTTGTCTTGCCAAAGTTGTTTTTAGAGCACAAAGCAGTGACACCGTGCACATGAACTGTCATGACGTCCTCTTGCTCCCCATATGGGGACTGGAGGAAAGTGACCACACAGCTGGCTCGTCTGCTGCTGCAATTCTAGTGCTTGGCACATAGTGCATGCTCAGACATGTTTGTTGAATGAAGAAATGAAGGGAGGAATGATGGAGTGCCTGGGAATGTCAGCATGGCATACTTCCATGGGGATCTTGGATTCACCCATGTGCAAGGAGGGTGATAGTATGGTAACTTCTCAAGTGGGTGGAGGGCTGGACAGGACCCATTAGGAATGGCAGGCCAGGAAGGGCCTTGGGGGAAAATTTAAATAATGTCGCAGACTTAGTCTTGGACATCTGTAATTTCTTTTATTTTTTTCTTTTTTCTTGAGACAGCATCTCACTCTGTTGCCCAGGCTGGAGTGCAGTGGCATGATCTTGGCTCACTGCAACCTCTGCCTCCTGGGTTCAAGTGATTCTCCTGCCTCAGCTTCCTGAGTAGCTGGGACTACAGGCGCCCACCACCACACCTGGCTAATTTTTGTATTTTTAGTAGAGACAGGGTTTCACCATATTGGTCAGGCTGGTCTCAAACTCCTGACCTTGTGATCCGCCCGCCTTGGCCTCCCAAAGTGCTGGGATTACAGGCGTGAGCCACCACACCTGGCCTGGACGTCTATAATTTCTTTTGCAAACCAAGAAAGACAAAATTAGCTACCTTTTATTTATAGCTTGACTTTTCTAACAATGAATTTGCTTTGTCATTGAAGCCACCTTACATAAATGAAAACACAAATTTAATGAAATGGCATTTTGTGAGTTTTAAACACCAGTTTTGATGCAAGTAAATAAAAGTGGAGGCAGAGAAGGCCGGCCAGCATTTCAGGCCCCCAGGAGCTCACATGGGGCCCTTGCATTGCTAGAAATGAATGAACTGAATGAAGAACCTGTGGTGTTGAGTCATTCTTTTTTTTTTTTTTTTTTTTGAGACGGAGTTTCGCTCTATAACCCAGGCTGGAGTGCAGTGGCGCTGTCTTGGCTCACTGCAACCTCCACCTCCAGAATACCTGGGATTACAGGTGTGTGTGACCACACCTGGCTGATTTGTGTGTGTGTGTGTATATTTATATATATATAATTTTTTTATTATATATATTACATGTATATTTTATATATATATATATATATATATATATATTTTTTTTTTTTAGTAGAGACAGGGTTTTACTATGTTGGCCAGGCTGGTCTCAAACTCCTGACCTTAAGTGATCCACCCACCTCAGCCTCCCAAAGTGCTGGGATTACAGGCGTGAGCCACTGCGCCCAGCCTCACTGCGTCACCCAGGCTGGAGTGTAGTGACACAATCTCGGCTCACTGCAACCTCCGCCTCCCAGGCTCAACCAATCCTCTCACTTCAGCCTCTTGAGTATCTGGGACCACAGGTGCTCGCCACCACACTTGGCTAAGTTTTTGTATTTTTGCTAGAGACGGGGCTTCACCATGTTGCACAGGCTGGCCTCAAACTCCTGAGCTCGGGTGATCCACTCACCTTGGCCTCCCAAAGTGCTGGGATTACAGGGTTGAGCCACCATGCCCGGCTGAGAAATTCTTTCTTTTCTAATGTAATTTTTAATTCCAGTCTTTGCAAAGTCAAGCTGTATGTATCTTTAGTCATAGGACAATATTATTTCATTACAGACATATTCAGGTTTAGAAACTCTGCATGCCTTTTGGAAGAATTCGCCTCTCCTTTGGTTCCTCTCTATTGCATGATATTATTTAAGTTACTTTTTACAGCAAATTAAGATAATCTGAAATCTGTTTTCTTGAGACTAAGTAAAACAAACAAAATTAGGACCTTGGAAGAATTACATAATTACACGGGTAGCCTTGCTTAAGAGTATTTTATAGTAGCCAGGCCTAGTTTACCCAGTCTATCCAGAAAGTGATTCTTACTATGTTTGGGTTTATAGTAGAAAAAGAAAATATTGGACAAAAAGCAGTATTGACAGGGAGTCACACATACCCTCAACTTTGGGGAGCAGTGCATATTAATAGAGTTGTTCTTGTCTTATATCACAACTACATAATAAGACATTTATTAGAACTGTAGAGTCAGCCTCAGCAATTAGTACTGTTAACTGGGATTTTGAGGTTTATCTGTTTTTCTATTATCTTTCTCTAATTAATTTTCAAACTTTTATCACTTATTCATAGCTTAACATACTTCACAACTTCTTTCTTTCATAGGCTGTGGCCCAGTCTGTCTATGAATGTAGATACTGTTTTGTGTGTTTTCTGGAATTTAATACATACATATAGAAATAATTGCTTTTTTTCTCTCCTTTGCAATAAACGGACATGCATATAGACAATCACCACGACTAATTATTCTGTATTGCTTTCAGGATAAGCTGCTGCAGGCAAAGAAAGAAATTGAAATGCACTCTATTAATGACAAACAGGTAAATCTCTGTCTTCAGAATGCATTTTCTGTATAACTCAGCACAGCTGTATAAAGGAAAAACAGAGTTACTTCATCTGTGAATAGTTAATTGAAAGCATATATGTACTGTTTTTTAAAAGGTGGAATTGTTTGAATGGTCTAGTAACTCAGAATATCACACACACACAAAATGAATAGACTCCCACACACATTCATATCTACAAATGGTCAAATAACAGAATGTTTTACTGGCAAATAATTTCATTTTAATTATTTATTTAAATGAACTTTATACAAATGCTTAAGAGGAAAGGAATATTTAAAATTTATTTGGTTATGGAATTTTTGATGAATAAAATGTTATTTATATTTCAGTATAAAACATAATAACAAATTAATAATCACACACCCATCACCCAGCCTAAGAAGTAGAAATGATCAGGGTCTCTGAAGCCCCCACAGCAGCCTTGTCCCTCTTTTCTTATTCCTAGAGGGGCAAATGCCAACCCGATTTTTGGTGTTAATCCTTTCTTTGTTTTTCTTTTCTTTTTCCTTTCTTTTTTCTTTTTTTTTTTTTTTGAGGCAGTGTCTCAATCTGTCATCCAGGCTGGAGTGCAGGGGTGCGATCTCAGCTCACTGCAGCTTCGACCTCCTGGGCTCAAGCAATCCTCCCACCTCAGCCTCCCTAGTAGCTGAGATTATAGACACGTGCCATCATGCATGGCTAATTTTTGTATTTTTGGTAGAGATGGGGTTTCGCCATGTTGCCCAGGCTGGTCTTCAACTCCTGGGCTCGAGCAATCCGCCTACCTCTGCCTCCCAAAGTGCTGGTATTATAGGAGTGAGCCACTGTGCCCTGCCTCTTTTTCTTTTTAATTTTACCATATATGCACATAACTCTAAATAATAATATATAGTTTAATTCTTTTTTTTTTTTTTTTTTTTTTGAGATGGAGTCTCTCTCTGTCACCCAGGCTGGAGTGCAGTGGTGCCATCTTGGCTCACTGCAACCTCCACCTCTCGGGTTCAAGCGATTCTCCTGCCTCAGCCTCCTGAGTAGCTGGGATTACAGGTGTGTGCCACCACACCTGGCTAATTTTTTTTGTATTTTTAGTAGAGACAGGGTTTTACCATGTTTGTCAGGCTAGTCTCAAACTCCTGACCTCAGGTGATCTGCCTGCCTTGGCCTCCCAAAGTCCTGTGATTATGGGCGTGAGCCACCATGCCTGGCCAATATACTTAGTTCTACTTCTTTTATTATATCATTCTTATTTTTTAACAGCTTTATGAGATATAATTTATATACCATACAGTGGACCCATTTAAAATATAAAATTCAGTGATTTTTAATGTATTCATAGAGTTGTGCAACTATCATCAGAATCAATTTTAGAATGTTTTCCTCACCCCGTGAAGAATCTCCATGTGTATTAGCAGTCACTTGCCATTTCCTCCCAGCCTCTTCTCAGCTAGGCAGTCACTCATCTACTTTCTTTCTCTAGAGGTTTGTATAACTTCCTTCTTTATGCTTCTTATGCAACTTGATTTCTTCACTCAATATTATTATTATTTATTTATTTATTTTTGAGATGGAGTCTCGCTCTGTTGCCCATTCTGGAGTGCAGTGGCACAATCTCAGCTCACTGCAACCTCTGCCTCCTGGGTTCAAGCCTCAGCTTCCTGGGTAGTTGGGATTACAGGCACGCGTCACTACGCCCAGCTAATTTTTGTATTTTTAGTAGAGACAGGGTTTCACCATGTTGATCAGGCTGGTCTTGAACTCCCAACCTCGTGATCCGCCCGCCTCAGCCTCTGAAAGTGCTGGGATTACAGGTGTGAGCCACCATGCCCAGACCACTTAATATTATTCTTTAGGCTAGGTGCGGTGGCTCACGCCTGTAATCCCAACATTTTGAGAGGCTGAGACGGGCAAATCAGTTGAAGGTAGGTGTTTGAGATCAGCCTGGACAAAGTGGTGAAACCCTGTCTCTACTAAAAATATAAAAAGTTAGCTGCGCCTGTAATCCTAGCTACTCAGGAGGGAGGCTGAGGCAGGAGAATTGCTTGGATCTGGGAGGCAAAGCTTGAGGTGAGCAGAGATTGCACCGCTGTACTCCAGCCTGGGTAACAGAGGGAGACTCCATCTCAAAAAAAAAAAAAAAAAAATATATATATATATATATAATATATATATATGTATGTATGTATGTATATATATGTGTATATATATAATTTTAAAAATTCATTTATGTTGCTGCATAAAGTTGGAGTAAATTTTTTTTTTTTACTGCTGAATAGTATTCTATTTTATGTATAGACTACATTTTGTTCATCAGTTCAGCAATTGGTGGATATTTAGGTTGTTCCCAGTATTTTTATTAGTTTGTTTTGTTTTTTACTATTAGAAAACCTTTCAGTATTCTCTTTGTGCACGTGTGCAAGAATGATACATACCCAGAAATGGAATTGCAGAGCTGTAGTGTATGCAGTTCTTCAACCTCTCCAAAGTGGTTAAGCTCCCACAAGTAGGAATGCGGTTTCTGTTGTGCCACATCCCTGCCAATACTTGGTATTGACAGACTTTTTACTTTTTGCCTTTCTGATGAGTTTTGAATAGTATTTCACTGTGGTATTCATTGACTTTTTCCCTTCTAGAATGTTAGAGATCTTTCCATGTGCATTAAGTAAATTTGTCTTAAATTGCTGCAGCCTAGGATTGAAGTACACCAGAGCTTATTCCATCAGGTCCCTGCTATTGAGCTGTTTCCATTCTTTTTATTTTATTTTGTGTTTTTATTTTTGCAATTGCAGTCTGTGCTGCAAGTAAAAATCCTTGTGTACATCTTCTGCACATGTGAGTTTTTCTCTAGGACTGTGGTCTTTACCCCCTTCTCTGAAGCCCACAAGCATTGGAAAAACACCAGCTCTGTAAATTGCCCCGTTTTTTCCCGTATTCCTGTAATATCTGATAGAGGAAGGAGTATGGTGTGAAGTCATGGAGTCAGTGTTCAGGGCCAAGGCCAGTCTTGCCTGCTGCCAACACTGTCTGCTCTGGGCTTCCTCATCATGACACCTTCTACCTCTTCATCTACCAAAGGACTTTAGGTCAGGTGGAAAACTTATCTTTCACATCAAGGAAGGGAGATAGGGCTGGGGCAGGCGAGAATGAGCTTGATCCTTCTTCTGCCCTGCCAGGCTTCTAGGGACCTTTTGTGTGTGTGTGTGTGACTTGTTAACATTTTTTTTGTTTTGAGATTTCACTTGTCTGTGGCATAGATTTTATTAGTAGTAACTGATCTAATACTGCATGAAAAGGTTTGTTTTAAAATTAATCATATGATTACTACTGCTTTTTTTTTTTTTTTTTTTGAGACGGAGTCTCACTCTGTTGCCCACGCTGGTGTGCAGTGGCATGATCTCAGCTGACTGCAGCCTCTATCTCCCAGGTTCAAGCAATTCTCCTGCCTCAGTCTCCTGAGTAGCTGGGATTATAAGTGCCCACTACCACGCCAGGCTAATTTTTTGTATTTTTAGTAGAGACAGGGTTTCACCATGTTGGCCAGGCTGGTCTCAAACTCCTGACCTCAAATGATCTACCTGCCTCGGCCTCCCAAAGTGCTGGGATTATAGGCGTGAGCCACCGCGCCTGGCCGATTACTACTACCTTTAAAACAATGTTTTCTATCTGAGGATGTTGGGATAAAATCCACTCTAGGTATACATTACAACCAAGGGCAACCCCTCTAGACTAGAATGCTGCAGGTTATATTTGCAAAGAGGGCTGTTTCCTTTTCTTAGGAATTTTGATCATTTGGACAGGATTCCTTCTTGAAAGGAATCAGCACTGAGGCCCTTATATGGAATATTTCCATCACTCCCTAGGGTCGGCCTGTGCCCTTTCACAGTTCCTTCCATCCTCCATGCCTGGCTGTGGGCAACCCCTGATCTGCCTTCTGTCACTATAGATTAGTGGCATTTCAAGAGGAGCATTTATATATTTTTAAAAAGATTCCTCAGAGTTTTAACTCCAAAAGCTGCCAAGAAAATTAGATTCTGCTAATTGCATCATCAGCAAACACTGAAATCTGTTCATTCAATATTGGCTTCCTTCTGTATTCAATGAATTGTCTTTTCTTTTAAAAATATCTTTAAGAAATAGTTTGGTACCTGCAAAACTTCGATCACTTTTTCTCTTTTTTAACAGGTGGTGCTTTGCATATCAGTTGATGTATCTCAAGACTATAACCAAGTAGAGAATGTCATAAAACAAGTAAGAGGTTGGGCTAATTGGAATTCACCAATGTGCTTGACTTTTGATTTGTTCTTGCCATTTTGCTATGTGGCTTGGAATGGACACAACTTCTCTATAGGTTTAATAGTTTTGTAAATTTTATTTATCAGCATGGATTTGCCGCTGAGTGGTTTTTCTTCTCTGTTTCTTAATGCCTGCTCTGCTACATTTTTCTAGGCACAGGAGAAACTGGGTCCAGTGGACATGCTGGTAAATTGTGCAGGAATGGCAGTGTCAGGAAAATTTGAAGATCTTGAAGTTAGTACCTTTGAAGTAAGTAAAAATGTTTGCTCACTGCAGTAGCACATATACTAAAAGCAGAGCAAGCCACGGGTAAAAGCTTTAAGAATCAATTAGATGAATGCATTCAGATGTCCATGGAAGCTTTAGAAGACTCTAGAGGAAGGCTGAACAAGGTAAAGCTGAACAAGGTTTTCATCCCAGTGTCAGGACCATTGAAGCTTAAGAGTTTAGACATTTTACAGCTGAGAAAACCAGCTAAAATGGGAATGGACCTTCTAATCTGACACAGATTACTGTAGCAATTCACTGAGGTCATATTTTCAAGAGAACTCTTTGTAACCTAAGAGGTGCCGGATGTTCCTATCAAACATCAGTATTATTAACAAGGAGAAACCAAAAAAGTTGAAGGACAGACTCACTAGAGTTCTCAAATCAAGATAAAAAGATAGTGCATCTTATTGATGTTTATATTTTTAAGCAGGTTTACCAAGGAACTTCTCTTGGTAATTTATTTCAGCACCAAAGAAATGAACACTAGATTTGAAATTTTTTTTTTTTCTTTTTTTGAGATGGAATCTCACTCTGTCGCCCAGGCTGGAGTGCAGTGGCGTGATCTCAGCTCACTGCAACCTCCACCTCTCAAGTTCAAGTGATTCTCCTGCTTCAGCCTCCCTAGTAGCTGGGATTACAGGCACATGTCACCACACCCAGCTAATTTTTTTTATTTTAGTAGAGATGGGTTTCACCACGTTGGCCCGGCTGGTCTCAAACTCCTGACCTCAGGTGATTGGCCCACCTCTACCTCCCAAAGTGCTGGGAGTACAGAAATGAGTCACCAGGCCCGGCCTGAAATGTTTTTAAAATGGAAAACGTTTTTTAGTTGCCATCGCATCAACAATCTTTTTCTTTCTTTTTTTTGAGATGGAGTCTTGCTCTGTCGCTGAGGCTGGAGTACAGTGGCGCGATCTCGGCTCACTGCAACCTCCGCCTCCCGGGCTCAAGCGATTCTCATGCCTCAGCCTCCCGAATAGCTGGGACTACAAGCACCCACCACTACGCTCAGCTAATTTTTGTATTTTTAGTGGAGATGGGGTTTCACCGTGTTAGCCAGGCTGGTCTGGAACTCCTGACCTTGTGATCCATCTGCCTTGGCCTCCTAAAGTGCTGGGATTACAGGTGTGAGCCACCGCGCCCAGCTTAAAATCTGAAACTGTTTGAGTACCAACATAATGCTCAAAGGAAAGGCCTCTTAGAGCATTTTGGATTTCAGATTTTCAGATTAGGGATGCTGAACCAATAAGTACAATACAATATTCCAAAATCCAAAAAAACCCCAAATCCAAAACACTTTTTGTTCCAAGCATTTTGGATAAGGGACACTCAACCTGTACCACAGTTGATGCATTTTCTAATGATAGGAAATGATTTTTATTTAAAATGAATTCTATCTCAGTTATACGTTTGCTTTATTATTTTCAGTTTTTATTGAAGTTGACATGCAAGTAAAATGCCTGTACACAGGCTGGGTGCGGAGGCTCATGCCTATAATCCCAGCACTTTGGGTGGCCAAGGTGGGTGGATCATTTGAGGTCAGGAGTTCAAGACCAGCCTGGCCAACATGGTGACACCCCGTGTCTACTAAAAATACAAAAATTAGCCGGATGTGGTGGCGGGCGCCTGTAGTCCTAGCTACTTGGGAGGCTGAGGCAGGAGAATTGCTTCAACCTGGGAGATGGAGGTTGCAGTGAGCTGAGATCACGCCCCTGCCCTCCAGCCTGGGCAACAGAGCGAGACTTCATCTCAAAAAAAAAAAAACTAAAATAAAATGAAATGCCTGTACACAGTACTTTGGCATGAGTGAGAATTAAGCACGTCCTGTGTGACTCCACCAGGCAAGGACTGTTGGAACTTGCACCTGGTTTCTTCTGGACTTTTCTCCTTGTGTCTTTTCCCTTTGCTGATTTTGCTTTGCATCCTTTCTCTGTAATAAGTCTTAGTCCTGAGTAGGACCATCTGCTGAGAACTTAGACCTTTTAGTGAATCATCAGCCTAGGCATGGTCTTGGGGAATCCCAATACTCTTCCCTTAATTTTCCTTTTCAGTGGTTTTCTTTGTGGTTTCTTGGTGCTGTCTCCCTCTTATCTCCCTGTAGATGTTAAGGAGAATTCTTTTTAGGTATTCTTTTGTCCTTCATTGTCTCTGCTTTGTATGTGTGTTTACTTTCTCTTAGAGGCCAGTGGCTCTGTCTTTGGTGTGAGAGACTTCACGAGAAGTCTGGAGGCCCTTGGCTGTGTTTTCACATTTCAGAATCAGGCACTAACAAGGTGATTAGGACTTCTGTGCTTGTTTGTGGACCTATTTGACAATGGATCCTTTGGAAGGGTGATTGTGTGGTCATATCTGTGGGTGTAGTTTCAATGTCATTATCTGTAAATCTTTTCTCTTGGGTTGGTCAGAAGCCCTGAGGAGTGTCCTCCAGCCTCCTGTGAGGATGAAGCTGGGGAGTGTGTTGGTGTCTTCGTGTGCGCCGTCTAGACAGACTTTGCCTTAAACCTCTCTCTTTATCTAGACTTACTGTCCCTAGAAAGAGAACCTCCAGTCTCCTGCCAGGCTGGAAGAGGGGTACACATCTACCCTGTGGAGAGGGGAAAAACATCTAAGATCTAACTGCCTTTTTTTTTCATTGTCCTACATTATTTTTTTAATTTGAAGTGAAATTCATATAACATAAAATTAACTGTTTTTAAAGTGAGCCATGCAGAGGGATTTAGCATATTCACAATGAGGTGCAGCCAGCACCTCCGCCTAGTTCTAAAGCATATGCATCACCCATAGGGCGGCCCTCACCTGGTAAGCGGTTGCTCCCCATCCCTGCTCACCCCCACACCCAATCTCTGACAACCACCGATCTGTATTCTGTCTCTGGTCATTTCGTATGATTGGAATCATGATATGTGCACTTCTGTGTCTGACCTCTTTCTCTTAGCATCAGTTTTTGAGGCTCATCCACATGTAGCATATATGGGTGCCTCATTCCTTTTTATAGGGTGGTGATATTCCTTTGTATGGATCGACCACATTCCGTTTAGCTATTCATCATCGATGGCCATTTGGGCTGTGTCTAGCTGACTGCTTATTAAATAGACTCTTAGTCCCTACTCCTGTCTCAGCCCCATGCCAGCCCACCCTTCCCTCCACCCCAGAGACTCTTACAGCTGGAGCCTTTTGGGGTTCTGTGGTAGAATCTGGCTTTTTAGTTTCTCCACTCCCCGCTTAGCATTTAGTTTTTTGTGGTCTGCTAAGTTAGTTATCCCTTCTCAATCTGTTCTTCAGCTTCCAAAAGGTTATTGCTGTTATTTTTATTCTTATTTTCTTTGTTCTTGTGTGTTCTTGCCTTTAAAAAAATCTCTTTATGGAGATTTTAGTGAGGTTTCTAAAGGGAGCCGAAGTAAACACAGGCGTTCAGTGTGCCGTCTTTTTTCAGATATTCTTTTAGAACTTTCTTTTTTTTTTTTTTTGGAGACGGAGTCTCACTCTGTCACCCAGGCTGGAGTGCAGTGGCTCAATCTTGGGTCACTGCAGCCTCCACTTCCCAGGCTCAAGCAATTCTCCTGCCTCAGCCTCCCGAGTAGCTGGGATTACAGGTGCCCACCACTACTCCTGGCTAACTTTTTTTTTTTTTTTTTTTTGTATTTTTAGTAGAGTCGGGTTTTCACCATGTTGGTCAGGCTGGTCTCGAACTCCTGACCTCAGGTAATCCACCTACCTTGGCCTCCCAAAGTGCTGGGATTACAGGCATGAGCCACCGTGCCCGGCTTAGAACATTTTTATTATCAAAACAATATTATGTTATGAAAACACACTTTTAGAAAAAAAAGAGAATCCCAGCATCCTAACTCAGTCACTTATGATCTTCTATATTTCCTTGGTCTTCCCTCTGAGCATGTGTACTTTTACTTAACCTTTGAAGTAATTACAGTTACAGCATATATACAGTCTAGCTTCTGCTTTTTAAACTTAAATAGCATAGATATTTTTCCCTGTCACTCCCAGTGTTTCTGGTCATCATTTAAAACAATTATCTAGGCCAGGTACAGTGGCTCACACCTGTAATCCCAACACTTTGGGAGGCCGAGGCAGGCAGATCACTTGAGGTCAGGAGTTCGAGACCAGCCTGCCCAACATGGCGAAACCCTATCTCTACTAAAAATACAAAAAATTAGCTAGGCGTGGTGGCTGGCACCTGTAATCCCAGCTACTTGGGAGGCTGAGGCAGGAGAATCGCTTGAACCCAGGAGGCAGAGGTTACAAGTGAGCCAAGATCACGCCACTGTACTCCAGCCTGGGTGACAAGAGCAAAACTCCATTTCAAACAAATACAAACAAACAACAATAAAAAAATCTAATATTCTCTTGAATTAAGATATTATGATTGTATGTTCATGTTCTGTTCATAATATGAAAAAAAATTATGATTGATCTCAAGTTCCACAATTGAGGTATTTAGTTTTTATTTACATGAAGATCTAATATTTTTACAAATATTTGAATATTTGAAACATTTTAATGCAAGTATTATTAAATTTTCGAGTTAAAATTTAAGGTTTTTAAGAGCTCAGGCTAGGCACAGTGGCTCATGCCTGTAATCCCATCACTTTGGGAGGTCAAGGCAGGAGTATTGCTGGAGCCCAGGAGTTCAAGACCAGCCTAGGCAAAATAAAAGGACCCTGTTACTACAAAAAATACAAAAATTAGCTGGGCATGGTGGCATGTACCTGTAGTCCCAGGTCCTCAAGAGGCTGAGGCAGGAGGATTGCTTGAGCCCAGGAGATTGAGACTGTAGTAAGCCAAGATTGCACCATTGCACTTCAGCCTGGGTGACAGAGTGAGACCCCATCTCTAAAAAAAATGATAATAGTAAAAAAGCAAAAAATAAATAAAAACTAAAAGCTTCCAAGACAAGGAGAAAATACACTATTAGTACTCTTACCCATCATAATGGGAGAGCCAGTGGTTCTTGAGGTCCAGGGCTGTGCTAGCGCTTAACTTGTGTTTTCTCTTTTAATCTTTGCAACAGCCCTATGCGGTCATACCCATGTTGACCTTGTTTACAGCCAAGAAAATAAGTAGAATGTCTGACTTTCTTACTCATCATCAAATAGGCAATAAATGGGAGACCCAAGGCTTGAAACCAAAACTTTAAATCACCCCCCTACTCTGTGTTTTTCTTATAGCTTAGAACTAATAGGGCTACAAATACTTGGAACCTCTTTCCTAAAACTGTCTTTCAGAAAGTACTACCCGCAAACATGCAGTATACTTTTTATAAGGAGAAAACTAACTTTGACCAGTTTTCAGGAAAAACATTAACTGCTGTCATGGTCAGAATGCAAGACTAGACTGAAACAGTCTTCACATGGTAGGTCCTGAGTCTTCAAATGCTAGGTCTCAAATCACATTTCATTTATATCATCATGTCATCATTCATTCATTCAGCAAGCCTGTTGAGCTTCCCAGTCACTTGAGCTTGCATTGAAGAACTGAAATCCAGAAAGCAGACTAAATTCTCCATATGCACAGCCTTGAGGCTTTTTTGACCTCATGTGGCCTCTTTGTTCCCTGCAGAGGTTAATGAGCATCAATTACCTGGGCAGCGTGTACCCCAGCCGGGCCGTGATCACCACCATGAAGGAGCGCCGGGTGGGCAGGATTGTGTTTGTGTCCTCCCAGGCAGGACAGTTGGGATTATTCGGTTTCACAGCCTACTCTGCATCCAAGTTTGCCATAAGGGGATTGGCAGAAGCTTTGCAGATGGAGGTAAAAGTTGTATTCATTTTTGTATTTATTCATCTCCGCTCAGCAATATACATTCCACTTTAGTTTTATAGCTTCTTTACATGTGTTGTTATATTAAATTAGAGATTTTTAGGTTTGACATTGGTGAAAGAGAATTGGCTCAACCCTGAGTTTTGCGGTTAACATTTTTCATTGCATGAAGACTATAATTAACGACAGATGCAAAATGGTAATGGGATTTTTGCTTGTTTAACTTAATACACAAAATATTAGTAATATCTTCATAGTGTTATTAGTCTAATACTGTGTGAATGTGAGTAAGGTTAACCAGATATTTTATTTTATAGAGACTTTTCTTTAACAAGAAGTTTGTCCTTATGACTGAATAATACATGAAATTAGTACATGTTTGAGGGAAGAGCTTGAATCAGCTGCTAATTTTTAGCTTTTAGACAAGTCATTTAACTTGCTCTCAGTTTCCTTATCTGTAAAATGGGAGGGTTGGAATAAAGCAATAATTTGACTCTCCCAGTATTTATATTTTTATATCTTAAAGAATTGTTGGGAAAATGAATGCTTTTTATTTACATAGTTAATGGAACATTTTGTGGAAGAAGGATGTAGTTAGGATTTGCATAAAAATAGCGTTTGTCATGATGAGCGCAACTTTACACCTCAGCTGCTTGAAGCTGACTTCCACATTATTGTCACACAGGAATGCTTAGAGAGCATCACATACATATCTACCCAAAAATCACATGCTGAAAAAGGCGAGGGAGAGTTCTTTCTATTGCTGTGTACAGTCGTCCCCTCTTATCCGCAAGGGATGTGAGCTAAGACCCCCAGTGGATGCCTAAAATGTTAAGAGCCCAGAAGAGTATTCACTGTGGCCAACCCTCTTATAGTAAGAGTGTGCTTTTGGGAATCCTGGTTGATGATTTAGATCAGGGGTTGACAGAACTTTCACCAAAGGGCAGACAGTATATATGTTAGGTTTTAAAGGCTGAATGGTGCCTAATACAGCTACTTAAGTCGGCTATGATAGCAGGAAAGCAGCCTTACTAGACAATGTGTAAATGAACAATTGTCACTGTGTTTCAATAAAACTTTACTTATAAAAAACAGGCAGAGGGCCAGATCTGGCTCATAGGCCATAATTTGCTGACCCCTGTCTAGAAGACCCCCATAAGAGACCTTGATGGTGTGTGATAGAGCACCACATTGGTTAGATATGGGACGAGTGTTGCAGTACAGATGAGCTGCTGGGACAGCGACAGTCCTGATGTGCCGCGTAGGGACTGATAGACCATGCCATTCTCATACCATAGGAACCAGCCACAGATTTTATTGTTATCAACTGGCCTAATACTCTTAATAATATATCGTTATAATATGCTTAGCCAATAGGACACTGATGGCTGTGAAATTTCAAACAAGAATACTGGTATTTCTTTTGAAGTTTTTAACTTTGAAAAGTCCTTTTGTGAATAACTGTTTTATTTATTTTTATTTTATTATTTTTTTTAGAGACAGCGTCTCTCTTTGTTGCCCAGGCTGGAGCGCAGTGGCACAATCATAGCTCACTGCAGCCCTGAGCTCCTTGGCTCAAGTGATCCTCCTGTCTCAGCCTCCCAAGTAGCTAAGACCACAGGTGCACACCACCATGCCTGGCTAATTTTTAAAATTTTTTGTAGAGAAGGGGTCTCACTGTGTTGCCAAAGCTGGTCTCAAACGCCTAAGCTCAATCTTCTGGCTTTAGCCTCCCAAAGTGCTGGGATTACAGGTGTGAGCCAGCACACCCAGCCACCATTTTATAAAGTTTTGTAAAGTATGTGAGGGAGATGTTGTGATGCCACCTTATGAGAGGAAAACCCAGTTTCAATAAATTCAGTGTGTTGCTCAAAGTCACATAGTTACTTAGTGACAGAAATCATAACACGATCCAAGCCTTGACCCCAGGTCTGCTGCCCTTTTGCAGCAGATGATGCGTCCAGCTAGTTGCTTCACCTGGCTAGTTGCCCCGGCCCTTTACTTTGGTTTTAGAATCCTTGTAGGTGAAGGGGTGGTTGCGGGATGAAGAATCTGCCCATTAGGGCTTTTTGCAGAGCTGTGTCAGCATTCACTAATTTAGAGCGAAGTATATAATCTGGGTGGCCTGGTTTCACTTCAAGTAGAACAGAGATGCTAAAAAAGAGGAAAAAGAAAGTGGATTGCTGGTACAGACAGAGCCCCCCAACCTCTGTGACAAGTGTGATTTGCATACTGCGAGTAGCCGGCCTGCATACTCAAGTCTGTATGACTTCTGTCCTTATTTGGACTCTATTAAAAATACCCTCACTTAAAAAAAAGAAAATAAAATGAACTTATCCCATGAAAAATAGGTTCTGGGGAAAACAAACGCAGTAATCAAAATCTAGTTTGTTCGTAGTAGAACTTGCATCAAACCAATTATTGTGTCCCTACAGTAATTATAGTAGCATTTTTTTGAAACCTGGATAATTTGGTCAAGGCAGGTGTGTTTTCTGTCAATGAAATCTTATGTAATTGCTCAAACTCCAAATACTTTTTTTTTTTTTTTTTTAATTTTTATTTTCTGAAGACAGAGTCTTGCTTTGTTGCCAAGGCTGGAGTGCAGTGGTTTGATCTTGGCTCACTGTAGCCTCCACTTCCTGGGCCCAAGCAGTCCTCCCACCTCAGCCTCCCAAGTAGCTGGGACTACAAGTGTGTACTACCATGCCTCACTGTTTTTTTGTTTAGTTTTTATTTATTTATTTTTTGTAGACATGGGGTCTCGCTCGCTATGTTGCCTGGGCTGGTCTTGACCTCCTGGACTCAGGTGATCCACCTGCCTTGGCCTCCCAAAGTTCTGGGATTACAGGAGGTGTGAGCCACTGTGTCTGGCCTGTAAATATTTTTGACAATTCTTTGGTTTAATTAACTTTGAAGTCTCCCTGTCCACCTCCCTTTGCCCCCAAACTAAGGTAGGACCCTGGCATTGTTAAGGGTACTATGAGTAATTTTAAAAGAATGCTTTGTTGGCATTTTTTAGTCTTTTTTTTTTTACTCAGTCTTTTAGGAAGAAAGGTAAAGATTTTAAAAGTTACTCTTTTGGAAAGCAGACTTCTGAGGTGGGTTATAGCTAAAGATGTGGTAGCAGAGACCAAGCCCAAAAAAAACAAACTGATGCTCCCTTTTCTGCTTTTCTTACCCTGATCATGCCCCTCTCCTCCCATCTCTTCCTTCTGTGGTCTGAAAGTAAGCGAAAGCTTGAATTCTGGAGTTTCATGTTAAACAGCTGTGATCTTCTTTCCAGCGTCCCCTGTCTTTGTTTTGATGGAATGGGGAACAGCACATCCTATGTGGATTATTTTAATAATAAATCTGTTCTTTTTTTTTTTTTTTTTTTTTTTTTTTGAGATGGAGTCTCACTCTGTTGCCCAGGCTGGAGTGCAGTTGTGTGATCTCAGTTCACTGAAACCTCTGCCTCCCTGGTTCAAGCGATTCTCCTGGCTCAGCCTCCCAAGTGGGTGGGATTACAGGTGCCCACCACCATGCCCGGCTAATTTTTGTATTTTTAGTAGAGATGGGGTTTCACCATGTTGGCCAGGCTGGTCTTGAACTCAGGTGATCTGCCTGCCTTGGCCTCCCAAAGTGCTGGGATTACATATGTGAGCCACTGCACCCAGCCCACAAATCGGTTCTTGAACAAGTGGTCAGTTGTCTTTCTGTTTGAGGTTGAGGCCAGGGAGAAGGGAAGAAGTAATAGTAGGATGGGTGTGGGGCAGAGTGGGGGGCACAGAGAATGGTCAGGCAACAGGGATGAGGAGAAGCAGTGGCCGGGCAGCAGGGGACTCAGTTAGTGAGGACCTGGCTCATCCATTCTTAGAAAGAGTGGTGATCTCAGGGAGCTAGCATTGTCTTATAAGAACAAGTAAAGCCAGCCTACCCTCATTTTTGTTTATGACAGGGTTATGAGATCGGTAGATTAAAAGAAGATGTAGATGTGGTTTAGTATATTCAGATTTTAGCAAATTATTTGACCAAGAGTTTCAGGAAACTAGAATCTTAACCTTATGCTTTGTTCTTAGAACGATACTGGCATGTAGAAGTAATTCAGTAAGTGCTCGTTGTTGCATGAATAAATAAAATAATATGTAAATGATGAGGTGACTAGCCACTGGAGGTATCCAGCCAGAGACTGGGAGAGTCATTTGGTTGGATGGCATAGCGAGAATACCAATCTAGGAAGCGATTGGACTGGTTTCTCCCAACCCCAGCAATCTGTGTTCCTACCTCATGAGGAAGCTGTTCTGAAAAGCTCTGTTTTAACCTTTAGCAATGCAGCCGTAACCTTGAGTTTGAGAACCACTGCTCTGAAATCCTGTCTTCCATTAGCTTTGGAGCCAGCATCCTTCTTTACCATGAGAGAGAAGGCAGAGGGGCAGCACAGATGTGAGTTTCTGGGCAGTCGGTGTCAGTCTTTATGTGGGCTGCCTAGTGACCACTCGTTGGATTTTTTGTGGTGTTTTTCTCTGGTCTGTGCACAGCAGAGGGCAAGGCTGGGGGAGACAAGGTTTTTATAAGTCACTATCTCAAAAACAAGTGGAAGCGAGTTTCTGGCTCATCTGCCTTACTACCTGGCCCCGATCCAGAGCTATTTATGAGCATGGCTGGGCCGTGAAGCTGCATGCCCTGGCAATGCCCGGTAGATGGGCTGTCCCATGCCCTAATTGTGCTGGAATGGAACCCACAAAGACATCTCACTTTCACGACTGCACTTTCCAGGATGGCTGGCCTGGATCTTCTGCTTGCAGGCCTGTGCGTGCTTCTCCTTCCCCTTGAAGCTCCCCTTAAAGCCCTCAAAACTGTGCTTCACTGAAGGAACCAGGGCGAAAAAGGGCTGCATAAGATGACACTCTGGGCTACTGTTTTTATTTTTATTTTTATTTTTTTTTTTGAGGTGGAGTCTCCTTCTTGTCGCCCAGGCTGGAGTACAGTGGCACG
Source organism: Gorilla gorilla gorilla (assembly GCF_029281585.2). Taxonomy (NCBI): domain Eukaryota; kingdom Metazoa; phylum Chordata; class Mammalia; order Primates; family Hominidae; genus Gorilla; species Gorilla gorilla. The sequence goes on along the minus strand of NC_073241.2, from coordinate 92,673,550 downwards.
ATCTCAACTCACTGCAACTTCCGCCTCCCGGGCTCAAGCAATTCTCCTGCCTCAGCCTCCCAAGTAGTTGGGATTACAGGCACCCGCTACCACACCCAGCTAATTTTTGCATGTTTACTAAAGACAGGGTTTCACCATGTTAGCCAGACTGGTCTCGAACTCCTGACCTCAGGTGATCCACCCCCGCCTCGGCCTCCCAAAATGTTGGGATTACAGGTGTCAGCCACTGCCCCCGGCCCCTGGGCTACTCTTAAAGGCCGTCACATTAGGCAGTGGTGTTGATTTTTAGCCTAGGGTACCCTTCTGAAGATGTGCAGTGGCTGATCTATCAGCTGCCTCTCCACTTCCAGATCCCTTAGGTGTTTCCTAGGGACAAAAAAGTGAGCCAATACCAAATAAAAATCATGGCAAAGAGATTTTCATGGTAGGAACCATTGCTCTTAGAGTTGCTAATTAGCAGGGCAAGATAAGCATGTGCAGCAGGGCAAGATAAGCATGTGCAGCAGGGCTGTGGCTGAGCAGTCTGTGGGAGGGTGTGTCCTGGCCAACAGCAGAAGAATCTGCTGGAATTGCTGGGGGCGTGTGTATGAGTGGGGTCGTGAAGCGCGAAGTGTGCAAGCATGGTGGTGAGGCACACAAGTGTAACAACCTGCTCCAAGTGTCAGATTTAGAGGCGCCACATAGAGTTTCAGATAAGGCAGAGGGCTTTCCCTATGTGAATGCAGGTTGAGGTTGTCCACAGGGGAGGTACTTGGCTGGTCTGACTTGGAGGTTCTACCCAGTGGTTCTTCTTATTGGTTCAGTGGAGGAGGAAGTGACTCTTGACCTCCTAATGTGCAAAGGCCGGTTATACAGGGAGCTCTGGAATAAGCAGACTTCTCAGGGACAGTTCTGGACTGGGTTTGGAGTAAGGCACAAGAAAGGGATAGGGCAGTAGATTTTAATGACCCCAGTGTATTTTGTGAATGAAATCAACACAAGAGTATCAGAAGCAGTCTGAAGGAAAAACAGATGTACAGTCTGGTGAAGAAAGGAGGGGCAGACTGGTCCCATTGCCTTGATAAAGGGCTTGGATGCTGTGCAGTGGGTATGGGAACTGGACTCTTTTTAAAACACTGCCCTCATCGGACGGCTCCCAGGGCCTCTGCCTGGGCAGCAGGAGTGGAAGACACTGCAAAGGAGGTGACTTGCCATACTTTAGGGCCAGCTGTTTTCTGGGGTCCAGGTCAGGGTGAGCTTTTTGCCTTCATTCTGGAATCATCATGGAGAGGGGTTTCTCAATGCAATTGGGGTAGTTCCCCGCTTAACAGAATCACCCCATTGTTCTCACCGCTTTTTGGGAATCAGGGCAGCCAGTGCAGGTTGGCAGTGTAGGACCTCAGTGTGTCTTGTTTACTGAAGGTACACATGTTGTTTTGAAATGCAGGTGAAGCCATATAATGTCTACATCACAGTTGCTTACCCACCAGACACAGACACACCTGGCTTTGCCGAAGAAAACAGAACAAAGGTCAGTATCCTACATGTCCCAATTTGAATCTCTAATGTTTACTGCTTTTCTGATTTTCTTTCTACTCTTCAGCTCATACTCGTTTTCACCAATCAACAATGTTTGTTGGGTAGAGTGCCTAGCTGGTTTCTGATGACCTTGAGATTCTCCAGGCAAATATTCCTTCTTTCCTTCCTCTTTTCCCTCACTTTCTTTTCTTAAAGTTTAAATTTCTACGAGATTTTTTCTCTATAGAGACAGGGCCTCACTCTGCCATCCAGGCTGGAGTGCAGTGATACAATCATGGCTAACTGCATCCTCAAGCTCTCAGGCTCAAGCAATCCTCCTGCCTCAGCCACTTGAGTAGCTGGGCCTACAGGCATGTGCCACCACACCTAGCTAATTTTTAATTTTTTTGTAGAGATGGAGTCTCACTATGTCGCCCAGGCTGGTGTCAAACTCCTGGCCTCAAGTGATCCTCCCTCCTCAGCCTCCCAGGTGCTGAGATTATAGGCATGAGCCATTGTACCCAGCCATTTCCAGCACATTTTTATCAAAGAAGTATGTCACACAGTTTTAGAGTCCAGTATCAATTCTTTGCCTCATCTCTCCCATTCCCAATTCCTACTCCCTAGAGGTAGCCATTTATTTTAACTAACATGTTTATACTGCTTTTTTTTTTTTTTTTAAGATTTAGAAATTATTTATTGACTTTCTACCGTGGAAGATAAAATTTAAGACCAGGCCAGGCACAGTGTGGCTCATGCCTGTAATCCCAGCACTTTGGGAGGCCTAGGCAAGAAGATCACTTGAGGCCAGGAGTTCAAGACCAGCCTGGGCAACATAACGAAACCCTGTCTCTACAAAAAATTTAAAAATTAGCCAGGCATGGTGGCACATGCTTGTAGTTCCAGCTACTCAGGAGGCTGAGGTGGGAGGATCATTTGAGCCAGGGAGGTTGAGGCTGCAGTGAGCCATGATTGTAGTACTGCATTTCGACCTGGGTGACAGAGCGAGAACCAATATCTAAAAAAAAAAAAAATTAAAATTAAAAATAAAAAAATAAAAATTTAAGGCCAGCCATGGTGGCTCACACCTGTAATCCCAGTACTTTGGGAGGCCATGGCAGGAGGATTGATTGAGCCCAGGAGTTCGAGACTAGCCTGGGCAACATAGCAAGACCCTTTCCCTACAAAAAAATAAGCAAAATTAGAATCGTTCCAGCTACTCAGGAGGCTAAGGTGGAAGGATAGTGTATTAGTCCGTTCTTGCATTACTATAAATAAATACCTGAGATTGGGTAATTTACACGTAAAAGAGGTTTAATTTGCTCACAGTTCCACAGGCTGTACAGTCTGCTGCTTCTGGGGAGGCCTCAGGAAACTTACAGTCTTAGGTAAAGGGAAAGCAGGTACGTCTTATGTGGTTGGAGCAGGAGGAAGAGAGAGAGGGGAGGTGCCACACACTTTTAAACAACCAGATCTCGTGAGAACTCACTCAGTATCACGAGAATAGCATGAGGGAAATCCACCCCCATGATCCAGTGACCTCCCACCAGGTCCCTCCTCCAACATTGGGGATTGCAGTTGGACCTGAGATTTGCGTGGGGACACAGATCCGAACCATATCAGATAGTTTGAGCCTAGGACGTCGAGGCTGCAGTGAGCCAAGATTGTGCCACTGCACTCCAGCCTGGGCAACAGAGTAAGACCTTGTTTCAAAACAAAAACATTAAGACTCATATCTGTTCCCCATTCCCTGGGTACTCCTCCCATCTCTTTAGTTAAATCAGGTTTAGTGCTCATATTAATATTATGCACACTTGGACCATTCTATAGTGACATTTCCTTTCTTGCCTTTTCATTTGCTTAGCTTTGTAATTATCTATAACTAATTCAGTCCCAAATTCAAACAGAACTGAGATTCTCCTTTTGATCCATGTGAGCACATTGGATATTCTATTAGTTTCATTCTTTTTTCCTCAGACATTTCTCCTGGGGTCGTCCCCATTCCTGGTCTGTTCTAGTTCTGCCACCCAGCGGTGGTCTCAGGACTTGTCTTCACCTCACACTGCACGTTCCCTTCTCCCCTCCCTTTGACGGAGCCCATGACTCTCACTTTTTTGGTTTTTCTGCTCATTTTGGCGGAGCTATAATATTTTCCACCAATTTTCTGAGAAAGGGCACATCAGAGGTAATATTGTTTTAGAAACGACATGTCTGAAAATGCCTTTATTTTTATTTTAATCTTTTTTGTTTTGAGATGGAGTCTTGCTCTGTCACCCAGGCTGGAGTGCAATGGTGCAATGTTGGCTCACTGCAACCTCTGCCTCCTGGGTTCAAGAGATTCTCGTGCCTCAGCCTCCTGAGTAGCTGGGATTACAGGTGCGTGCCACCAAGCCCGGCTGATTTTTTGTATTTTTTTTTAGTAGAGACGGGGTTTCACCATGTTGGCCAGGCTGGTCTCCCAACTCCTGGCCCACTCTGGCCTCCCAAAGTGCTGGGATTACAGGCATGAGCCACCGTGCCTGGCCATTTTTCTTTATTCTTATGTATTGTTTTGTTAAGTACAGATTTCTAGTTTGGAAATAATGTTTCCTCAGATTTCTGTGGGCATTTATTGATTTCCAGCTTCCAGAATTTCTGTGGAATCCAATGCTATTTTGATTCCCAACCTTGTGTATAGAACCTGTTTTTCCATTTATTTTTGGAAACCTTGTGTCCCTTTTTATCCTTATTTAATGGATTTTGGCATGGAATCTTCTCATTTCATATGCTAGACACTCAAATGAGCCCTTTTATCAACTTTTGTTCTGGGACATTTTATTATATTACTCCTTTTATCACTTCTTTCTTCCCAAAGCATTTCAAGTGTTCATTCTCTCTGGAGCATTTATTATTCAGATTTTTGAACTTTCTGGACTGATCCTCTAATTTCCTTCTATTTTCTCTCATTTTTTTTTTTTTTTAATCTCTTGGGCCTTTTGTTCTCCCTTCTAGTTTTTTATTCGCTTTATCCTTAAACCTTTTTGTTGAAATCTTTATTTCTACTGGGTTACATAAAAATTACTTTAGATCTCTTTTCTCTGAATATTTAAAACAGTTTTTAAAAATAGCTTCTTGCCTTATTTCATGGATTTCATATTTTCTCTTATGTCTAAGGATATTCACTGTGGATGTTTAGCCTTGTTTTTTTGTTGCTGTTGTTTTGTTTGAAAATTTCTTCTACATCTTGTATTATTTATTTCCTCCTACTTTCTTTTTCTCTGTTTTTGTTTTTTCCGGCTTCCTGAAATGTCTGTTGATCCTTGATTGTCCATATTTAAGAGTGATGCACTAAAATGCCAATTGTAAATCTCTAGCTTCTCAGCTGTTTACTATGGGATGATCAGGAGGGGATGCAGCCACTTCATTAGAAGATTCTCATATGCCAGCATCTGCTCACTTTTCTCATGGTTTGATCAGTTTCCCTACTGAGGAATCATGTCTTCTTCTGCCTTTGGGAGAGTAAGACTTGCTGACTGTGTTGTGGGAGCCAAGCAGGGCAGGAGGGCTGGGGAGCTCACCACCTACGTGCCAACTTTTGCTTAATTTTTCTATTTCTACAAAGTGCCTTATAACTACTCTTAGTGGTGAGAATTAAGAATCTGGTTAGTAAACTGCTAATCTTTTGCCATTGTAGAGGAGATGACTTGGGGTCTGATGATTTGAGTCTCCATTGCACTTATCACAGCTTATAACAGAAGCTTCTCATAGCACTTAAAACAGACATATCTTTTATATAAAATGACTACCAGTCGTCCTGAGCTGAATATAAGCTTCACACTTTTTCAATGGACTATTCCCTTTGCCTTGACACATAGTAGTTGCTTTTTTGAGCAAATGAATAGGTGAAGCGGGAAGAAAGGAATTAATCAGAACTTACCACCTTGAACTGTGGCCAATTTTAGTTTTATATATTTTTTTCTCTTTTATACCAATACTTTGTAAATGTGAATCTCTGCAGCATAAAAATTGGCACTTAAACTCCCTAGACTGTATATTTGTAAAAAGATGTTTGTGATTTAGGTTTTTTTCCCCCTATTCTTTTCTCTTTGGCTCTGCTTTTTTAAAAATTACTGCTATTTCAAAGAAGTAAATTTAAGCCAAATGTCCTGTCTTAGACTAAGCAGAGATCTGCTAAGCAGCTTTGCAACATTTGGTATGCAGTCTTTTAGTTTGAAGCCAGAGCTGACAAAGGGTGGTGATTTCCCTGTTAAGGTTTGATTCTGATGTTGATTAAGTTGGGGTTTTTTCAGTAAAATTTTGGGCAGACTTGTTGGGGGTAAATACAATTCTACATTGATGTGTGGGCCCTTTAGGGGGCGCCATAGTACTTTAGAATCTTATGTGTATTTAGTGTGGTTATGCCAGCCTGGGGGTCTGGAAGAATGAATCGTGGCTCCTTCAAAACAGCCTTTCTCTTAAGAAAGGTTCATAAGAAATACTTGATCTTTATGAAATACTTTACTTTCCTATTTTAAGAAAATATAATCTGGTTTTTATTTTCTTTAATTCCTTCAAGCTTATGTGGTAAAGTTTACAGTCTCATGCAGTTTAAGGCTTTTGTTTGACACTTCTAATTGAAATTATTTGACACTTCTAATTGAAACTAACTGAAATAATTTTTGAGCACACATATGCAAGGCATCGCAAAGAAAAACCAAAGATAAATAATTTCTTACAAAAAAGGCCCTGCCCATAAGAAACTTAGGAGGTAAAATGCAAATGCACAAGTAGCTATAATGTGTATTAAAGCAGAAATGTTCACAGAAGAAAGAGAGAGGTTACTGCCAGTTAGGTATTTAGGGAAGGCTTTTTGAGTTAGTTAAGAGTTGAGATGGACCTTTTGAGGAAGAAAAGTCTAAGATTTGGGGTCTGCAGCTTCAGCCTGGTAACTAGCATGCAGCCCATCTAGGGACCACTCAGGGTTGTCTCCTAAGTGGCTCCTTCTCTTTCAGTGTCCTGTGCATTTGCCTCCTCAGCAAGTCCTTTAAGAAGCATCTGCAGTTGTTGAATGGGGGCTGGGTTGCGACCGTCCCTGCCTTGGGCGCCAGGTTCATCCCCAGGGATCAGCCCTCTGCTGACCTGGGAATATGGTCAGAATGGAGTTGCTGGTCTTGGGAGCAGGCTTGCTCTGGACACAGGTCTAGCCTCTACAGAAAAGCACCGTCATTCAGGTGTCCGGCCAGCACTGAGGAGTCAAAGAGGGGGTCTTTCTGAACTTGTATCCAGTGGTGTGTTCTCACTCTAGCTTTGACGGTCCTCAGTGGAGCCAAGACTCCGTATGTTCTAAGAGAATGGCAAAGGCCTCCTTGTCTTGTGTTAGCTACTGGGTAGAATTTTACGTAGTAACTAGGTAGACACTGATTTAGAATCCGGATGGACCTTATTCTAGAAATAGGAATCTGCCCAAAGGTAGAAAATTGGAATTACTTGTAAATCAGGAGGCTGTAAGAATAATTTATTTTCAATGTAATGGGCAATCATGATATTGTTATGTACATGTTTTTCCACTTTTAGCCTTTGGAGACTCGACTTATTTCAGAGACCACATCTGTGTGCAAACCAGAACAGGTGGCCAAACAAATTGTTAAAGATGCCATAGTAAGTAAAATCCTTATTTTCTGTACTATTTGTGTTTGTAGTACTATATTTCTGAAAAGATATTTGTCCAAGGACTTACTTCAAAACATCAATTATTAGAATTTTTTAGTCTGTCACATTTGTCATATCTAATATTGGACTCAACTTTTCTTCTTTTAGACGCTTTATTGACTCCATATTAGTGAGTAGGCTCCTGAAAACTGATTGTATACCTTAACCTTAGGAACAGGTTTACTAGAAGGATGTCTGGAAACACCAGTTCTTTAAAAAGAAAATGAGACTTTCCTATGAGTGTAAACAATATATACTATGTCCCATATACACCTGGCTGCTTTCTCTCCCATTCCTGCTTCCCAGTATCATTTTCCCAAAAGTTAGCTAACGAGAAAGTGCCACCAGCCCCGTGGGCCTGTCCTCCTGTCTTCCCTGTTGATATGTTTTTTAATTCAGAATCAAAAATGGTATTTTAAGAAATGATGTGCTGTTTTGTAGAAGAACAACATATGTGCCTCATGCTTTTTGACAACATTTCTGTTAATGCGGAAAAATACACATTTATGAGGGATGTCTGTAAACCACAGACCCACACTGAATTTGGAAAATCTATAGGACCACTGGAATGAGAGGTGTCAGCACATGGGGGACAGCCTTGAAGTGGCCTAAATGCTGTCACATTAGACTGAACTGAGCAGAATGAGAATAGTGAATTCTGTTGAAATACATACATGTGTGAAGAACTTTGTCCTGAGTGCATTAAAAGGCTCAGGAAGATGGCACAAGTGAGACTTTATTTTTCCTGCTTATCTCGGGTCAAAGCAAATGCATTTGGTGTTTTTTGTTGTTGTTGTTGTTTTGTTTGTTTGTTTGTTTTGAGACGGAGTTTTGCTCTTGTTGCCCAGGCTGGAGTGCAGTGGCACGATCTCGGCTCACTGCAACCTCTGCCTCCTGGGTTTAAGTGATTCTCCTGCCTCGGCCTTCTGAGTAGCTGGGATTACAGGTGCTCACAACCACACCTGGCTAATTTTTTGTATTTGTAGTAGAAATGGGGCTTCACCATGTTGGCCAGGCTGGTCTCGAACTCCTGATTTCGGGTAATCCGCACGCCTCAGCCTCTTGGCCAAAGTGCTGGGATTACAGGCGTGAGCTCCGTGCCCAGCCCATTCAGTGTTTCTAATGATGCTAAATAGCTCTTAGTATTTTGGCAGTATTCATTTAGTTTAGTGGTTTTCAAACTTTTCTTCTCTTGACCACTTTACATTCTTACAAATTGTCAACAACCCCAGAGAACTTTCGTTTATTTACATGGCTATATTTATTGATATTTGCCATATTTGAAATGGAAGCTGTTTGTAATATTTATTGATTCATTAAAAATAACAAAAATGGCTGGGCACAGTGACTTGTGCCTGTAATCCCAACACTTTGGGAGGCCAAGGCGGGTGGATCACCTGAAGTCAGGAGTTCAAGACCAGCCTGACCAATATGATGAAACCCCGTCTCTACTAAAAATACAAAAATTAGTCGGGTGTGGTGACATGCGCCTGTAATCCCAGCTACTTGGGAGGCTGAGACAGGAGAATCGCTTGAACCCAGGAGGTGGAGACTGCAGTGAGCTGAGATTGAGCCATTGTGCTCCAGCCTGGGCAACAAGAGCAAAACTCCGTCTCAAAAAAAAAAAAAAAAGAAAAAATATATATATATCAAGAGCAAAACTCCATATATATATATATATATATATATATATATATATAAAGTCATATATATATAAAGTGACTTTTTTTAAACAAAATTTACTACTTTTCAAAACAAAAGTTCAGTGAGGACAGTGGCATTGGTTCACATTTTCACCAGTTGCTTTAAGGTCTGCATTAACAGCTGGATTCAAATAGCTGCTTCTGCATTCCATCTGTTGTAATAATGTTGTTTTGATGGAAGGATATACAGAAAATCTGGCCTGAGACAGATACGGAGTTGGGAAAGGGAAGACTATTTTACCAGGCTTTTCGGATAATTATGGACATTCTTTTTTGATATCAAACCCAAACTCAACAAATGGTAGTTTCTTAAAGGTTAGTTGCAGTGTGGAATTGGAAACTACATCAATGAATGTTTTGTTCTCTGTTACATTAAATTCCATTGGTCCGTCTTGTACTTTGAATGGATCTTTTAACCATTCATGATTTCGTAACATTATGCATTAGTCATTTGGAAAATATGGGTTGACTGAGTGATCAGAAAAATCGCTTTCATCAATATTACTGCTGATCTTATCAGAAAAGTATGCAGCTGACAGTCTCGTGATGGTGGATACTAGTTTTTCCAAATCTTAATTTTTTCTTGAAGGCTCAGATTTCACATTGATGACACGTGGCCAGTTGTTTTTCCTGAAGTGACACGCTTGCTTGCTCCGCTTTCTGCACATCTGCCACATACCTAAGTCTGAATTACTATAGATTTCCTGTCAATGGTCTTTCATATAAAAATTATGCTCTCCAGCCAGGCACAGTGGCTCACGCCTGTAATCCCAGCACTTTTGGAGGCCGAGGCGGCTGGATCGCTTGAGCTCAGGGGTTTGAGACCAGCCTGGCCAACATGGTGAAACCCCATCTCTACTAAAAATACAAAAATTACCCAGGTGTGGTGGTGCATGCCTGTAATCCCAGCTACTTGGGAGTCTGAGGCAGGAGAATCGCTTGAACCTGGGAGGCAGAGGTTGCAGTGAGCAGAGATCACACCACTGCATTCCAGCCTGGGCCACAGAGTGAGATTCTGTCAAAAATGAATAAATAAACAATACAAATGACACTCCATGAAAGAAGTGGCAGTTTAGCCCTCGACTTCAGCAGCTGCACAAGGACTTTTGTTCCAGGCAGTTGTCCCCCCCTGGAATGCAGTGCCGCGGAAGCGCGTTGGGCGCATTCTCATTTGTCACACAGAGTATTAAGAAGACATGTCCTCGAGGGTTGCCATTGAACAAAATGATGAATTTTCCTGCTTTATCAAGAGGATTTTAAAGCAAAACTGACACTTTTTGATTTTTAAAAGAATTTTAGAACTTGTATTTTCTTTGTGTATTATTTATTACTGCGAGTGCGTGTGGTAGTAGAGGTGACAATGACTCCTAGTACAGTTTGGCAAGAACCCCGTGGTTCTTGCCCATGTCTCTGCAGTTTTGCAGAGGCAAAACTGTATTTTCCATACAACACACTGTGTAAAAGACAATGAAGGTCTTAGTATTATTAGGACAATCATTTGTCCTTGGGGGCCCGCAGGGGTCCATGGACTCACTTGTTGAGAACTGCCATCTGCCAAGGCCGTGCGTCCATTTCTGAGTGCTGATCAATGTTTTGTGACCATTTTATCTCACTTAAAGTGAACGAGCACACTCCACTGTTTCTGATGTGTCCGACTGATTTCTGTCCACATTACTAGGATTCCCTCTTTCTCTTCTTTTTCTTCTCTTTTAGCAAGGAAATTTCAACAGTTCCCTTGGCTCAGATGGGTACATGCTCTCGGCCCTGACCTGTGGGATGGCTCCAGTAACTTCTATTACTGAGGGGCTCCAGCAGGTAAGCTCTGCCTAGGCTAGCAATCAGACAGGCCGATGGACAAGAGAAAAACTGCCTTTCATCAAACCTTGATGAGAAGAGGTTAAGGGAAAACTAAGTAACTTTATTTGAGAATGTATTTTTATGGAGCTATCAACTTTTCCTCTTCCTCCACCAGGAATGAGTAAATAGGTTAAAGATATAACTTCAGGAATTTAGAATGGCAAGAAGTCTTCAGTGCTGGGCCTTGCAGATAGAGAAATAAAACACCGTCTCTGCTGTTGAGGTGTTAACCTGGATTTTCACCTAAGAACCACTGCTCCAATGTGTTTTGAAAATGGAATACTCCTCTAGAGTAAGGGGTGGCCTTGCTTAAAAAAGTACTGGGATATTAGACTAGAAAACCTTTTCTAGGTGAATCAGGTCACACACAGCTAAATTTAGTGAGACACGAATCATGGATTAAACAGTTGCTTCGCTTATAGAATTTCTTATTTTGTCCAAGATACACAGTGTTTCATTGGTGTGCTAGGCACTGTACTTGCTCATGGGGAATCAGATGGAAGGCGACCTCTCCAGCTTCAGGGGCTTACAGTCAAGTGGAATGCACTGACCAAAAAGGTGATAGTAGTCCGGGCGCAGTGGCTCACGCCTGTAATCCCAGCACTTTGAGAGGCTGAGGTGGGTAGATCACTTGAGATCAGGAGTTCGAGACCAGCCTGGCCAAGATGGTGAAACTGTTTCTACTAAAAACACAAAAATTAGCTGGGCATGGTGGCGGACGCCTGTAATCCCAGCTACTCGGGAGGTTGAGGTAGGAGAATTACTTGAACCCGGGAGGTGGAGGTTGCAGTGAGCCGAGATCAAGCCACTGCACTCCAGCCTGGGCTACAAGGGCAAAATTCTGTCTCAAAAAAAAATAAAAGATAGTAGTGCAGTGTAATGAAGTAGGGGTTACAATAGAGGGAATGCTCTGGAAAGACAAAGCCATGGGATAGTTGTTAAGAAGTACTAAATTCTGTGCAGTCAACCACATTCAGACTTATATAAATGACTTCGTTGTTGGTTTTCTTCAGGGTCTTTCCCAAGCCCTCTTTTCTTTTCACTCTGTAATGTACCTACTGTCTTGCCATTCTCTTAGAGGTTGACACTGTGTTAGATGTAAGCTCTTTGAGGGCCAGGCCCACACCTCTTGTTTGCCGTTGTACCCCTAACAGCCAGCGCCTGGCACTTAGTAGGAACTCCAGAATCCCTGAGCTGAACAAATGCATGAATTCTTTTATGTTTTAATTTTTGGGCTGGCGTGGTGGCTCACACCTGGCGTGTTGTCCTGGACTCCCCTGCTTCTGTCCCTCACGTCAGAGATCATTGTCATCCTTGTCACTCTGTTCTTCAAATTCTTCCATTCTCTGCAATTCTGGCAGTGCTTCTGGAGCCCAGGCCTGGGTTGCCGCAGCAGGCCCCCTGCTTGAGTTACACACTTTTTGAGCCAGAGGTTGTAAACGATTCCCATGGGCCTGTGAAGCAGTTTTGTTTGGTCCACCTGGTGTGAGTGTGTGTGTTTAAGATTTTAAAATAGTTTTAAAATTAGGTTTTATATAAAAGGTCCAGATTTCAGACTTTTCTTGGAAAATCAGAAGGTTTAGCTGCACAGAGTCTGCATTCTTACCTGGCAGTCATCAGCAAGCACAGGTGGCAGCTGCTCCTGAGGGAGGAGCACAGTCCCTGCAACCACTATGGTCTGCAACCCCCTGCTCAGGCCCCTTGGATGCGTTTGAATGTACCCTCACATTTTCCACACCAGTTGTTTCTAAACTGCAACTATACATTGCATGAAAACATTCAATGACTCCTTGATACCATCAGGATAAAGCTTTAAAAATTCCATTGCACCTGAGTATGGTGGCTCATGCCTGTAATCTCAGCACTTTGGGAGGCCAAGTCGGGAGGATCGCTTGAGCTCAGGAGTTTGAGATCAGCCTGGCAACATAGTGAGACCCTGTCTCTACAAAAAAATGTAAAAGAAAAGAAAGCCAGGCGTGGTGGTGTGTACCTGTATTCCTAGCAACTGGGAGACTTCTGCTTGAGTCCAGAAGTCTGAAGCTACAGTGAGCTGTGATCATACTCCTGCACTCCAGCCTGGGTGACAGAGCAAGACCCTGTCTCTAAAAAGAATTTAAAAATTAAAAAAATTTCCATCGCATGCCATAAACCACCTGATCTCCTACCCCACGTACCTTTCCAGGCTCTTTTTTTTCTTTCTTTCTTTCTTTACCCATCTTCTTCTTTTTGGAATCTTCTCTGTGTCCTGCCAACTTCTAATCCTTCAGGTCTCACCTTAAATATTGTTTTTTTCCGGAAGATCCAAGGACTGGCTTCAGTGCTCTGAGGGTGTAGGGAAAAAAGCAAAGGGATTTTTCTATTCTCTTTTTTTTTTTTTTTTTGAGACGGAGTCTTGCTCTGTCACCCAGGCTGAAGTGCAGTGGCACGATCTCAGCTCACTGTACGCTCTGCCTCCTGGGTTCACACCATTCTCCTGCCTCAGCCTCCCCAGCAGCTTGGACTACAGGCGCACGCCGCCACACGCGGCTAATTTTTTTGTATTTTTAGTAGAGACGGGGTTTCACCGTGTTAGCCAGGATGGTCTCAATCTCCTGACCTCGTGATCCACCCGCCTCGGCCTCCCAAAGTGCTGGGATTACAGGCGTGAGCCACCGCGCCCGGCCTGATTTTTCCATTCTCTTATGCACGGGGACTCATGCCTATGGTCCCAGCTGCTTGGGAGGATGAGGCAGGATAATCCTTTGAGTTTGGGAGGTCAAAGCTATAGTGAGCCGCATTCATGCCACTGCACTCCATCCTGAGCAACAGGATATCAGTAATCACGGGTCTCAACCCTGAGGCAGTAGTTTCAATTTTCCTTGTCTTTCCAGCCTGAGAATAAGCTCATTGAGGGCAGGGACTGTGTCTCTTACCACAGTGTTCACAGCACCTAGTATAGGGTCTCGCTTTCATGCTCAGAACATAAATTGCAAACCAAAAAAGCCTTGATTGTAGTTTGGCTATTTGAGATGCTGCAGTGGGTCTTTTTAAAGCTATTATAACCCTAAGACTGCAAGCAATATATATTTTGTTCTGCTTATGGTTTGAATTTATTAATTGGACAAATATTTTGTTATGTATCTGGGCTGTCCAGCGGTGCAGAACACACACATTCTGTTCTCACAGCTTACTGACATTTACAGAGTTTTCATTATATTCATCCTTAGAGCAGACTAGAAGATTTGTCTTAGAAACTGTTTGTTAGAGACCTAGGTACCTTGAAATAGTCTTGTACCGTTGGATGCACTAAAAGCTCTCTCTTTATCTTGCAGGTGGTCACCATGGGCCTTTTCCGCACTATTGCTTTGTTTTACCTTGGAAGTTTTGACAGCATAGTTCGTCGCTGCATGATGCAGAGAGAAAAATCTGAAAATGCAGACAAAACTGCCTAATCTTCTTACCCCTTGGAAGAAGACTGTTTCCAAATAATTTGAACAGCTTGCTGCTAAATGGGACCCAATTTTTGGCCTATAGACACTTATATATTGTTTTCGAATATGCCAGATTGGACCAGTGCTCTTCAGAAATGTGGCTGCAAGCAAGGGGCTAGAAGTTCACCTCCTGACAATATTATTAATACTATGCAAATATGGAATAGGAGACCATTTGATTTTCTAGGCTTTGTGGTAGAGAGGTGAAGGTATGAGAATTAATAGCATGTAAACAAGGTAAAGAACAGGATTCCAGAATGATCGTTAAATTTTTTTCTATTTATTCTTTTTTGCCCCCCTAGAGATTAAGTCCAGAAATGTACTTTCTGGCACATAAAGAAATCTTGAGGACTTTGTTTAAACCTTCCATAAAAAAACAATTTTCGGTTTCTAGGGTTCTCTCTCTCTCTCTGTCTCTGTCTCTCTGTCTCTCTCTCTTTCTTTCTTTCTTTCTTTGTGTATTTTATTCAAGATGAGTTGGACCCATTGCCAGTGAGTCTGAATGTCACTGACAGCCCTGTGTTGTGCTCAGGACTCACTCTGCTGCTGGTGGAAACTCATGGCTTCTCTCTCTCTTTGATCCCATAAAGCTACGAGGGGGACGGGAGAGGGCAGTGCAATGGGAGGTAAAGAGATATTTTCCAGTAGGAAAAGCAATGCTTTCTTGTCTTTAGACTCAAATGCTTAGGGAACGTTTCATTTCTCATTCATGGGGAAAGGCAGCCTCCTTAAATGTTTTCTGAAGAGCAGTAAAATCTAGAAGCTTAAGAATTTACAGTTCCTTCAATAACCATGATGACCTGAAGTTCACCTATCCCATTTTAGCATCTACTTGTTTTTCCCATCTCTTCCTTTCCAATTTTGCTTATACTGCTGTAATATTTTTGTAAAAAAAAAAAAAAGGAAAAAAAAGACCAGCTAAAATTTTCGACTTGACTTTTTAACTTAATTCATGAATTAATTAAAGCAAATGAAAAAATTAAAAAGTGTGACTTTTTCTCGGAGCATATATGTAGCTTTTAGGAAAGGCTGATGATGGTATAAAGTTTGCTCATTAAGAAAAAAAGACAAGGCTGATTTTGAAGAGAGTTGCTTTTGAAATAAAATGATCACCTGTTCTTTATGTGACTCTCCCACTGAACCTGCAGACATTATTTTTATACCACATGCTAAGGAAGCCCAGTCATCTAACTCTGTAGCCCTGGAAACCCTCTTGGCCCCTGAATGTTGTTTCCAGGTTATAGGATCTGTGTTCATTAGTGGATTTTGACAGCAAGTGCCTCTGATGAGTTTTAGCCAACATTCCCCGTTGCATCCTGCTCATTGTTCACACTCCTCTGACTTGAGGAGAGCTGCCTTCACCTTGATCTTGTAACCTGTCTTCCTTGCATATACGGTAGCACATTCCAGATCACTTCGGTGAGAAAAGACCTCTGTTTTTGAAGAGGAAACTTTCTTAAATTGTAAAATAAAACTTAAAAAACATAAAAACTCTATACAAGCATTGAAGACCTAAAAATTATAGCATACCTTTTTTTGCTCTTGAGTTTTTGAAGCTCTTGACTTTAAATGACTTAACTTTTTAAAAAATAAGATGTTTTATGGCTTTAACCCATGTTTTTATTAAGATCTGAGAATAGCCTATTTTAAACACTGATAGATACAGAAGAAATTATTATTTAATATATAAATTGCTTGGAATGATTTCATTGCAGCTTGTAAGGATCGGTTGATGCCAGAATGGTTTCATAAATCTTTCAGTCTTACAGAGCCAAAGTTTGCAGATTATATTGAGTTGCATTGTGCAGCTGCTAAAATGGAATCATAGCTTTTTATAATTTGCAGAAAACAACTGCATTAATGTCTGGATGTTTCTCAGTTTTATTCTTTTCTCATAAATGTTCCTCGAATGTTGGCACCTTCTACTGCTGATCTATATTAGAATCTAGTCCAAGAAAGTGTCTGATTTAATAACATTAAATAGTTATTTCAATATATTTTTTCAAATTATCCTCATAGAACCTGTTGCCTCCAGTGAGATGGTAATCTACTACCCGAATAAATTTAAGAGCACCTGTTGAGAGCCTCTGTTTTGCGGTAGAAGACAATTGTCCCTATCCCAATTTCCACTGAAATATGAGAGCAGATTTGTAGAGACCATCATGTCAGAGAAGAAATTTCCTTGTCAGAGATGTTAAAGAGCTACAGTCCCTTAGCAAAAAAACTTTGAAATCCAAGTTGGTTTGTGTTTTTCTAAATTTGATACCGTAATTCATTTGGCAGCAAAATCTGACTTGAACTGATGTGAGAGTGTTGTACTTTATATTTATGCTACTTCATTGTGACTTAATTTTCCCTGAAGAAATATCCATGGATTTGATTATAGGTTTTCCCTTAGATGCTGTGGAGGTGTTTTGTAATATTCAAAATATGTCCATATTGCCTTTTTAAAACCCCAAAGATTATGAATTCTGAAACACATCCAGCCCAGCGGGTTTTGGATAAGGGATTGTAGGCATTTAAGCAGCCTCACGTAATGGGCTGACTTCATCCAAAACATGAAAATATTACAAGGCAAATTCTATTTTTTATATTTTTTGGTTCAATGCTTGAACAACTTGTTTTTCTGCTGGGGGAAGAAAAAAAGAACCAACCTGAGTGTGATTGTTACGGAAACTAATGACTTGGTTTTTAAAGGATCACATTGATTCAACACCTTCTATTGGACCCAGAAGTGCGTAAATATTACCTATGGCAGTAAACGTTTAATTATCAATAAGTTTAAATGTTGGCCTTCTGTATGTAGCCAAGAACAGCTCATTTTGTGAATTTCAGTTTTTAAGTGGCTGCTTTTTGATTTGGTTGTATTATTTTATTATAATGTATTTGTAAGTATATTAAAAAATTAACATTGAGCCATAAAAATCCCCAAATATGTTCAAGGACTTCATAATTGAAAAATATATAGAAAACAATCCTTACTTCTTTTTACAAAAACAAAATCATGGGAATTATTCTTTTCTATATATTTAGTTATAAATCTTTCTCTGGGCCGGGCGCAGTGGCTCACGCCAGTAATCCCAGCACTTTGGGAGGCTGAGACGGGCGAATCACGAGGTCAGGAGTTCGAGACCAGCCTGGCCAACATGGTGAAACCCCGTCTCTACTGAAAATACAAAAAATTAGCTGGACACGGTGGCAGGTGCCTGTGTGTGGCGGGCGCCAGCTACTCAGGAGGCTGAGGCAGGAGAATCGCTTGAACCCAGGAGGCAGAGGTTGCAGTGAGCCAAGATTGCGCCACTGCACTCCAGCCTAGGTGACAGTGCGAGACTCTGTCTCAAAAAAAAAAAAAAAAGAAAAAAAACTTTATCTGGATCTGTTAAACCATATATTATTGATCATTGCAAGTTAAATTTTGAGAGATTGTTTGTAGTATTTAGGTGATGAAAACATTTGGTAATATTGCTTCGGTTCAAAGAATTTTATGTCTTTATCTTTCTAGAAGAAAGCAATTATATATATATTTTTGCTAAATTACATAAACGTTTAATTACATCATGTTCTAATTTAAACATGTATTACTCACTTGAGGCCACTTTTAAATATTCATACTCTTTGACATAAGATGCTTTGTATATTTCTCATTTCTTTTAGTTCTTAGTAAGTCAGCTTTAAAAAGTACCTGCCAACCAGAACCTTCCATATTCTGGACTAAATCTTGCTCTTCGGATTATACTTCAGTGCAGTAACTGGATTTGCAATTTTGAAGGGGACATAGTAGCTATTATATTTTACACTTGCTTGATGTGATAACTCTAAAGACTTTTTAATTGATAAAAGCGCACATGGCTATTTTGATACACAAAGTTGTGTTTGCTACTTTAGAAGCTTTTGTGGCAGAATTGTAATCTAATTTTCGTACCTTGTATTTCTGAATCACAACAAAAAAATAAATGGGGAACAAGACTTACAGATTTGCAAACTTATTTATCTAGAAATTTGTGTTTTTTAAGAGACCATTTGGGCATGGGCAAAACATAAATGTTTTCTATAATGTTATCCTGACTTTGCATCCTAAGCATTTCACCAGGACTGATTTTTATCATTTTTTAGGAAGTAATATTTATGGAGTAAATACTTGGTATTCTGAGCTATTGTGTCAAGTAGGTTCTGTTTGTATCACTATGATGTGGGATATACGAGTAAAAGTTTAAGAAATGTGAATTTAGCAAAATTTCTTAAACAAGTACGTTTTCTATACAAATATATTTCTCATACTTTAAACGAAAACCTGATATTCCAACCATGTAATATCTCCCAGATCCTGATGGGCAGCAAATTATACAAGACTGATATGGAAACGAACATGCCTCGGTATTTATCAGTTCGTAAACAGAAAGGTTTTGGAACATTGAGAAGAGATTTCTTGGACATCGTGGTTTGCAAGCTTAATCTTTCTTTACATCTGAGCAATTTATATACATAAATGGCATGTGATATTATATCTGTAATTTTTGTTTGGATATTTAAAGGACAAAATTATGTGTTTTGTTTGTTTGTTTGTTTGTTTGTGATGGAGTCTTGCCCTGTCGCCAGGCTGGAGCGTAGTGGCATGATCTTGGCTCACTGCAACCTCCGACTCCCTGGTTCAAGCAATTGTCCTGCCTCAGCCTCCTGAGTAGCTGGGATTACAGGCACGCGCCCCCACGCCCAGCTAATTTTTGTATTTTTAGTAGAGACGGGGTTTCACCATGTTAGCCAGGCTGGTCTTGAACTCCTGACCTGGTGATCTGCCCGCCTTGGCCTCTCAAAGTGCTGGGATTACAGGCGTGAGCCACCACGCCCAACCCAAAATTATGTTTTGATTTCTGTTACACTCCTGATTTTATAACCTCCATTTTGCCTCATCCATCATATATTTGTTGGGTACCAATGATGAGCTTGGTATCAGGTGCTGGGGATACAATTCTATATCAACAACTTGTTCCTTCCTCATGGCAATTACTTTTCTTGTTTCTTCACCTTCTCCCATCCTTCATCCCTCAGATGGCTCTGCTATATCCTTACAAGTCTCTTAGACAAAGAGGAACCATTCCCTGTTTTCTTCTTTGGCTTGGAGCCTCTGAATTTTAGGCTTCAAATCTTTGTATGCTAAGCACTGTTCTAAGCTGGAAAGACTCCAAGGAAAAATAGGATCCCTGCCCTCGAATAGTTTATAATCTAGTGAGAAGGATATATGCTAGAGATTACACTGATCTGAGAATAGCGGTGATTAAGATAACATAACCAACACTGAAAACAGGTACCAGTCACTTGTGAGTGCTTTACATGTATTAACTCAATGAAATCACAAGCTAACCCCAAGAACAGTACTACTTATATTTCCATGTTATAAATGTGGGAACAGGCACTGAAAGCTTAAATACTTGGCTCAAGGTCACAGCTACTCAATGGTGAAGCCAGGATGAGAATCTTGATTCTGATTTTTAGGCATCTAGCCCTGTACTAAATGTCTTCTAGCAGCACAGAAGGAATGTTAAGACGGCCCAGAAACAGCAGGGATGGCTTTACAGCGGAGGAAATTCTTCAGCCAAAACTAAAGAATTTGTCAGGTGAAAAAGCTGGGTACCATTCAGGGAGACCGGCAGATGTGCAAAAGCAAAAGACGTGAGAGACCTTGGCATATTCCAGAAATCACAAAAAGTGGATATAGTTGCAAGAAGGGAAAAGGAAGAGATGAGGGGTAGGGAGGGGGGTGGCAAAGGATTGGGCCAGATCATGCCATGTGAAGAGTTAAGATTTTTAGGTTTTCAAGAACTTTGAGTGGAAATATGAAATAGCCAGATTTTAGCTTTAGAGAGGTCACGGTAGCCCTTGAAACTCAGTTCTAATATTGCTGAGTCTTTAGGTCTTGGGGTCAATGATCCTCATTAGTTTTAAAAATGTCATATTAGATACATATTGTGATGGATTGAATTGTGTCACCCCAAAAGATATTTAGATTCAGTCCCCGGTACCTGTGAATATGACCTTACTTGGAAATAAGGTCTGTACAGATGCAATCAAGTTAAGATGAGGTGACTGTGATGGGCCTGAATCCAGTATTATGACTGGTGACCTCAGAAGAATGGGAGAAAACAGAACCCCACAGGTCATGGCGGAAGCAGAGACTGGAGTGATGAGGCTGCAAGGCAAGGAACGTTAAGGATTGCCGGCCACCACCAGAAGCTAGGGAGAGGCAAGAACAGACTGTACCCGAGCTTCAGAGAAAGCGTGGGCCTGCTTTCGCCTTGCTTTTTGACTTCCAGCCCACAGAGCTGTGAGAGAATAAATTTCTGTTGTTTTACGCTACCTAATTTGTGGTATTTTGTCATGGCAGCTCTAGGAAACATATTAACCTTAAAGTTTAGAATTGTGTTCATTATCAATTAATACCTTGGAGACGTGCTGTGTGCTAAATAGCATAAGAGAATAAAAGTTAGTTATTACACGTAACAATGTAAATTATTCACCTAGCCCTCCCGGTACTATGGTATTATACCTTGTTTGGTTCTATCACTGCAGTTTCAGTCCAACGAGAGCAGTAGGCATTTGAAAAATTGACAAGTTCCTACCCTTAGCTTATTTCACTTTAAACACCAAGTTATTGATTAGAAATGGAAAAAAATCACGTTAATTTCCTATGCTTTCCATTGTAAACCAAAAGTAAATATTATTTGCCCACTATTAAACTTGTACAGCAGAATGATTTATTTGTAGCTCATTGCCTAGCTTCAAAGATTATTGCTTAATTATTCCGATTTTTTTGGTCTTGTTTTTAGGTTTAGGTTCCACTTAAGTTAGGTGAGTTAAGTTAGGTGAGTTAAGTTAGGTGGATTTGTAAGTTAAACCAAGGCTTAACTTAGAAACCAAGAGAGTTTCCTGGTTATGACAAGAATGACTTTCAGGCACAGAGTGGATGACTTGGATGCGATCATTTACGGCAGAAGACAGGCTCTGAAGCAAAAATGATTGGGAAAAAAAAAAGCATGACTGGGGCTTATATAACGCTTACTGGCAATGTATGCAAACCATTTGAAAGAGCATGGCACTACTTACCACACAAATTTATAAGATTCTTGAAATTGGAAACTGGCATTTTGGATTGCTAATCTAAGCCTATGAGAAGTTATTATTATTATTATTATTATTATTATTTTTGTGAGACAGAGTCTTGCTCTGTTTCCAGGCTGGAGTGCAGTGGCACGATCTTGGCTCCCTGCAACCTCTGACTTTCTGGTTCAAGTGATTCTCCTGCCTAGCCTCTCGAGTAGCTGGGATTACAGGCACTCGCCACCATGCCCAGCTAATTTTTGTAGTTTTAGTAAAGACAGGGTTTCACCATGTTGGCCAGGATGGTCTTGATCTCCTGACCTCGTGATCCATCCACCTCGGCCTCCCAAAGTGCTGGGATTACAGGCATGAGCCACTGCACCCGGCTGAGAAGTTATTTTTTAAGCAGTTTATTTTTCTTTCTTTCTTTCTTTCTTTCTTTCTTTCTTTCTTTCTTTTTTTTTTTTTTTTTGAGATGGAGTCTCACTCTCTCACCCATGCTGGAGTGCAGTGGCATGATCTTGGCTCACTGCAATCTCTGCCTCCCGGGTTCAAGCAATTCTCCTGTTTCAGCCTCCTGAGTAGCTGGGACTACAGGTCCCCGCCACCACGCCTGGCTAATTTTTGTATTTTTAGTAGAGACAGGGTTCCACCATATTGGTCAGCCTGGTCTTGAATTCCTGACCTCAGGTGATCTGCCCACCTCTGCCTCCCAAAGTGCTGGGATTACAGCCGTGAGCCACTGCGCTCGGCCTCATTTTTCTTTTATGCAAACTATATGGACTACTTATTTTTATTCTCTCTAGTCAGCTCATTTTATTTATGGATTAATTTCCATTTCAGGTTGGGGCCATGGTTTACTCTTCCATCTGACCTATTAGTTATCAATATCCTCAGTTAATAGTCTCATTCTACCCACATTTTCAATAAAAAGTTTATTAGCTGGGAAGATTTGATACACACACATGGTTTTTTTTTTTCTTTTCTTTTCTTTTCTTTTTTTTTTTTTTGAGACAGGGTATCAGTCTGTCACCCAGGCTGCAGTGCAGTGGTGTGATCACAGCTCACTACAGCCTCCACCTCCTGGGCTCAAGTGATCCTCCTATCTCAGCCTTCAGAGTAGATGGGACTACAGGCACACACCACCATGCCCCGCTAATTTTTGTATTTTTTGTGGAGATAGGGTTTTGTCATGTTGTGCAGGCTGGCCTCAAGCAATCCACCCACCGCAGCCTCCCAAAGTGCTGAGATTACAGGCATGAGCCACCACACCTGGGCGATACATACCTATATTAAACATTAGTATGTTCATGTTATAATAATGTACCTTTTGAATTTCGTAAACTTGGAGAACATTTGTATCGATGATGGATGAAAGAACTTTCTTGGATGGATGAAGAGAGTAACGCTGTGAAACAACCAGCAGGTGGCGAAAACTGGCAATCAAAAGCTTTTTGTTTGGTGGCCTGGGGAATGAAGAGGGAAAGAAAACACAGGCCATTCAGACTCTTGATACTATCTCCATTCCCTGCATCTTGTTTTTTTTCTCTTCCTGGTGCCACGCTACTTGTAGAATCCAACCAGGCAAAGCTGCCAAAAGGGTCATCCATTGGCTCTTACAAGTAGAAAACATCTTGGAAAGTGAAAAGTCCACTGTGCATATGTTTGTAAGGTTGTTGGAAGGTCTCAGGCATAGATCTAGGATTCAAATCCAGTTACTCCTGCCTCAGGCTGGTGTTCCCTCCCCCATCTCAGCATTGCCCAAAGACGAGTAGTCAATGTCACATACTTCCTGGGAATACTTGCCCTTATGCTTTAAAATGGAATCTAATAAACATGGAATCTGAACGCAGGAATGGTTTCACTCTTTCACTTGAAAGAGTATCTAGAACATTCCCAGGGAAAATATAACCCCTAGCCAAAGACTGCAATACAGACCTGTCTCAAGACTGATTATAGCCAAGATGCCACATAAGGAATCAGTCTGGGAAAATCCATTGAGTGAGGCTCTGTAGGAAGACAAAAATCAGTCAGCTTTTCTTTCTCTGGGAGTAGAGGATCCGTTTCCTTCTGGCTGCCCCCTTTGCAGAAGTACAGTTTCTTTTGCAGGTCTTTTATCATTTCCTCACTCATATGCTGAGTATTAGGAGCTTGAAGCCTTTCAATTCCTCTTAGGTAATTTTGGGGCTTTAAAATACGCTTTCAAGATTTCTAAACCATAATGTTGTGTAATTGGTATGAATTTATGTGAGAACATTTATTCTAGGTCAATCTATACCCAGTGTCTATCCAGACCAAAACACCTCCCACGCGCATAAAAGGGACTCTGTCCCAACCATCAGAAGGGCAAGAAGGAGGATCTCCTTTCATCCCCTCTTGCCTGGATAAGAAATTTGTACCCAGGCACCCATTCCTATGTGAGAGAAGTTGGCTTGTTGGGCTGATGGGATACAATAAATGAAGAAATAAAATAAAAACACCCAAGAGAGATGGCAGTGCGTATAGTCCCAGCTATTCATGAGGCTGAGGTGGGAGAATCCCTCGAGCCCAGAAGTTGAGTCCAGCAACATAGCAAAAGCCATCTCTTAAAAAAAAAAAAAAAAGGCCAACTAAGTAAAAATAAAAAAAATCATAATTTGGTGTGCTTTTCTGGCTTTTTAAAGAATGTTTTGATTTTAGAGTAGGAATGAGACAAAATAAAAGATGTCAGGCAGGGCACGGTGGCTCATGTCTGTAATCCCAGCACTTTGGGAGGCTGAGGCAGGCGGATAACGAGGTCAGGAGTTCGAGACCAGCCTGGCCAGTATGGCGAAACCCCGTCTCTACTAAAAATACAAAAATTAGCAGAGCGTGGTGGCGTGCACGTGTAATCCCAGCTACTCAGGAGGCTGAGGCAGAATTGCTTGAGCCTGGGAGGCAGAGGTTGCAGTGAGCTGAGATCGCACCACTGCACACCAGCCTCCAAGATACAACAGAGCAGGACTCTGTCTCAAAAAAAAAAAAAAAAGTCATAGCATATTTGTACACATTGTAGTACTCATTTGTCATCTTTCTTGACCCCAATAATCCAGTGTCCCTATATATTTGCACTCGAGCCCTATTAAGTAAGCCGCTGTGCTTCTAGACGACCTTTTTTTTTCTTGGTGCTTTATTTGTCAAAGACTCTTGGAGATAAAAATACACACGTGCAACTTGTTTGTCCTCTTGTCCTTTTTTGCTAGGGGCTATTCATGCTGATTAATTTAAAACTGTCTGCTTGCGCGTACACACGTCTGCGAGTGTGAATGTGTATGTGTGTATCTATGTACCTCATTTGAGAAAGTGCGGCCACCTAGGATTGGCTACGAGGCAAAGGTGGAGACCTTTAGGAGCCCACCCACCCCAGCGTTAGGACGGTGGGCCTGAAAGTTACTATATGGAACTCCTCACCGTGTAGCACTAAACCAGTGTAAAAGGTGTTAGGGACAGAGGGAAAACATTGACTTAAACTGTTGTAAAGCCCTTGATAAACCCCTTCCCTGGAGCGCTGAGTTCTGCATGGCCTGGGCCACGGACTAGGTGTTCAGGTGGACACGGGCGGGGATGCGCGTGCGTGTGTAGTGCGCGGACACCTAGGAAGCTACTTGAAAGTAAACACCACGCTCGGGGCGTCCCTAGACATTGCTTAAAACGTGCAGAGTCGCCTCTCTTCACAGCAGGGCAGCGCTGAGGTCCCACTGCTGGGGGCGGTGGGGGCGGCATTGGCCTGGGTCTTCCCCCGGCGGCCGAGCGCCGGTAACACAACGTGTGTGTGTGTAGGCGCGTGTACACACTCTCATACACGGCTAGAAAGGGTCCAGGCGACACACACACTCCCACATACACGGCTAGAAAAGGTCCAGGCGAGACACATTCCACATACACGGCTAGAAAAGGGCCAGGCGAGACACACACACACACACACACACACTCCACATACACTCACACGGCCAGAAAGGGTCCAGGCGGTTCCCGGCGCTTTTCCAGCCCTTGTTTTCATGGCGCACCCTCCCGCCAGCCGCCCCCCTCCGCGCTCCGTCGCCCGCCCGGCCCGGCAGCGTGCGGTTCCCCGGGAGCCCCCACCCCGTCGCGGACCCCAGCGACCACCAAGTCCGCACTCGGCCTGCCGCAGGCCTGAGCAGAAGGCCCCGCGCACACCCACCGCGCCGCGGCCGCGCGGGAGGCCTGTGCCGCCCGCGCCACCCACTGGCCGGGCCCCGCGGGCGCAGCGGAGCGGGCGGGTGGCCGGCCCGGGCGCGCCCTCCCCGGCCGCGGCCCCGCGCGCCATGTGCCCCCGGCGGGACGCGCCACTCCCGGGCCTGCCGCGGCGCCTTTAACCCGGGCCAGGGAGCGGGGCGGAGGGGGCGGTCGGGTGGCTCAGAGGAGGGCTCTTTCTTTCTTCTTTTTTTGAATGAACCGTGTGACGTTACGCACAGGAAACCGGTCGGGCTGTGCAGAGAATGAAGTAAGAGGACAGGCACCCCCGCCCCGCTCCCGCCCCCTTCCTCCCGCGCCCGCCCCTCCGCGCCGCCTGCCCGCCCGCCCGCCTCGCTCCCGCCCGCCGCTCTCCGTGGCCCCGCCGCGCTGCCGCCGCCGCCGCTGCCAGCGAAGGTGCCGGGGCGCCGGGCCCTCCCTGCCGGCGGCCGTCAGCGCTCGGAGCGGGCTGCGCGGCGGGAGCTCCGGGAGGCGGCCGTCGCCAGCGCCGCCGCGCAGGACCAGGAGGAGGAGAAAGGGTGCGCAGCCCGGAGGCGGGGTGCGCCGGTGGGGTGCAGCGGAAGAGGGGGTCCAGGGGGGAGAACTTCGTAGCAGTCATCCTTTTTAGGAAAAGAGGGAAAAAATAAAACCCTCCCCCACCACCTCCTTCTCCCCACCCCTCGCCGCACCACACACAGCGCGGGCTTGTAGCGCTCGGCACCGGCGGGCCAGGCGCGTCCTGCCTTCATTTATCCAGCAGCTTTTCGGAAAATGCATTTGCTGTTCGGAGTTTAATCAGAAGAGGATTCCTGCCTCCGTCCCCGGCTCCTTCATCGTCCCCTCTCCCCTGTCTCTCTCGTGGGGAGGCGTGAAGCGGTCCCGTGGATAGAGATTCATGCCTGTGCCCGCGCGTGTGTGCGCGCGTGTAAATTGCCGAGAAGGGGAAAACATCACAGGACTTCTGCGAATACCGGACTGAAAATTGTAATTCATCTGCCGCCGCCGCTGCCTTTTTTTTTTTCTCGAGCTCTTGAGATCTCCGGTTGGGATTCCTGCGGATTGACATTTCTGTGAAGCAGAAGTCTGGGAATCGATCTGGAAATCCTCCTAATTTTTACTCCCTCTCCCCCCGACTCCTGATTCATTGGGAAGTTTCAAAGCAGCTATAACTGGAGAGTGCTGAAGATTGATGGGATCGTTGCCTTATGCATTTGTTTTGGTTTTACAAAAAGGAAACTTGACAGAGGATCATGCTGTACTTAAAAAATACAAGTAAGTTCTCTGCACAGGAAATTGGTTTAATGTAACTTTCAATGGAAACCTTTGAGATTTTTTACTTAAAGTGCATTCGAGTAAATTTAATTTCCAGGCAGCTTAATACATTCTTTTTAGCCGTGTTACTTGTAGTGTGTATGCCCTGCTTTCACTCAGTGTGTACAGGGAAACGCACCTGATTTTTTACTTATTAGTTTGTTTTTTCTTTAACCTTTCAGCATCACGGAGGAAGTAGACTGATATTAACAATACTTACTAATAATAACGTGCCTCATGAAATAAAGATCCGAAAGGAATTGGAATAAAAATTTCCTGCATCTCATGCCAAGGGGGAAACACCAGAATCAAGTGTTCCGCGTGATTGAAGACACCCCCTCGTCCAAGAATGCAAAGCACATCCAATAAAATAGCTGGATTATAACTCCTCTTCTTGCTTTGGGGGCCGTGGGGTGGGAGCTGGGGCGAGAGGTGCCGTTGGCCCCCGCTGCTTTTCCTCTGGGAAGGATGGCGCACGCTGGGAGAACAGGGTACGATAACCGAGAGATAGTGATGAAGTACATCCATTATAAGCTGTCGCAGAGGGGCTACGAGTGGGATGCGGGAGATGTGGGCGCCGTGCCCCCGGGGGCCGCCCCCGCACCGGGCATCTTCTCCTCCCAGCCCAGGCACACGCCCCATCCAGCCGCATCCCGGGACCGGGTCGCCAGGACCTCGCCGCTGCAGACCCCGGCTGCCCCCGGCGCCGCCGCGGGGCCTGCGCTCAGCCCGGTGCCACCTGTGGTCCACCTGACCCTCCGCCAGGCCGGCGACGACTTCTCCCGCCGCTACCGCCGCGACTTCGCCGAGATGTCCAGCCAGCTGCACCTGACGCCCTTCACCGCGCGGGGACGCTTTGCCACGGTGGTGGAGGAGCTCTTCAGGGACGGGGTGAACTGGGGGAGGATTGTGGCCTTCTTTGAGTTCGGTGGGGTCATGTGTGTGGAGAGCGTCAACCGGGAGATGTCTCCCCTGGTGGACAACATCGCCCTGTGGATGACTGAGTACCTGAACCGGCACCTGCACACCTGGATCCAGGATAACGGAGGCTGGGTAGGTGCACTTGGTGATGTGAGTCTGGGCTGAGGCCACAGGTCCGAGATGCGGGGGTTGGAGTGCGGGTGGGCTCCTGGGGCAATGGGAGGCTGTGGAGCCGGCGAAATAAAATCAGAGTTGTTGCTTCCCGGCGTCCCTACCTCCTCCTCTGGACAAAGCGTTCAATCCCAACCTGACCGATAACGCCTGCCATCTAAAAGTCTTTAACTTGCTTGCTAGTCGTGGAGATCCAAAGATCTAGCGTTTGTAATCCAGTAGGATGTGGTGGTAAATGGTACCCCTTCAGTGTTTATCAAGCTGAAGGTCCAGGAGTCCCCAGGACCACCGTTTCTTGGCTTGAGCAGCTTGTTGGAACCGGAGGGAGGTTTCAGGGACTGCTTATGAACCAGATACCAGGTTGGGTCTTGACAGTCTGCATCCCAAACAAGCTCCCCTGAAACAAGCCCGTTGTACACTAAAATTGGAGAACAACCCTATTAGAAGAACAGACTCCACAGAAGACCAAGGGCATCATCAATCGGTAAAATTTTCCAAAAGAGGAAAACCAATGTAAGTCTTTTTCCCTGAAAAACTTAGTTGTGTTTGTAAAGAGCTAAGTTGACATTCCAAAGTCCTTGGACTGGAATCTCCAGTGTGTTCCATGTTCCCAGTGGGCGTGATGAGGTGTCCTGAGGAGTATTAGGCTATGGCTTTGCTACCTTGTCAGTGACAGAATTTGCATCGGCTGCATTCTTTGTATTCTATAATTTGTGTATGGTTTACCAGTTTGCTAGAATGTTAGAATCTTGTTTTTCACCACTCAGAATCGACCTAATGTTGTGGTCGCCTGAAAAAAATTTGCATCTAGGTATCTATGTAAAGTGTAGAAGAATTGATTCTTAGCTGTGGATTCTCTTACCCTTACTTTAGTTGAAGTGATTGATACCTGTGGCTTTGAAGAACATTTGTGAGATGATCTTTTTCTCGTACTGTGCTAGATAGAGGTTTCATCATTATACCATACAATTGTACTTTTCTGAGATTCTTTGTTGGAGGGGGTTTAGTTCCTAAAAGTCAAGGATTGTAATGGAGATCTATATCTCATATCTAAAATGATGAATTTATGAAAAAGTAATTCTTGTGTGAAGTTTTTTTTTTTTTACGCTTTTTGTTTTAATCTGAAGAGTTATCTTTGAAAAACAGGATGCAATTCAGTGCTTCCTTTTATAGCCTCTCGGGAGAATGACTAATGTCATTATTTTATAGGACCTAACAGGAGCAAAAAGCCTAGAAATTACTGCAGGTGGATTAGATGTCAAGAAGCACACCACATGTTTTTATTACATTTTACAAAGTGTGCTCATACTAAGAGGCCAAATAGAGAAAAGGCCAAGAAAAGTAGATGATTGATGTGAACATCTGATCTTATTTGACCAAAGTTGACAAAATATTGATGCCACTGTTTGGTGTTTAAAAGTAAGATTAACTAAAATACCCCAGTTTAAATTTCTAAAATTTAAATCCTCTTCTCGAATTGTTTGTTTGTTGAGATCTCACATTATCAGATCTTTAGTAATTCTGGAAGAATTTGCTAAAGGGTGAAAAGAATATTTTTGTTAAATATTTGGTTAAGTAGGTGGTTTGATTTTTAATCACTATAGCCAAGGGGGTTGGGACTTCCAGATTCCAAAAGGATCCTTTTAAACCAAAGTAAAACTGATTTAATAGTTTTACTATTTCACATTTTTATGAAAAATTCACACTTACAAATTTTCTTTCTACTTGAAATAAATCCAAGGTGGTAACTGGTATCTGTCCATCAAATAAGTTAATAAAAATGTGGGAAACAGAGACACATGTTTATGACAGAAATTAAGATACAACCTTGATATTTGTTGCTGAATTTCAGTGTGTTACCCTCTCATGTAACTGAAGTTTCTTTTTAAGTAAAGGCTCACTTTTTTCTTTTTGTAAAACAGAGTTTTCATAGTAGACCTATCTTTGTGGTCAACAGGTATCTGAGGTTGATAAATGTAGAGGCTACATTTTATGATGCCAAACCACAATGACATACCATAGAACATGATAAAAATTTTTTGACAAAACTGCTTCTAGTAAAAATAAATCATGTAGAAGCACAGATGGTTGATGGTAAAATATGTAATAGCTTTCAGAACAATGCATAGATGGTGACTATATAGGAAAACAAAGGAATTTAGAGAAAAAATATATATATACCAGGAAATGCACTCATAGGACACTTTGGAATAAAAGTGGTAGTGTTTGAGAATGATGAAATTTGCCTATCATTTCAAATGTGCATTATTAATCTAAAAGTCATTTTAGCCATTTGGCATGCAGACAGATTTTCTTAAAATTTACACCAATTGGGGTTACATCTCTAATAATATGTTGTATTTTATAGTGTAAGGTAGTCTTAATGGTAAAGCTTCAGAAGAGAGCTAGCATATTTTCTTGGCATGTGACGATAATCTGCACTGTCCCCAGGGCTCAGTGGATTAGCCCGTCTCCTGAATACTACACTGAATACTCCAGGCTTTAGACTGCAAGTCATTTCTTTTTCTTTGCTGCTGCTCCTAGAAAATTGGAACCTTGTGAGGCTGAGGAAATCTGTTTGACTTTTGTGTTCCATAACATGGAGAAATCAGGTCCTTGGAATGATCAGCCTCTGATAGATTGTCCCAGAAGACTACAAATTAAATAAAGACTAAAGAAGTAATTGGCTGTAGAGTGGAGTGTGGATTTATTCCTAGGTCTGAATAAGGCATTGTGTGGCATCCAGAGAGAGGCAGGACAGAGGAAGCAGTGAGAGAGAAGCAATTCTAGAAAATGTGGATACCTTGCTGCTCAGTGTGGCTTATAGACAGTAGCACATGCATCCCCCGGAGCTTTGTAGAGATGCTAAAGCTCAGCTCCCACCCCAGAGCTACTGAGTCAGAATATGTGGTTTGTGTGCACATTAAAGTTAGCGATGCTGGCTACCATTCTTGGTTCCTGGTGGCATCTTTTAGGAAGAGTTGCTACCTGGGATGGATTCTGCATTGTCCCCTTCCAGTGGCCTTAAAGATCTATAGTGTTACTTGGAATACCGAGTATTTCCCAGGTGTCCACTATTGTGATCTGACTTTAGGAAGACATAAATTGGGATGAAGGAGAGATAGCAAGCAGGTAGATCAACTATAAGCCCAGTCTTCTCATGAATATTTTTCGTAGTAGTTATACAGTTTATATTGGCATCACTGGTCCCATGAAAAGGTAAGTTAGCTTTTGTTCAATTAAAGGCAAGAGAATTAGCTCTTTTAATAGCTCTGTTAGTTATTATTTTATCCCCTCATAACACAGTTTAAATTCTGTAAATGACTTTAGTGACCTTGCAGCTTCTTTAAGACAAAGGGACTCTTGCAGGCAAGGGATTGAGTTTTGGGCAGGTGATGGAGAGTGACCCTCTAAACTGGGAACTGTGACGACATTCAGCTTCATGTCTTAGGAGAGAGTGAGATAGGAGCCACTAGAAGAATCAGATGATTCAGACAAGAGATTGTAGGAGATTGGCTTTATTCTGTTGACAAGATGGTAATCCGACTTATTTTTTGGTTTTTTGGTGTTGGTGGTTTAGGAAGACAGGAACTTCTCCACACCCGGTAGAGTTCAGCTGCCTTTTCGTTAGTCAGCAAGCAGTTTTTCCTTTCTCAAGGCAGTCCACATCCAGCAAAACATTTGATTAACTGGAAAGCAATACCATTCTCATGCCAGTGTACAAATTACATGAAAGAGCATCATTTTTCTAGTGTCTGAGGATTGGCTGCTTATGGCCAATTTTGGCAGCAAAACGATAGGATTAAAAATAGCTTGAAGATGATCTAGTCTTAAATAATATATTTCATGATGAACTTTCCTTGGGAAAGTGCATCTTTCTGCCTGCAAGAATCACATGACCCCTTTCAATAATTTATTTAGTAGAGAAAAACACACTATTTCTCATAGAGTTTTCAGTCATGTGCTGTGGTGTGATTGTTTCTGGACATTCATAAAATTTTATAGTTAACTGAGTTCTCTTTTCTGTTTTGTTGCTATTTAATGTCCATTGAAAACATGGCTTTCTTTTGTGCATTCTGTTACTTTCAGCTGTACTTTCTAATAAGAATGGATTGCCCTTTTTAGCAATCTTTGATTGAACTGGTACATTTCAGATTACTTAAATGTCATCAGGCCACACAGCATACCAGGTAACAGAAAGCCATAAATTAAAAATAAAAAAAAGGCAAGCAAAATTCTTGTTGTTTTTTCTTATCTCTGTTCCCAGTCCTATTGCGCTGTTTGGAGGGATGATACGGCCACTCATGAGCGAGTGTGTGGGTGCTGCATGTTAACAGTGGTTCTTCCCACCCAACATACCTCCGCACCCTTTTCTAAGGTCACTCATTGTGTCTTAGCGGTAGTTTAGCAAAGCAGTATCTTAGCAGAAGTGCATTTGTGCTAGAAAACAACACTGTCTTTGTAGTGTACAAGTAGAACGTTTTCTTTTTCCCCCAGAGATATATTGTATTTGAGATTCAAAGGTTCTGTTCAACCTTTTTAAGGTAATCTAATATCACCTTATTCAGGTATAACAGTAACTTGTCAATCTGGTCATCCTTTCTGTCAACTACATGTAGGAGACCACTGAGTGAATTTACTCCACTGTGAATTTTCTCTTTCATGCCTCTTGGTTTGGCTTAAGCAACCTTAATGTTTGATGTCTAAGCAGGATTAATGATGACTGGGACTGTCAGTCCAAGGACTGACAGTTATTCCACAGATGTGATTGCCAGTCTTACATGAGTCCTGCCTTGGGTTAGGTTGGAGGCACGGGAAGGAGAGCTTTGCTTCTGCCCTGGATAAACTCACAGGCTAGTGTTGCAGGCATCTTAATAAACTCGTAGTTATCGTACAGCCTGATAAGCATGATCCTAGACTCAGAAACTTAGAGGAAAAAAGCAAATAACTATAAGTTATTTTGCATGTACTTCAGTCTTGGTCTAAGAACGTTATTTCTGACCATATGGCTGTTCATGTGTGCATTAGGCCTAATTTAAACAGGGCCAAAATGTAGATACTTTAAAAAATACTGTGTAACGTAGACATATGCTTAAGAGAACTGAAAGGCAGGGGGAGTTCCCTTGTTAAATATTAACCCACTAAGCACTATTTATGCATACTAAGAAGACTTAATAAACACCAGTCTACAATTTCTAAAGCATTTCATTAATTCTTTTTAAGTAAAAGACAATCAAGGCTCTGATTAGACTGACTGGAACAGGGTTATTTGAAGAACCGTCTTTCTTAAATAACTCTTGTATGCCAAAAAATACAAGTAGGTTTTGAACCAGAGCAGGGGCTCTTCCTTTGAGCAGGGGAAAAAAAAGCTTCTGTTTTGTTTTGGTTTGAGGTTATATTACTGTTCTATTTATCAAGACACTTCTACGATGCTAGTTACAGAAATTCACAGTCCATTGTAACACTGGCATTTGCCTTCGGACTTTTTTGGGCTTGTGGTCTGTTCGTTTAAATGGAGACTGTAAAACTTTCAAAATGCCAACAAAGCTGTTTTCACTTAAAAACATATTTTTATAGATTGTCACTTGTTGTTCTTATATATGCCCAATTCTATATATGCTATAGCACTATTTCTCTGCCCTCCATTTGCCAGACAAAAGATACACCCATCTGTCCTTCAGTGTGAATAAGGATTGAATGATTATTCCTCTCTCTTCCAAGCCATGGGACTTTCTCATAGGTACCACCACCCCTGTGACCATCCCCTACCTGCCTTATCATTCCACCGGTGAGGGACCTCTCAGGTGTAGCTCCTTGTTAACTTCCAATTAGTGACGGGTAGGATTTACCTGAAGAAAACCGTAATGCGCTTAGATACTAGCAAAAGGGAGCAGAAGTGGGGAGTCTAATCAAAGTGAGAGGATAACCCTCACCCCAAACTTGCTGCAGGCAGCTGGGCAGGTCAAAATTCTGTGACCAGACACTATCCTTTTCCTCTAGAGATTATAAACTTTAACCTGTGCAGAGAAAAGATAGTATCTGCTGGCAAAATTTGTACTTGCTTTGATTCCTCTAGTGCAAGATTATAGTGGGGTTATACATAAGACTTCAATAAATGTTTGACTAACTAAACTAAAATAGCTTAGGGTAAGGACTATTTCCCCAAACGCCCTTTTAAACATGTGAGAAAGGGAATCTCCCTGACATACTGGTATGGCCATTTGTAGCAATATACTGAGAGTGACTTGGGTGATTTTCCTGGGCGATCAACCACATTCCATGAGCAGGTTAACTGTGGAAGGCACCTGCCCTTGAGCATCGCGTTTGGGCCACATGCGTCAATGGGGAAATTTGTGTTTCCATTCTGCTTCTTGTTTTGCCTTCACAACTTAAGGGATAGAACCATATTCCATTTTTAGTTAATAATCAGCTCTCTGGGGCTTCCATGTAATGAGTCAGAAACTTATGACTGACTCCACTCTGCTCTTTATCATGTCTCCCAAAAACAACCCAAGAACCCACTGTGTCAAGTGAAGCTTTAATTTTTCAGGGGAGGTTTTTTCCATTGAGACCAATACATCTTTTCTTGTGACAGATCCAGTTACTATATTTCCTTATTTTTAACTGTCGAAAAGACAGTTAAGCTGCAACAGAGTATGGTGAGTTTACCAATTTTAATACTTGAAGCACCAAACAAAGGATCAGTGTTGCAGGCTGTCTTTTCTTGACTTTTTCCAGCTCTCCTTAGCAGATAACCAGGATGATATTTTTTCTGCTTTACAACATGATGAATGCTATATCTCTATATTAACTCTGAAATTGAATTGCAGCCAAATATTCCTCTCAGCTGCATTAGAATTTTCTAAAAGAACATGAGACACATACTTAGTCTTCTTAGTTCAATGCTATATCTCAGATATATTGATATCTGATTTACAATTAAAATAGGAATAAAATTAAGTACAAATTATATCATCAGCTTTAAATATTGATTTATCTTCTTGAAAAAAAAAGCGAGTCCATAAAGGATGGCAGCATTGGCATTTCTGGATGTAAAATTTCAGGGCTATCTCCTAGCCATATCCTTTATGGATTCCTGCCAGCATCTTTAAAAACACACACACATACACACACTGAAGACACACAGAGAGGTTTTGAGGTATTTTATAACAAAATTATAAGAACAGGGAGACAAAGCCACTTACTAAACATTAAAGTGATAGTATAAGAAGAAAATGATTTGAAGAAGTCCTAATTGAGGGAAATGAGCAATTGTCCACAAGACTTAACCCTGGGTTCCCAGGAACCAGGGTAGGGATGGTCATGGAGAGGGGTTTTAGAATCTGGTTATTTAGGAAAACATGCACACTAACTTGTTTCATTGAAAAAACATTTATTGAGGCCCTACACCATGCAAAGCTCTATGCTAGGTGTTTCAGTTAAGCGAAAAAATGTTGAAGATAACTTTTGCCTTCAGGGAACTTACCAATCAGTAGGGGACCAAGACAAGGATACAAATCACCGTAATCCTGCACAGTGTGTAGTAGACAGAGAGGCCCAACCCAGCTACAGTGGTATCTGAAGAGTTTCATGCCGGAGATAATGTTGAGACAAGTTTTAGAGAACAGGCAGGCGATACGGGGAGACGGTCTCTCGGGTAGTGGAAACTGGAGGCGTCAAAGCAGGCATGAATGCGTGAGGTGTGTTTGGGGAATTGTGGAGAGTCTGATTTGACTGGGGCATGGAGAACTCTCCTGAGATAAATCCATAGTTTTGAGAACTTACCACTGCGTACTAAGTTGTGAAACTTGTATAGACAGCCCTCCCTATCTTTGGGTTCCACATCCATGGATTCCTCCAACTTTGGATCAAAAATATATGGGGTAGGGCAGGCACAGTGGCTTAGGCCTGTAATCGCAGCACTGTGGGAGCCCAAGGTGGATGGATCACTTGAAATCAGGAGTTCAAGTCCAGCCTGGCCAACATGGTGAAACCCTGTCTCTACTAAAAATAGAAAAATTAGCCAGGTGTGGTGGTGGGCGCCTGTAATCCCAGCTACTCGGGAGGCTGAGGCAGGAGAATTGCTTGAACCCAGGAGGCGGAGGTTGCAGTGAGCCGAGATCGTGTCACTGCACTCCAGCCTAGGGGACAGAGTGAGACTCTGTCTCAAAAAATAAATAAATAAACAAATAAGTAAATAAAATAAAGTATATAGGAGGATGTGCATATGCAAGTACTACTCATTTAATATCAGGGACTTGAGCATCTTCAGATTTTGGTATCCACTGGGGGTTCCTAGAGCCAATCCCCTGAGGTTACTGAAGGATGGCTGCGTTTAACTGTACCAGGGATGTTGAAAGGATGTTGCAAAGGTTCTCAGACAAGGCAGGATGTGTGCGTTGGGGGAAGATTGACAGTGACTGAGGCTGGACGGGGGAGACCAGGTATGAGGTCTGAAGCACCTGGAACAGAAAGGGCAGGACAGATGTGGGCACACTGCACGTGTAGAATCAAAGGACTGACAGCAGGTCGAATGTGAGGAATGAGGGAGGGAAAGAATCAGGACTCAAGTGCCATCCTGGCTGCCTCAAAAAATGATACTGTCTTCCAGAGGGAAAGGAAAGATAACAACAGTTACTGCTTTGTGGCGTACATGTGATGAATTTCATTTTGGACATTCCAGTAGGATATCCAAGTGGAAATGCCCAGTAAGCCTTAGACATAAGGATCTGGATCTCAAGAGAAAAATCGAGGTTGAACCATAATATGTCTTTCCCCTCGAATCATGTAGGTTTCTCTTTTGCCTTCTTTCCTTGCCCTAAGTGGTCCTAAATGCTACTGCTGATGCTGTCTTAGTTTGCGACTGTTGTTTGCACCCCACCTTTTCCCAAAGGTAATCTGTAGACTTGCATGGATTGGGTTAAGGTGGTTAACCTGCAGCTTTGCTGTTCAAAGCTTGGCTTCCCACTACCAGTTTGCCAACTTAATGAGTACTTCAACTTGAGTCAAATTAGTATTGTTCCAAATATCCTAATAGTATCCTCTATGTGTGACTCTAGGTCTTACAAAATCAAGGTGTCCTTTCTCATTGAGACTTCCTTATTAATAAAATATTTCTTCTATTAAATTCAACCTGGCACCAAGCATAGTAGGTAATAGGCACACACAATGACTGTTTATTGAATGAATGAGTAAAATGATTATGTTAGGGCATTCTGAGCAATTCATCCTAAGCAGCTAATTTTCTCCTACTTCTTTTATTATAGTGTGTGTTTGTGTGTGTGTGTGTGTCTGAAATGTCCCATCCTACAGGTTCATTAATATTTAATAGAAATGAAAGAAGAAAAATACCTATTAAGTGTTTTGATTTCATCCTTTTCATTGAATTGAAAAAGCATATCATTTATTCCTGAAGAGAAATCTAGATTTTGCTCTATATTAAACATTTGACATTTATTGGTCCTTAATGCTAATATAGATACCAGCCTGCTGGTTGTCACATTCTATCTGTTTATACGAAGGTTGTAGACACACAGTGTATGTACATATGCCTAGTTGCTCTCATTCCTTTTGTTTCACATCTCAAGCCTAACCCAGACTGAAAAGGTTTTGAAGGCTGAGATTATTCATCACCCCATCATTATAGAAAGCAGGGCTGGCCCAAGGTTCTCACAGTGGGAGCAAGGTGGATTTTAACTCTGATCAGTGTTGTAGCTCAAATATAAAAAGAACTGCAGCACAAAAGTCACAAGGATAAATGATCCCCTCGTTCTTCTCCCATAAAAATAAGCAGCCAATTGAAGGTAGAAGTCAGTACAGTGCAGCATTCCCAGAGGCGACAGAACCTAAGATTCCATTTCTAAAGACACTGCTCAACAAGAAGACCACCTGGGATGTCTTACATAAAACCATTGGCCTGGCAGCTTTTGGCTGAGTTCTCTATTCTGGTTCAAGCCAGCATCACAGCCTATCTGTGGTTTTAACAACTGATGGAATTTGTATTTTGAGAACCCTCATCCGTTAGCATGAAGCAAACTCAAAGCATTGTTGCTCATCAGTTGTCATCTGTTTGAGAAAGATTTTGATTTGCTTACTTGTAGTGAAGCTTGACCATACTTCTCCAGGGGCTTTTTAAAAAGATGAATGTGTCAGCTTGTAGATTTGTCCCCATGAATGAAACCACAAGCAAATTCTCTTCTCTCTTCCAGCCTCCCTTCCTCCCTCTTGTTTCTTCAGTGGCCATCTGTGCATTATGTTCCCATTGCCAGGCCCTCTTCAAGCAGCTTATCTATGAGTGAATTCAGAAACTTCAAATTATAAAGGACACCCAGATAATTGGCCTGTTCTCCAAAGTATCTGTCCCCTGTGCTGCTGCCAGATTCCTTCTTAATGAATACATCCAGTGACAGTGGGATTCTTGAGCTTGTCCGTATCTGTGAGAAAATGAGCTCTCCTGCTTTGTAACAGCTTGTGGCTCAGGGAAAAAAATGACAGCCATTGCACAAGTTTCCTTTGAATGTAGTTTTCTTTCCCATAAATGATACTTTGAGAATACAGTTAAGGGGTTATTAGTTTTCTATTTCATGCTTGGCCTGTGTGTGAGAATAACACAAGCTGTCACTGCAAATCAGTAGCTAAAAATGCTTTGTCTGGTTAATGTGAACATTTAATATTTGGCTCAATTAAAAATTAACCGATGAAAGTACATGTCATTGGAATTTGAAAATACCTTTTGTACGGAATACTTAAAGGGCATCACCCATGACTAAACCAGTGCTTTTAAAATATGGAGAATATGGGGAAATTTAATATGAGTTGGGATACTTGACTCTTTTGTAAAACCTCTCTACCTGTTTGGCACGACAGGGTATTGATAAAGAGTGGGCTCATTGTTATGGCAAAGGATTCACTTGCATCTCTGTGTTTTTAAGTGGGTAATTGTTTTTTTGCACTCAGTCACATGATTAAAGCAGACAGAACAAGAGATCAGTTATTCATTTATACCATACTTTTAAAAAAATATTGAGCCAGGCCCTGGGGAAGTGGGAAGTGAGAGCAAGAGCGGTGTGGCTGATAGTCTAGGGCAGTGGTATCCAATCTTTTGGCTTCCCTGGGCCACATTGGAAGAAGAAGAATTGTCTTGGGCCACACGTAAAATACACTAACACGAATGATAGCTGATGAGCTAAAAAAAAAAAAAAAGCACAAAAAAACCTCGTAATATTTTAAGAAAGTTTACGAAAGTGTGTTGGGCTGTATTCAAAGCCATCCGCCTGCCATGGATTGGACAAGCTTTGTCTGGGGGAGTGAAGACCATTCAACATCAGCTGCAGGAGAGCATGTTTAAAGCTATGAGAAGATATGCAGCAACAGTGGCGGCATTTATTGGAGTCAAGGAAGTCTTCCCAGGAAGGGGACTGAAGCCTGAAGGATGAGCAGGAATCAATGTAGTGAAGTGGGTGGGAGGAACCAAGTGTGGCCCCAGGCAGAACTTCAGGAACAAAGGCCAGAGGCAAGCGGCCACATGGTGGACTGCAGGAACTGAGGCGTTCAGCCTGGCTGGAGTGGAGAGTGCAAGTGGGTGGGTCAGAGAGATGATGCTAGAGGTGGCCCACCCTGGAAGAGTTTGTTTCAGATACGTCACCCTGACTCCACTCCAGACCGTTAATGAGACGGGAGAGAAATCAGTGACCAGATAGAAGGCTCTTTCAGCAAACGGGCAAGAGATCAAGTGCCTGACCTAGAGGAATGGTAGTGGGAACGGCAAGAAATTGCTAGCTTTGCACAATGATTAGGACTAGAGTGGAGAGATTTTTTGGAAGAGGTAATGATTGACTGAATGCTT
This sequence comes from Gorilla gorilla gorilla, assembly GCF_029281585.2. Lineage (NCBI taxonomy): Eukaryota > Metazoa > Chordata > Mammalia > Primates > Hominidae > Gorilla > Gorilla gorilla. The sequence continues at coordinate 92,633,783 of NC_073241.2, read as the reverse complement.
TAGAACATGGCTCAGTTCTTCATCAGCTTTGCTGGTCTTTCTGTATAACTTGGAAAGAATGTAGTCATTGTTCTGGTTATATAAAAATGCTTTTTTCTGTTTTTTGTTTTTTGTTTGTTTGTTTATTTGTTTGTTTTTGGAGATGAGGTCTTGCTCTGTTGCCCAGGCTGGAGTGCAGTGGCACCATATCGGTTCACTGCTGCCTCGAACTCCGGGGCTCAAGTGATCCTCCCACCTCAGTCTCCTGAGTAGCTGGGACTACAGGTGCATGCCACCACACCTAGATAATGTTTGTCTTATCTTTTTTTGCGACAGGATCTCACTTTGTTGCCCAGGCTGGTCACAGACTCCTGGCTTCAAGCAATCCTCCTGCCTCCGCCTCCCAAAGTACTGGGATTACAGGCATGAGTCACCTCACCTGTCCTTATACAAATATATATTTTTTCTTATTTCACTTTAAAAAAATTGTCTGGTTAAAAAGTATTTTTGTTAGAATTCACCGTGTGATAAGTCTTTATTAACTATCAGTTAATAAAAGTATGTTTGAGGAAAGAATTCAATTATGAAAGGCAGTTTTCATAGAATTTTTTTCCAGGTGAAAAAAATGACAGTGGTTTCTTGCCGTTACGTAGGATTTTAAAGTTTCTAAAAAAAAATTCCATATCTGTTGGCCCATTTGATCTTCACAACAACCCTAAGCAAGGCAGGTATTGTATTCCAACTTCTCCCTACTTTCTTCCCCACACCCACTGTTAGTTATTTGTTTATGCCCATGTAAAGAAGAAAGTTCGGCCAACAAAGGTGTGTACGAGCCAATAAGCACAGGAAGAGCTGATATTCATTCCCTGGGTTGGGAATCCCGTAGATATTTCTTTATCCTGTGCTGCTTCTCTGGATATGTGTTCATAAAGACACAAGATTGCTTAGTAGAGACTGAAATATATTGCATTTTGAAAACTAGTATACTCTACTGCTTTCTGTGTCAAAAATGTTCAGGGAAATTGGAATGCAGTCTTTTGTTTCTAGTTACTTTCCCTTCTTCGATTTAGCCTTTGCAGCGTTTCTCATGCTTGCAGCAGAGGGGGATCTAGCTGCTTCCATTTGGTGCCTACCATCAGCTCAAGACCCTGTGAGGATGCGCTTGTGAGCCAGGCGGGCTTGGACATGAGCTGAAGGGACGGTAGTAGGATTGACGTGCGAGGTCTCTAACACTCGAAGGCCCTGTAAAACAGCCCCTTTCAACAGGGGCCAATTGGAATTAGATGAACATGTGTGATTGTTTTTGCTTGTTGACACCTGACTAGCAACGGTGTTATGTTAGCATGCTGTTTGCTGCCTTTATTTCTTTGAATTCCTCAGAGTCCTTATTTATTATTTTCAAAGGTTGTAATTAGCTTTAATCGGAAGTGCCCGTAAGTGTAGTCCTGTAAATGTTGCTCTTCCATCTTTATTTTTTCTTTTCCCAAGAAGATGCCACATTGGACCATCAGGAAAAATAACTAATGGGTACTAGGCTTGGTACGTGAGTGGATGAAATAATCTGTATAACAACATCCAACAAGTTTCCCTATGTGGCAAACCTGCACATGTGCCCCTGAACTTAAAAGTTTAAAAAATTTAAAAAGGATGTGAAACAAAAAAATTAAAAGAACAAACACTAATAAATACGAAAAAGGCCTTCAGAGTCTTTAAATTTGCTCATAGAGCATGGACTGAGACACTATCTCCTTTAGTAACTAAATAAAATTAAAAAAAATAACATTGGGCTCCTCTTTTTAGGTGACCAAAAATATTTGGTACATGTTTTTTGAATGTTGAAAATGGTGGAGCCTTCATCAGTAGGGTTTCCGCAGTAGTAAAGGGCATGTTACTGCAAGTTCATTCAATCAACAAATATTTATAAATATTTGTTTACTGTAAAGAGCCTACTCTGGGCCAATCATTGTTCTAGGGGCTGGAGCTGTAACAGAAAACATGACAGGTTAAGAACTCTCCTATCTCTTGTGAATCCCACATTGTGAGGAAGTCAGAAAAGTAAACAACTTAAAAATTAACAATATAACATAAGGGCCACAAAGTAATGAAAGCAGGGCAATGCAATGCAAGGGTGCTGATGGGACAGCATTAACTTCTTCCTTGGTCTTTGAGATTTTTCTAGCAGTACTACAGTTTACACAGAGGAGGTTTAATGGGTTTTTCTTCATTAATAGTTGAAAACAGTGTTGTACCTTAAAAATAATAAATGTATTAGTATAATATAGCCCTTACATCAGTTTAAAATGAGTTACCATGAACAATGTAAACTTAAAGAGACTTTTACTATTTTTGGCTAAAATGTTCAGCGCAATCTTTTCCTTACCTACTCATCCTTCTCATTTCCCCATTTCCATTTATCACAACATTGGTCATTGGCCTCAGTCACCGAAAGTCAGGAGGAAGGAAGGAAATGAATATTTATTGAACCCCAATATGTGCCAGACCCTGGATTTAACACTTTTAGGGATAGGAGGTTATTTAACCTCAATAACCTCTCCCTGAGGGCAGGAAGTGGATTTATAGATGCGGAAACAGAGGTTCTGCAAAGTCAAGTGACTTTGCCTGGTAAGAGGCAAAACCAGCATCCTTTATTTAGGCAATCCAAGTGATGTTCATGTCCTCTGGAACTTAAATTTTTAAAACAAAAATTTAAACAGAAACATATTACAAAAGAACAACTTTATGCATGTGACCTTTTGGGTTCTTTAGGAAGCCAGTTAGTCATCTTTATTTTAATAACTAGAAGGTGAAATCTTTCCTACAACATGGAATTTTAAGTTCTCTCATAGTTAAAAAATAAATGAAACAACTTTTTTTTCTGTCTCCCTTTTGACTCCTAGAGTCTGTTTAAATAGCCTTTGAAAAATAAGTACTAATCACTGGTCCCTACCAAGACCAGACACCTGATTCAGAAGCTCTTACAGGGGTCAGAGTGTGCGTTGGAAAAACAAACCCATAGTGCCTTCCTGGTTCCAGAGAAATGATCTCACTGTCAAATTGTAACCTGCCTAATACCTTAATAAAAAGGTGGGGAAAGTCTGCGGTTTTACCTCTGGTATGATCCTTTTCCCTTCACTCTTTTTATTTTAGGCATGACCTTAGTGTTTTTTTTCTTCTAGAGTCCAGAGGTGGAATGACATGTCACTCAGGTTTACAAGATGAGGATGTATCTGTTTTTATATTCAGCTGTAAATTTTATTCTACTTAAAAACAAACCCACCTTCAGCAACCAGGGCATATCAAGGGAGAGTTATTTCCATCCCCCTCAGTTTAATTTGGATACATTTGGCCCAGAACAGCACAGTGTTTCCATAATAACATTTGAACAGGATGCCCTTGTGTTATTTGCAGAGCTAAGGGAGTTTCAGCATGGGCCAGGAAACTACTTTCTTAAAAGAAACTTAAATGCGAAATTCTGACAAGATAGGAAACTCTTACTGCATCCTTACTAAACCTCTTTTTTCCCCCCTACTTTCTCATTTGTTTATATATCTCTTGTGTTATGAAACACATATAGGTTGAATATTTAACTCACTCTGAATTCATGTGCAGAATAAGTCACTCTTCAGAAGGACAAAAATAATGTTTTAAGTGGTTTGTTTAATAAAGCACATATTAAAAAATTTCAATTCAACATCTTCCCTGGGCACAACATGTTATGACTTTTTAGAGTAGAGCTTCGTGGTATTTCATAAGGAAGCCAAAAAGGAAGGGAAATTATTATTCGGGCAGAGGGACAATAGTGACCTTTCATTAAGCAAGACAGAGTTCACCACCAGGCTCCCCAAACCCCAGGCTCTGTGTTAGTTGAACTGAACAAGCCACCAACTATTTCCTCTCTCTCTTTCTCTTTCTCTCTCTCTCTTTTTTTTTTTTTTGAGAAGGAGTTTTGCTCTTGTTGCCCAGGCTGGAGTGCAGTGGTGCAGTCCCGGCTCACTGCAACCTCTGCCTCCCGGGTTCAAGTGATTCTCCTGCCTCAGCCTCCCGAGTAGCTGGGATTACAGGCGCCTGCCACCACGCCTAGCTAATTTTTTGTTTTTTTTTTTTTAGTAGAGACTGGGTTTCATCATGTTGGCCAGGCTGGTCTCGAACTCCTGACCTCAGATGATCCACCTGCCTCAGCCTCCCTCCCAAAGTGCTGGGATTACAGGCGTGAGCCACCACACCTGGCCTCCTCTCTTTTATAGACCAGACTACTTTAAAAATATTCGTCCAATATTACCAAAAATATTTCATTTATAAGACATAACCCAACATTGTAATATTTAAAAGACTGCATTATGTAGTTTTTACATATCCTTAAGATCCTAATGAATTCAGATAATCAGTATTTTTGTTCTTTTAACAGCTTTACATGTGACCTCTTAGTTCTAGAGTTTGATCTCAGGAGAAGGGAAGAGTAGATTTGGATTCTGTGCCGTGGACAGGCGCACTGGTTTCCCGTGTGAAAAGGACAAAGCCCCGCCCCTTCTGGAGCTCAGTTCTCTTTGGGATTATTCATAATATTCTCCAAGAAGCTCGGAGTGCCTGTTTGTCGCCAGTACTGTAATTTGTGAGTAAAAGATCTTTATGATTGCAAAATACATTAGCACCTTCGGAGATCATTGTTTCTTGATGACGGTGTGAATCACAACTAGGAACTAGGAAGTCATTTCAGCCCCTTCTGTGCAGAGGGATGTCATGAAGTACATATGCTAAAGTTCATACCCATTGCTCATAAGAGCTCAGCCAACCTTCTCAACCAGTTCATGTAAAAATATATCTGTATAAATATGCATACTTATGTATGTATGTGGTGTGTGTGTGAGTTAAGATATACATAAAATTTACCTTTTCCACCAATTTTAAATGTATAGTTCAGTGGCTTTCAGCACATTTACTTTGTTACATAAACCATTGTTATGTAAGCCATTACTGACATCTGTTTCCAGAACTTGTTCATCATTCCAAATGGAAACTCTACCCATTAAACTATAACTCCCTGTTTTCTTTTTCTCCCCAGTCCTGGGTAGCCACTATTCTATTTTCTGTCTCTATAAATTTGACTCTTCGAGGAAGAATTTGATTCTTCCCATAAGTGGAATCAGACAATATTTGTCCTTTTGTGTCTAGCTTGTTTTATCTAACATATTTTCAGAGTTCACCCATGTCATGGCATGCGTCAGAATTTGATTCCTTTTTAAGGCTGAATAATATTCCATACCATTTGCTTTTTTAAAAGTCCATTTTCTCACAAAATTGGTTGTCATTTCCGCTCCCCACCCAGCCAATAGAAACAGCAAATATATTAAATTAGAATTGACCTGACAGAGGAGGTAATGGAGGCCTGTAAATTATTCAAAGAATTATTTTAGAGTCTGACAGCAAGGAAGAAGACAAAAATGCTCTTAAAACCAGCTCAGGAGTATCTGAGGCTCTTCTGCGTGGGGCAGGCAGTCACAAAGATCTCTACGGCTCCTGGAGTTCTCGCTGGATCGTAGCACAGGACTATCTTAGTGATTCCTAATGATGCCACTGAGTCATCAAGACAGAGTTATTTTCTGTAGGAAGAGTCAAAGAGTTCGGGGAAAATGAGTAGTAAGTTACAGAAATATCTCCATTCCAAATGGTTAAAATTTTTTAAAAGTTTAGGCTTCAGTCATCTGAAAAATTTACTTATGTGAAATGATTCAGTCCAGACTGTAGTGAAAGAGAGGAATCCCAGCAATATCAAAGTAACATACACACACACACACACACACACACACACACACACACACACACACACACACACACACATATATAGAGAGAGAGAGAGCACAAGATCTCTTTCTTTTTTGTTTTTTTCTTTTTTTTTTTTTGAACAAACTCTTACATATCCTTCAAGCCCAGGCCAAATGGCACCTTCTCTGTGAATATATGTGTGTGTGTGTGTGTGTGTGTGTGTGTGTGTGTGTGTGTGTGTGTGTGTTAAATAGGCAGAGAGACCTTCAGGGGTGTTTGCTGACTTCTTTCATTCTTTTTCATCTCCTACCTCCCTTTCTAGAGTAGAGAATTAGTAGGAACTTGACTCAAGTGGATAGGGATGTAATTTCTGGGGGGAGTTTTTGCTGTCTTACTGCATCTAAATTATTCTGTCTGTGCATAAATTAAGTTGTACACATATTTAGAAAAGCCACCTCCTCCACTGCAGGATGCATAGGGTGGTTTTGTGAGGAGCTGCTTTGCAGCCTCAACTCTGCCTCCTGACTTCATTTTGAAACCACTGTACAATAAAACGTGGTCATTTGTTTGTTCCACATTCTTTGTGCCTACTGGGTTTCTGGACATGATCTCTGGCCTTGGGGGGGACAGTCTCCTGGGGAAACAGACACACAAACAGATCTATTACAGTCCAGTGAGTTTTTTCCTGGGAAAGTTAAGGATGGTTTCACAGAGAAGGTGCCGTTTGGCCTGGGCTTGAAGGATACATAAGAGTTTGTTCAAAAAAAAAAAAAAAAAAAAAGAAAGAAAAAAAATAAAGCAGCAAGAGATCTTGCTCTCTGGAGAATGTGAAAGGGTACCATATGCAAATAAGCAGAATAATTGAAGGGCCTGCCAAGCTTGGGAATGGCAAAAAGGCCAGAGTGACCAGAAGAGAGGCAGTTGGGGATGGAATGGAAGGGGATGAAGCAGGAAGATAGTGGAGGCTCGCTCTCCAAGGCTCTATGTGCCCCACTAAAGAGTTTGATTAGATCATTCCTGCAGTGGAATGCCAGTAAAGGTTTCTAGCAGGATACTAAGTGACATGGCCGGATTTTTTTGTTGATGAAAACACTGCTGGTAGCAGTGTGTTGGTGGCAGTGAGGGCAGCAAGGAGGCCGGATGGGAAGGTGGGGTCAGGTGCCCAAGTGAAGGTGCTGGGCAGCTGCCCCGAGGCATGGGCAGTAGGAACTCCCAGGATGGGACTACCTGAAAAGGTGTTCTAAGGTAGAATCAACAAGATTGTGCACAGTTGATCATCGCTGAATACTCAGTGCTTAGCGCGAGGCAAGCGCATAATAGATGCTCAGTAATATTGATTGAATGAATGAATGCACAGGCAGCTGGGTACACATGACAAGCAGTACTAGCAAGTGTTAAAGTGACACCCCAGCTATACTCACAACAGTGATAAAGCAGAGGTTCACATGGCCTGTACTTTGCCCGACTCTTTCTAAACGTTCTATCACTATTCGTGTATTTCTTTCTTACAACAGTACTGGGAGGTGGTGGTGTTTTTATCCTTGTCTTGCAGATGAGAACACTGAGGCTTGCAGAGGGGGACTCATTACAGCTATTTGGGTGGCTGGGCTGGAATTTGAACCCAGGTAGTTTTGGAGTACTTGGAGCCCTTAATTCTGATGCTCTGCTGCCGCCCAGCTTTTGAGCCTTCCAGGAAGCTGCTGCTTTCAAGGCCCCAGAAGTGATGACTCGGGGCAAACCTAAGTGGTGGCAGGATGCAGAGAAGCCTGTTTAGGAAACCATTTATCTCACGTAGACATGCCATCTGAGATGACCTTAGTAGAAATAACAATGGCAATGATAACAGCTCCGCAGCCTTTTCCCTGGCATAAGAAACTAGTTTTGTAATGAAAATGGAATTTCTCTGGGGAATAGTCCTAGAAAGAGATAGGTAGTTGAGATAAAAATAACAAAATATAAAATAGCATTGCATTGTTTTCTGTGTATTTTTCCTTCCACCTTTGTCCTTCTCTGTTGTGTAATTTACCTTGTTCCCTTGGCCATGGGTAGGTTGGGCGTCACTGTGATTTGACTTTTGTTCTTTGTCCCAAAGAAAGGGATGAGTGTGTGCATTTAGGGGTAGCTATTTGCACCTTGCCTGGAGTTTGCCATCAACATAGCTAGCTAAAAGGAGGAGAGGCACTTGAGGGTAAACCTTGCTTTAGGAGTCGAAGCCCTTGGCTTTCTGGAATGAAGGGTGGTGAGTCTGGTTTCCCAGATGGCCCATGGGCCAGAATCTGAGCTCCTTGGCATTCAGGTGTGTGTGCCGTTCTGGATCATTACAACCACAACTGAGCTGTGTTTTCAAGCCATAGGTCAGAGTCGTGTAAAATAAACTCTTGTCATAACAAAGGATGCGGCAGCCAGATTACAGCTCGGAGTTCCTTCACTCATTTACCCCAGAGGACACTGATTTTCATGTCAGCATAGGGAAGAGATTCCGTTTGTCTGCCGATTCTAATTGGGGGTCTGTCTTGCTCGACCACCCTGGTAAATGGTGATAAATACTGGTGGCCATAGCAGCACGGAGAGAGAGTGCCGGCCTGGAAACCCAGCCAAGCTCTCTTGGCTCCAATTTTATGCAAATTTGCCTAACAGAATGCAAATGATTTCACAGGAATACGGATCCCAGGGACACGTGCTCATCTGTTTTCAGCAGTGTTCCTGGGCTTTTAGAAGCAGCCACTTGAGAGGCCAGGCGAGTCCACAGAGAGGCAGGGTAAAGGTGGCTTGCGAAGGAATGGCTCACCCCATCAGCCGATGCCACGCCTGGAATTTCATTATGAGCAGCGGCTTTCCCTTTGGCAGTCTGCGAGCCAAGACTTCTGTGTTTTGGGAACAGGAAAAGGTCAACACAGACTAATGCTTTTTCAAAAAGTCCTTTATTCTTCCTCTTATTCTACAGATTTTCTGCGATCACAGTATATATCCAAACATTTACTCATCCCACACATCTTGATTGGGCATTTAGTCACTAAAAGGCACTGTGCTAGGCACCGAGAAAAGGCTGCTCTGTGCCACCAAGGTATGACACCATAACATTGTGTCTAAAATCTACTCCTGCCCTCTCCAGTGCCGTGGCTGTGGCTACCAGGCTCACGTAATGTGGCCAATCTGAATTGAGATGTGATTGGAGTGTAAAATACACACCAGGTTTACTGGATTTCAAAGATGTAGTATGAATAAATGAATGCAAAATATTTTATCAATAATTTTTATAAGAATTTTGTGTTGAAGTGATAATATTTTGGATGTGTTAGTTTAATAAAATATACTAAACATGACCACTAAAAATTTAAAATTACATATGTGGTTCCCATTATATTTCTTTCTTTCTTTTTTTTTGAGACAGAGTTTCGCTGTGTCGCCCAGGCTGGAGTGCAGTGGCGCGATCTCGGCTCACTGCAACCTCCGCCTCCAGGGTTCATGCCATTCTCCTGCCTCAGCCTCCCAAGCAGCTGGGACTACAGGTGCCCGCCACTATCCCCAGCTAATTTTTTTGTATTTTTAGTAGAGACAGGGTTTCACCGTGTTAACCAGGATGGTCTCAATCTCCTGAACTCGTGGTCCACCCGCCTCGGCCTCCCAAAGTGCTGGGATTACAGGCGTGAGCCACCGTGCGGGGCTGGTTCCCATTATATTTCTATTGGACAGCACTGGTCTAGACTGCTAACCATTTATTGCACAATGTGGTCACCTTTTTATTCCCATAGTTGGATATTACTATATAGGAGGATAGAAAGACCTTTCCTTTTTTCTTCAATGAGCTACAGTTGTGTAGCCCTTTTTAAAGTTCATTCATATTCACGTTCTTGTGGCTCCCATTGTCCGTCTGATGAGCTGGGCAGGGAAGGCCTCACCGTACTTTTACAGGTGAGCATACTGAAGTGTAAGAGGTCACTGTTGCCAGCCTGCCCTAAGAGTTAAGCCAGGAATAAAACTTCAGTAGTTTCTGGGTGGACGTGGTGGCTCATGCCTGTAATCCTGGCACTGTGGGAGGCCGAGGCTGGAGGATCACTTGAGCCCAGGTGTTCAAGACTAGCTTGAGCAACTTGGCAAAACCCTGCCTCTACAAAACACAAAACAATTAAGCCAATCATAGTGGCGTGTGCCTGTAGTTTCAGCTGCTTGGGAGGCTGAGATGGGAGGATCCCTTGAGGCTGAGATGGGAGGTTGAGGCTGCAGTGAGCCATGATTGTGCCACTCCACTCCAGCCTGGATGACAGAGTGAGACCTTGTCTCAAAAAAAAGGACTTCAGTAGTTTCTAACTCTTGCCAGGCTGGACCATTACAGCTGGGTTGGGAAGGTTGGAAATAGAACTTTCGACTTCTATTCCAGTGTCTATTAAAAATACACTAAAATTTATGCATGGAAATATTTACTTTTATTTCTGTACCAAAGATGATAGAACACAGCCCACTTAGAAGTATTTCTGTGTGCATGTGTACATAAATACACACAAACATGCCCTGCAGCTGGCTAATAAAACACAGTAATCAAAGCCTATAGTGGATATTCAGTGTAAAGGTAAGACTTGCTGAATTTTGAGGCCCACTGGGGAAGGGCAGGGTCAGGGTGAGACAAGCATGTGGTCACAACCAGGGGGCGTTTTCTTCTGTTGGGAGTCAACTACTGTTAGGGAAAATTCCTGGCAGCGTGAAGCAAGGTTGGTGGATCCCACCTGTCAGAAAATCCTGAGACTGGGTTTAGTCCTTGAGGGATGGAAGGACAAGGCAGGTACCCTGGACCAAAGAGGCAAGGGATCCAACCCAGGTAGTCACCCAGCATTGGGGATGGCTTAGGAAAAAGGTTGGGGAGGTGCAGTTCTAAGGAAGAAGACAGAATTGATCAAGAAGAGGAGGTGGATATGGGTGAGAGCTGTGTAGTTGTTGAGGACATTTAGGGCAACGGGCCTTGGGTTGTATTCTTCTGACCCGCCAGGCACTTGCTGTTTGGGCATGTCATATACTCTTCTGAGCTTTCATTTCTTCATCTGCAAATGGGGAAGTTGAGTTACAGGGTCCCTCACTAACATTTTGTGATTCTATGAGTTTCGAAGGCCAGAGAATCAGCAAGAATCGTATTAATAAGCTATCAATGGTGGTATAAAGGTTTTGCTTCTCACTGCTGCTCTTTCTGCTGTCTGATGTGCTGGGGGCACTGAGGTCTATGGCAAATGAGATCATTGGCCTGGACCATTCACTTGGCCCTTGACAGACACAGGTTGGGTCTAGGATTTCTTTGCAACTATAGCCAATACATACATATTGTAGTATAATATCTAAAAACATTTATACCTACTTGTCTTTCTTGGTTCTCTCTGTTCTCCTTGTCCCTACACTTTCTATGAATTATAATAATAATTATTATTATTACTATTATTATCTTTTTTTGAGACGGAGTCTCGCTCTGTCTCCCAGGCTGGAATGCAGTGGCACAATCTCGGCTCACTGCAACCTCTGCCTCCCAGGTTCAAGCAGTTCTCTACCCCAGCCTCCTGAGTAGCTGGGACTATAGGCACTCGCCACCATGCCTGGCTGATTTTTTTTTTTTTTTGATATTTTCAGTAGAGATGGGGGTTTCACCGTCTTGGCCAGGCTGGTCTTGACCTCATGATCCACCCACCTTGGCCTCCCAAAGTTCTGGGATTACAGGTGTAAGCCACCGAACCCAGCCAAATTATAATTATTTCTTATCTCCTATCTTCAGAGTCTAGTGTTACACAGATAGTAATTCTCCAACATTGCTCATATGATTTAGTAAATCACTGCGTGTTCTCGGTTTAGAAGGATTTTCCCTGTCTTATACCTTCTATGAATTAAAAAGCTTTTGGACCATGGATGAATGACATAAGAATTTAACTACTTTTTTTTTCTTTTCTTTTGAGACGGACTCTCACTCTGTCGCCCAGGCTGGAGTGCAGTGGTGTGATCTTGGCTCACTGCAACCTCAGCCTCCCGGGTTCAAGTGATTCTCCTGCCTCAGCCTCCTGAGTAGCTGGAACTACAGGTGTGTGCCACAACACCCAGCTAATTTTTTGTATTTTTAGTAGAGACAGGGTTTCACCATGTTGGCCAGGCTAGTCTTGAATTTCTGACCTCAAATGATCCACCGGCCTTGGCCTCCTGAAGTGCAGGGATTACAGGTGTGAGCCACCCTGCCCAGCCTACTTTTTCTTTTTAAAGAATTTATTTTAATTGGGTTTAGTAAATGCAGGGAGACAAAAGCTGTTGGATCTTGGGATAGCTTTGTATTTTGTAGAGAATCATCCCAGGAGCACATTCCCTCACTGAGGGTTCCAGCCACCTCTTCCGCCTCATTATACTTTGCTTAGCACCGAGAAGTCTGGCATCGTTTCTGTTGGAATGAAAAGATTGGCAGAGCTGCCCTGGACAACAGCACTGCAAAACACTGTGGCAGAAGGTTTGGTCTACATACCAAGGCAGCCAAAGTATTAATTGCATTCTCTGTGATCACAAAATAAGGCGCTGAATTATTCTCTTCATGTTTTAAGAATGACAGGCTTTTGCTCTGCCAGCTCCAAGCATAGTGCATCACATGGAAAGGAGATGCTAGATTTGCAAAAAAAAAAAAAAAAAAAAAAGAGAAAAAAAGCACAGGAGTGAAGATCTCTGGTAGCCAGCTGCTTCCTAAAAAAGATTTAAAGCTGAACTGTTGCATGATAGGTACCTATAAAAGATCAGGAGCCGGGTGAGGAAGTGTTTCCATAAATTTACATACTCTGTTAAAACATGTTCTATTTTGGAATCTTACTTTAGATTTTGAAATGGGACTTTTCACGTTGCTGGCTATACTTTGATCCCATTTTCCTTTGTTTTGGTGTATTTACTGGAGAAAACTGGTTACGATATTTCTGTACGTACTTGTCTCCCCCCAGCCCCAGAACAAGCACCATATGTGAGTATTCCAGATATCCAAGGTCCTCTGGACACCCCAGTCTCTTTCATAAAGATGCCTCCTCAGAGCCTGCTGTCCCGTCTTCTAGGAATGTACCTGTTTGAAAACCCACACTCACACTACCACAACACATACACTGTTTCTTGCTGGTCATTCCTTTAATCTCAGTGGAAGATATCTCATAGAGAACTGTTGGTGATTGCTTAACTTGGTTGGGAGGAAAATAGATCACGCAGGTGACAACCTGCATATTGGGGATTTTCCTATGCTGAAAATTGTTATTCTGTTGCAGCACTCCACCCTCCCTTCACAGACCCAAAAAAGAGAAGTACGAGTGCTGCTGATGTTCAGGGTTTGAATATGTTTTGGTTGAAGATGTTCAGTGGAATTAGAGAGAATTTCATCCTGGGCAGTGCAGTCAGGCTGGAGGAGTATTTTGGTTTCATATTACTAAACCTTGTTTTCCCCTCCCAGCTGCTTGTGTGCTATCTTGGGGCCACTGAGAACCTGGCTGGGCTCTGCGGGGTGGGAGTGTTGTCCTGGGGCTGAGTCCAGCCAGGGGTGAGGTCGTCTTGGTGCACATCTTGCACGTTGCATGAAGCTCAGAGCCCAGCTTGGCTCTTGTGAACTTCCCCTGTGGGGACACACCCTCCAACCAAAGTGAGGGTCCAGCGGCCACCAGGTTGTGACACGAGAGCCGTCGCTATTATTACTCATCACCTGCAGCAGCAGGAAGGGTGCCCAGACCACAGAAATCTTCTGTCTCTGGGCCCGTGCCTACTGCAGTTGGCAGAGAGCTCCTGAGCTCCTTCCCTAATGCGTGGTGGGAGAGCGCTTTCTTCAGCACTTTCTTCACAGGGTTTCCTGCAGTGGGAGCCTTCCTGATGCTCTTTACCCCCATACTTATTTCACTCCCAGAATCAAGGAGAACTGTTAAGCCATTCCTCAGTACGATGTGTCATGGCTGAAGAACCATTCATTCAAGACATTGGTGAAGAGGGTTCTTTCATTGCCTTTCTTCAACGACGGTTTATTTGCTGTCCATTTGCTGAGCACCTGGGTGGTGCCAACATGAACCCATTTCCTTCTGTGCGCAAGCCCCCCCTTTCTATTACCAGAGTGCACATCCCAGCTAGCATGGTACGTGTGAGTGTGCTGTATAAAGTCTGGAATGACAATTAGAAAGGAAATCCTTTCTAAAGGTATTTTGTCTTCATATTCATTAACCTATTAGATTGCCGTTCTTTCATATCTAGGATGATCATAACATGTCTCATCCAAGCTGAGACACTTGTTATTAATCATTATTCTGGGACAATAGGGTAGGCCAGGATGGTCCCAGGCAAGCTGATGCCTAGAGTAATAACCCTGCACATATGAATCTTTTGAAGGATTGGGCATGATTTTTTTTTTTTTTTTTTTGCACTGGGGTTGGCTGGGGCTAGGAGTTTGTGATGAATCCTTCCAGCATTTTTCTGAAAACCAGTGAACTATTTTGTAGGTTTCTGTGTCGTTAGAAACATGCAAACCTATCCACTAAAACCACTCCAGTTGATCTATTAAGTCATTCGTTAGGTCTTACCTGGACTCTCTTCACTGTCACTCTCATGATCTGTCCACATCACTGGCCCTTTCTCCTATCACCTAGCTCTCCTGTGAGCCCAGCACTGATATAAAGTGGTTTCTAGTCTTCTTGGACTCTTAATTTAACTTGCTTCCCATGGGAATCTTCTAACTGTTTCCCCAAACCACCTTCTAGACATTCATTTCTTTGTTTAGGATTCTAAGAATAGGAAAGAGAGACATAAGCTAGATTCCATTCCTGTTCCAGTAAGATTATCTTTCCAACACAAGAAAGGAATACATCTAAAAAATTCTTTCAGCATTTTTTCCTGCTTTATTGAGAAAAAAAAAAAAAGAAATACTCATGAGTACTCCAGGGCCTCGGTTGATAGTGTGACAAAAATAGTTCCAACTAAACTAAGTAATTCAAGGCTATTTGCTTTATCTTTGTACTCTTTCATGTGTTCCCGAGTCTTTTACAGATTGGGATGGTACACTTTGGTTTAAATTGCAAACTCTTGTATTTAACTTCCTCTGAATAATTCAGGATGGGGCTGTGGACCTGTTGACACTTGATGAGTATTGGTTTCTAGTGAAAATGATGGCCTGTTGAAGGGCATCAGGCATATCTGAAGGTAGCTGTCCAACTAGGTCACGTTCCCATCAACACTGTATTGTGAATCTTTGGTAAGAAGAGTGATAACTTTTTGCAAAATGTAGTTTTTAAAAATAACCGTGAACTTCAGTGTCCCCAGTCAAAATAATAATTCATTTGGGGAACAATTTAGAGATTCTTTCGACAAATACAGAGAAATGGAAACCAATCATATGCACCTCAAACATTTGGTATTGGAAGAAAATCAGCATCTACTAAGCAACTCTTGTGAAAACCTTATCCATTTTTTGCTTTTTTGCACTTTTCAATCTGCAGCATAAATTAGGCCACAGGAAAAGGATGGCGTACCTTCAAAGAGCCAGTTGGGTTGGCTGTGTTCTTTCTATTCGTGGAAAACAGCTGTGGGTGCCGGGTGTCGAAGTCAGGCTTTTGTTCCATGCTAAGGTAGGAAGGTTTGTTCTTGAGACCTATCACTCTTCTGTGGAGGAGGAGTTCACAGATGGTGAGCTGCTTTATCAACATCTCGGAGGCTTTTGAAATATGTTGATAATGACCTGGGAAAGAGGGCCAAGTGGGATGAGGGTGGGAGTAGGAAAGAAACATTCGGCCCACACAGTGTTCATAACTTCTCTTGTTTTTGTATCTGTGGCAACTGCAGATTAAATGAATTAGGTTATTCTTTTCCATTGCCTTCTACCAAATAGAAGTACTTATTTAAGCCTTGCAGATTTTTTTCCTGCTGAGTGAAGCCTGAACTGAGCCC
Organism: Gorilla gorilla gorilla; assembly: GCF_029281585.2. Classification (NCBI taxonomy): domain Eukaryota; kingdom Metazoa; phylum Chordata; class Mammalia; order Primates; family Hominidae; genus Gorilla; species Gorilla gorilla. The sequence continues at coordinate 92,618,144 of NC_073241.2, read as the reverse complement.
ATGAAAGGTGATCTCTCCAAAGCAAGGGCTCCTGTTTCCCTCCTTCCATCCTGCTATCTCATTCAAGTGAAATTCCTGCCATGGCATTTATCCTGAGCTTTGTCACACAGGATTACTGTGATGGTCCTTACTATGAATGAAGTGTTAAGGTGTTTTCTTTAGCTCGAGATAAAAACCAGTTTTAGGAATGAATTCTCTTTTGCTGTGAAAAACATGTTCTAAGGGAACAAACCTCGCCTCATTTCCATTTTTACATTGAGCAAATGGTTGGGAAGTTCCTTTAATACTGTCTGTCTTGACTCATTGTCTCACTTTTTTTTTTCCTGATTCTCTTGCGCGGGACCTTTTTCATCCCCACAGCTTCCGTATCGTCTGTATGCAGCTGATTCTCAAATGGGTATTTCTGCAAATTCCAGTTCTGCTTATATACTATTTCCTGATGACCCTTTCTATGTGGACTTCCTGTTGGCAGTTCAAATTAAACACATAATCAAAATATTTAATCCAAGACTAAACTCATCGTCATCCCTCCAAAACCTTTCTTGAACTCAACAGTTTCTCTTCCTGCTCTCATCACTATTCCGATCACCCAGGCTCAAAACCTAGGGTGCATTCTTCCAGCTTCTGCTCAGGTTTTTGAGCCCAGCATCCTTCACTGCCCTCCATTCCTCCCTCACTGGTCTTGCTGCCACCACCTTCTTAACTCTTCCCTAGGGGAATTCATTCACCTGCTCCAGTTTCTCCGCACTCCAGTTTATCTTATACTTTGTGATGATTTAATTAAAATTCTTCCCTGATTGTTTTTCTTTTTGAGGTGGAGTCTCACTCTGTCACCCAGCTGGAGTACAGCGGGACCATCTTGGCTCACTGCAACCTCCGCCTCCCAGGCTCAAGTGATTGTCCTGCCTCAGCCTTTCAAGTAGCTAGGATTATAGGCATGCACCACCATGCCTGGCTAATTTTTGTATTTTTAGTAGAGGCGGGGTTTCACCATGTTGGCCAGGCTGGTCTTGAACTCCTGACCTCAAGTGATCCACCTGCCTTGGCCTCCTCGAGGGCTGGGGTTATAGGCATGAGCCACCCTTTTTTTTTTTTTTTAAGGCTCCTCTTCTCCTAGGTAAGTCTTCATTTTCCTTTATCCAGCTGTTCAAATTCCTCTCTCCATCTTTCATTTCAACCTATGTGACATTTTCTTCATCATTCCCTGCTACTCCTTAGCAAGATTGCTATGCTCTGAGCCCGCCCTGCCTTCTCTGTTCTGGGGATCTTTTTCCTGCTGTTTTTACATCCCAGAGTATTCTGTTCCCATCAGAATTCTCCATCCCTTAAGGCCCAGATCCGGTCTCACCTTCAGGATGAAAGTATCCCCGTTGGGAGTGACCCCGCTGATTTCTAAATCTCTACTACCTTTTCAACCTTTTTTTTGGTGCCATTTTTCCTGGCCTTGTCACATGCTCTTTGATATTACTTTGATATACAAATGTTTGCTATACTTTTCCTTCTTCCTCTTCCAGGTTATAAACATGTTGAGGCCCGGGGCTGTTTTCTAAGTTGTTATTTTAGGCTTGTGTATATCCACCACCATGCCTTAAAAAAAGGCCTCACATTAGTAAGAGCTCAGTAACATTTGCTGAATGGATGAATGAAGTATGGTGGCTTTGCTATCTCTTAGTTTACTTGTTCACTTTTCTCCTAGCTTCATTCATTCATTCAACAATTACATATTGAGAGCCTATTATGTGCCAGGCACTGTGCTACGCATGTAGGTTTATCAGCAAGCAAAACAAGATCCCTGCCTAAATGTGCCAGCATTCTAGATTCTTCCTTAGACTCACCATCTTTGCATTCACTTTACTCAGCTCTTGAAGAAACAGTAGACAGTTATTTTAAATACTATTAGCTTTATATTTATGTTGTTCTTCTGTGATTAAACTTTGCTGCCAAGAACATTATGCTTTCTTGGTAGCTTGCAACTTGAGGTTCTGATTCTTAAAATTGGTTGCATATCCCAATGGATGTGATGGTGTTGAAAACTCTACTTCTTTTCTCCCCTTGACTGCTAAACCAAATCATTTTCCAAGTTGCTCTGAAATATGGACAAAAGACTCCTTGATTTCAGCCCTATGTGCAGCGTGGAAACTTTCACTAGGCTGTGCCTACTGACTAATAGCAAGTCAATGCCCATCTTCCCTTGGTTGCTTGCTAAATATTCTAAAATGAAAACAAAACAGCAGTGAATTATAGCCTAGCATCAGTAAGAATGAAAAACAACTGCTTTTCAAAGCTTGATTCATATTGTTTTTAATAAGGAAGGAAAAGCTTTGTTATATAAACACATGAAAATATGGTAGTGTTTGTGGCAAGTATGTTAATGGAGAATGTGCCTAAAATCTTTGCTGGGTCAGTGTCATTCCCTCTTTGTGATGCTGAAGGAAAGTCACAAAACAAAAACAACTCAGAAGAAGCTAATGTGTCATCTTCATGTAGGGATCTGTATTCAAAGTTCTTTTTCATTGTAGCTGTAATGAAACAGTATTTGTGGAAAGATATTGCACTCAATGCCAAAACCCAACAATTTTGTTTTCAAATTCCTAAAAACTAAAAAAAGAAATCTTGGTGACATAAATGTTCCAAAATCAAAATGTCCAAAATGAACTCATCAACTTCCTCCTCTAGCCTGCTCATCTATGTCTGTTCTGTCTGCTTAATGATATCACTGTCCACCCAGACAGAGCCCCAAACTCTTAAATAATTTTCAACTTGGTTTTCTCATCTGTGAGATAGAGCTTTCCTGGATCATCTCTTAAGATTCTTTCCAGCCCTGAAAGTCTGCATATCTGAGTTCTTCACTCATACTCCCCACATATCTGAATCCTGCTTCTAAAAATCTCTCTTCCCTAGATCTCTGGTTTTTAGGTTTTAAAAATTATTTTATTTTATTTTTTATCCTGCTGCTGCTGCTGCTCTAATTCAACCTCTCATTCCTTCTTGCATATGCTGTAACCTCCTAGCCAGTCTTCCTGTCGTTTCAAAAATTATTCTTAAGTTTACCTACAGTAAAATTCATCATTTTTGTGTAGCTTTGTGGGTTTTGATAAATGAACAGAGAGGTAACGACTACTCTAATCAGGATACAGAACAGGTCAGTCACCCCCCAAACATATTTCATGATGAGAGTTTGTGCTCAAACTGCCCGCCACCCCCTAACCCTTAGCCCTGGCAACTGCTTTTCTCTTCTATATCCCTAGAGTTTTGTATTTTCCAAAATGTCATAGATTGGTATCCTTCTCTTTCAGCACCTGTTCCCAGCCCATCCATCCTCGTCGTCAATGCCATTTATCTTCCTAAAACACATCTCTGTTGAGCACCTTGAGAAACACTTAGTTTCTATGAGCTTCAGTTTCCTTGTTAGACTGTGACCCAGCCAGAGTATAAAATAAGGAGCATACAGAATTCTAATACTTTCTAAGGAGGTTGGTTCCTGAGGAGGACCCTTCATCTTGCTAACTGGGGCAACTGATGGGCAGACCAGAGAAGCAGGAAGTCACTCTGCGTAAGAAATGGTGGCCTAGAGCTCTTGTGAGAAAAGGGATCCAAGAAGGGGGTAGTAGAGAGAGAAGTGAGAGACGGAGAAAAGAGAACAACTGCCACAAGAAGCAAAACGCTGGAGAGGGACAGATGTCTACAGAAGATGTTTTGGGACAGTTTTGCTGTTGAATGAGTGCCAGTATCCTTCCATAGTGTCCTCGGGAGACCTGTAGTTCAGACCCATGTTGTAGGAGGTGTCTTTTGAATGGGTCTTATTTTGAGGAGGGACCCAGGAGACCCAGATCTGCAATGGGGATAATGACATCTGCTCCATGCAATCGTCATATGGGGATCATGGGGTAGCAAGATAGGACCCTGCCTGGCAGAGATTGGGCGCCAAGGACTCCCTTCCCACCATCCTGTGCCATCTCTGCCTTCTCTCCTTACTTCTTGCCTCTCACCTGGAAACTGCCCCAAACCAAATCCTCCTACCTCCCCTTCAATGACCTTCAGGATGCCAGCCCTGAAGGTTGGCTCAGAGGTCATTGTATACCAAGCTACAGAGTTTGGTGTACAGCTGACCTTCAGGGCTGGCACCAGCCCACTTTCCAGTCTACTTCCCATTAAAGTTCTCTGTCCTCCTTACTTTCTGCTCCCAATCCTAGCCCCTACTCCTGCCCTAATCTTACGTCCCAGCTACATTCAACTTCTTTGTTGAACCCTCCTGCCTCCCCTTCAATGAAAATTAACCTATCCTTTGTCTACATTCATTTCATGTTTATTCATTTTGTGTCTACATCCATTTTCTGTGTATATATACAATAGGTTTTGTATCATAATTATTCATGTCTGTTGGGACACCCCTGCCCCCAACTGTGTAAAAGGTGCTCAATTCATATTTGGTTAAATGAAATGAATTCCTAAATAATCACAGCAAGTTTGAACCTAGTGAAGGAAGTGTTAAGGCATTTCTTTTACATTATGCTCTCATTTTAATGTACAAGTAGCATGCCAGCTATGGGGCAGGTTTTACTCTTCCAGATTTCCTGTGGTTGTCAATGCATCAGGCAGCCTGTTTCCAAACAGCTGCCACATGGCCAAAGCTCCTCAAGTGACCCTTTTATGTGTATAAGAGCAGGACATAGTTCAGATATACCCAGGAGAAGTAAGGGCATTGAAAACCTCCCAGACTGCTGTTGCAGAAAGGACAGGGAGAAGGCCACCACCTGGAGGTGGGAAACTGGACGTTGCTATACCTGCCCCTCCATCACCATCACATAGTTTGTGTGCTGTCAAATTTAAGTTGCCAACAGAAGCCATGGACCACAAAGACATGCTTGCTAAATCAAGTTGAGTGAGATGCACTTCTAGTACTTTGCAAACCCATGCTGAGATGCAGAGCCCCCAGCCCCATGCAGACACATTTGCCCTGCATGGAAACGGTGCACCCTCTCCCCCTACACACTCAGAGATGAGAGGAGATGAGCCTGTTTGTGAAACCAAACTCAGGATTCTGTTTTTGTGTAAGAGCCGTACCACATGGCTGACATATGTTCAGTCCATGGCTGGCACAAGCCTCCTGAACACATCCCCCATCCAGTACCTCCCCGGCAGTGACCCATCTCATATTTGCATATGTTCCCCTGTCACAAGATTGTGGGGAGGATGCAGTGTGCAGCTGCCTCCTTACCTAGCTACAGCTCCAACTAAGGGCGTGCATTCTTGGGGAGATGTTGGGAGCATCACAAGGGCCCCTTCCGTTCCCAGAACTCAGTTTCAGAGGTCAGCCAGAAAGAGAATTCCAGAGGTCAGCCAGAGAGAGAAGGTAGCAAGGACAGAGCCCCTACTGACATTTTTCTTCCCACCCATCCCATCTCCAGGGCAATGGTCTTCAGCAGGGAACAACGGGCCCTCATTCCCTGCCAGGGGAGCTGAGTACACACAAACTGCTGGATGGGCGAGAAGTTCCCCCAGTGATCTTTATTTTTCCATTTAGAAAGAATCCTTATTCCAGCCCCTTCTCTCCAGCTGCTGCGTGTGAGCCTGTCTCTGTCTCTTGGGTGGTGCAGCTGCAGGTGAGCCAGCTGTGGGCGGCCCTGAAGGACAGCGAGGTAGGGAGCCTGGTTGTGAGGTCTCTGCTCCCTGGGGATGCTCTGCAGCCTTTTGCCAGCAGCAAGTCTGAAACCTTCCATGCCTGACTCCCCCTTTCCATTTTTTTCCTGGCGCCTGCCCTTGCTGGAGTGGAGCATGGTGGGAGCCAGCCCCTGGAGCCTTCCAGGATTCTCACAGTCTGTAGCCAGAGCTGTGTAGGCCTGACCTGGGCCCAGCGGGAGGAGGATTTTGAATAAAAACCAGTGGTTCCTCTCCGTCCAAACCCCCCACCCCTAGAATACATTGCAACCAAATATTTACTCAAGGTTCCCCCTTGCCATTTAAAAATAAGATGCTTCACCTACTAGCCTGGCGGTGTTCTCTGCTCTGAAATTTTATGCTCTTGAGTCATACATTTGAAGGTAGCTTTTTTTGGATTTAAAATTTCAAGCTAATGAAGTTGTTTAAAGTACCCTGTCGAGTGCTGGGAGCTGCTTAAGCATTGCCACATAAGCACTGCAGAGGCTGGGTCTGGCGCATACATGCCAGGCAAAGCCTGCCTTGTTTCAAATAACCCCAGAAAGAGTCTCTCTACCTTTGGTGCAATTCAGATCTTAGGAATAGGACTTCTGGGGTCCCCTGTTTGGGGACTGTGCTTAGCACACACGCTTGGGTCCTTGCATGAAAGCCTGCAAAAGTATACGTGACTTCCTCTCTTTTCTCCTCAACCACTGAACCCCTATTTTGGGGGATTCTTAGACTTCTTAGTGGGGAGGCAGAGGTGGTTGATGATGCGCTCCCAGTCAGTCCCGTCTACCTTCTTCTACCTCAAAGGGCTTCCATTAACATCATCCAGGCAGTGGTTATAAATCCTGCCATCCAGGCCACATCTCAGACCAATTTAATAAAAATATCTGGGCTGGAGAGGGGAACCCAGGAATTAGTATTTTTTAAAGCTCCTCAGAAGTGCCCCCAGGCCAAGGCTGCCAGCACCATATTCATTCGTCAGCGCGCTCAGGGACACACTGGTACCCTGTGTGCTGACCTGCTGCAGTTAGAGTGACAAAAGCCGGATTTTGATTGTCCAGAAAAGTAAGGGTTCTTTGCTGTCGCTGTGGAGTCTCCAGTCAGATTTTCCATTGGAATAGGAAACAAACGCCAAGTTTATTTTAAACGTGCTCTTGATCTACCTAAAACTAGGAAGCAGGAAGAATCCTCGGGGAGCAGTTGAGTCTCACATTTGAATGTGTCTTTGCTTCCTCTGAACCAAACTTCATGGTTTCATCCATTACCAAAGAGGCCCTGGTGACTTAGGAGGGATAGAATTGAACTGAAAATTCTGGGGTCGCTGGAAAAGTGATTTAACCAGTTTTTCGCCACATAGGGAAAGTTATTTGGTGAGATAACAGACCTCGAGGCCCTGCACTCTTCTGCGTGTGGTTCTGGGTTGGGATACGGTTCCCATGAGCAGAAGATCACTCCTGGCTGATTTTGTTCGGTGATTATTTGTTTAAAACTTTGAAAAGAAGAAGAGCAGATACAGTACATTTGTACTCAGCTAGCCACGCAAACATCTTTAGGCTAAGAATAATAAACAACTAAATTAGTGGTTTGTTTTATTACCAAACTGGTAGAGTTTCACAGGCAGGAAAAGACGGTACCTCCCAGGCTGGAGAAGGTTAAGTATTTTTGTCAAGGAAGATTAAAAATCCTAAAAGCTTTTGGTTGAATTTTACTGAAATCAGAACATGAATCCATTTGAGAGCTAGCAACCAAAGACCTGTAGAGGTGACATGGAATGTTTTTAATTCTGAGAGATGGGCGTTTCAGAACTCGGAAAATGACATTTGTTTTGACATTTGGTATTTTTGTTGCTGTACTTACTGCCTTTAGTTCTTAGTGGAAGTAGTTTGCTGCTCCTAATTACCCAAAAGGCAAGAAAAAAATAACTAGAAATTTTTCAAAAGAGGGGAAATATGTCTTGAAAGTTTCATTAATTGCAAAATGAAATTAAATGGAGCATTCAATAGAAGTACTTCTCAGAACCAATGGAGAATTTCTCAGAAAGAAGCCCATTAAAGCTGGATTCTCTAAAGCAGTGGAAATCCCAGGAACAAAAGCCAAATGCCTGGGAATTGAGTTTCAGAAGAATTTTTGAATTGGTACAGATCAGTAATTTACAAAATGGAATGGAATCACTGAATGTTCTAAAATCTGTTCAGCTAAAATGGGATAATAAATTTAGCTTACATGGACCCTGCACATTCAACTTGTGCTATTATGATATATATATCTGTATATATTTACTGCTATTTATTAAGCATTTTCTGTGAACCAGGGCCTGTATTTTGACATACATGATCTTACTTTGTCTAATTACAAAGATTCAGTGCCTTTCACAGAAGTCATTAGTAGATTTTGGAAGGGTCGTGTTGATGACTTTTTGGTGTTTTGAGTAAGTAAAATGTGTAATGGCATTTGAGATATTGAATGCTTGTTAAAGCTGACCTTGAAAATAAGATTTTCATTCCATTACCATGCTTTACAAATCAAACTGCCATTTAGGAGGGAAAAAAGACAAATAAATGAAGTCAACTTTCTTTATTTCTTAAACCATGGGTTAAACTGGGTATTTGGACAGATCGTTTTCAAGGCCACTATAGGATACTGCAGGCAAGTATTTTGAAACTTGAAAGCATTTCTGATAAACTTCCAGGGAAAATTCTGATCTTTTGGTCCATGAGAGAAATAACTACTAGTTACAACTCTGGATTGGAATCGCAGTTTAAAGATAATCAGAACTGCAGCTTAAACATCATCAAAGAGTGACCTGTAGCTTAGCTTTCTTAATTACATGTGTCAAGAACTTGTGATAACAGACCTAATTGAAATGACTTATTGAGTCAGGTAACATTTATGCCCTTTTAATTAACTATAATTTTTAATTTACCTGATCAGCATTAAGCTCACTTTAGCCGACAAAAGGCTATGGGCTACAGTCAAATAGCAAATAGAATACTTAGTAAATGTGATAGTATTAGCTCCTACTATGGACTAATATTAGTTTGGTCTTGACCAGAAGAAATCCTTGTGCGTATTTATGTTGAAAGATGAAATAACTTAGTGAAATTGTTAATGAAGTATTGGATAAGCCAATTTAAAAATAACAAACCCAACTATCAGCAACAACACAAATAAACAAACCGTCAGCCTAAGGTGGACATGTTGGCTTCTCTCTGTTCTTAACATGTTAAAATTAAAATTAACTTCTCTGGTGTGTGGAGATGTCTTACAATAACAGTTGCTACTATTTCTTTTCTTTTTCTCTTTCTTTCCTCTCTCTCTTTCTTTCTTTCTTTCTGAGACAAGGTCTCAATTTGTCACTCAGAGTGAAGTGCAGTGGCATGAACATGGCTCACTGCAGCCTTAACCTTCTGGGCTCAGGGACTCCTCCTGCCTCAGCCCTGCAAGTAGCTGAGACTACAGGCACGTGCCACCATGCCCAACTAATTTTTGTATTTTTTTGTAGAGACAGGGGTCTCACTGTGTTACCCAGGCTGGTCTCAAACTCCTGAGCTCAATTGATCCACCTGTCTCAGCCTCCCAAAGTGCTGGGATTACAGGTGTGAGCCATCACGCTTGGCCTATTATTAGTATTTTTTAATAATTTTTTTAAATTGTGGTAAAATGTATGTAACATAAAATTTATCATTTTAACCGTTTTTCAGTGTACAGCTTAGTGGCATGAAGTTTCTTCACAATGTCATGCATCCATCACCACCATTTATCACCAGATTATTTTTTTCTTCTCAAACAGAAACTCAGGATCTGTTCAACAGTAACGCCTGTTCCCCCACCACGCCTGCAGCCCTGGCAACCACCATACTACTGTCTGCCTCTATGAACTTGACTACTCTAGGTACCTCGCATAAGTGGACTCACACTTGTGACTGGCTTGTTACACTAAGCATGATGTCTTCAAGGTTCATCCATGTTTTGGCCTGTGTCACAGCTTCCTTCATTTTGAAGGCTGAATGATATTCCATTGAATGGATCTACTACATATTATTTCTCCATTCATTTATTGATGGATACTTGAGCTGCTTCCCCTTTTGGACTAATGTGAATAATGCTGCTATGAACGGTATATACACATATCTGTTTGAGTGCCTGCTTTCAATTCTTTTGAAATTCCACTTCCAGAAGTGGCATTTCTGGATCCTATTGTAATTCTATTTTTAATTTTTTGAAGAACCATCATACTGTTTTCCATAGAAGCTGCACCATTTTACATTTCTACCAGCAGTGTACAAGGGTTCCAGCTGCTCTAATTCCTGACCAGTATTTCTTATTTTCTGGTTTTTCAAGATAGCCCTCTTAATGGGTGTGAAGTGGTTAACTTATTGTGGTTTTGATTTGGATCTTCCTAGTGATTAATGATGTTGAGCATCTTTCTTATGTGCGTATTGGCCATTCATTTATCTTGTTTTTAGAGAAATGTCTGTTCAAGTTCTTTGTTGATTTTTTAAAATCAGGTTGTTTTGTTGTTATTGAGTTGTAGGCGTTCTTTACATATTCTGGACGTTAATCCGTTATCAGATATACAATTTGCAATGCTACCATTTCTTGAGGCTTACAGTATGCCAGATGTTCTACTAGGTGCTTTGTATATATAGGATCTTAATTCATTTTATAACCCTGAGAAATAGATATTATCACCTTCATTTAATAGATACGGAAACTGAGGCTTTGAAAGTTTAAATAACTCATTCAAGGTCATACAATTAGTCAGTGGCAGGGGTAGGATTGGATCACAGGTATGTCTCACTCCAAAGCCTATGATCTCATGCAGTTTGGCATGGATACTCTTCTATCTTTTTGATTTATGATTTTCCTTCATTTAAAAAATCTTTTATTTAGAAGTATAATAAATATACCAAAATGTAAATAAAATATAAATGTATATCCCATTGGACTATTTTAAAGTAAACACTTTGTAGCCATCATGCAGGTAAAAGAAACAGGGCATTGCCAGCCCCCGTAAGGCCATGTCCCCTGACAATCATAGCCCTGTATCTTCCACCAAAGGTAGAAATTATGTTAAGTTTTATGGTAGGCAATTCCTTACTTTCCTTACACATTTACCACCTAAGTATGTCACCCTAAATGATATAAATTAGTTGTGCTTGTTATTTAACTTCATGTAGATGAAATTGTAGTGTATGTAGTTTGTGTTTTGGGCTTCATTTGCTCATAGTTACGTTTGTGAGATTTCATGAAGCTAAAGTTTGTTCATTTTCCTTGTTGTATTTTATTGTAAAAGTTCACCCACTGTATTTATTCATCCTGTTGTTTTTGTTATCATATATAATGCTGCTGTGAACATTATTGTACCTGTTCTTTGGTGCCTTGTGCATATATTTCTATTGGGAACACACCAAGTAGTGAAATTGTTGTAGATGTAATGCCATGTATGAGAGTTCCTGTTGTTTTGTATACTCTCCAAACTTAGAACTGTCAGTCTCTTTAATTTTAGCCATTCTGGCATGTTCACAGGAGTATCACATTGTGGGTTTAATTTGCATTTCCCTGATTACTTATTACTAATAATCTTTTCATATGCTTATTTTCTTTTAGAACGTGCCTATGCAAGTCTCTTGTCCATTTTTCAACTGTTTTCTATTTCTTATGAATTTGTAGGAGTTCTTTGCAGCTTCTGGCTATGCATCCTTCATTTATTTTGTGTGTTGCAAATATATTCTTCCATTTTGTGACTTGTCTTTTTAGTCTCAAAACAGAATCTTTTGATGAAAAGAATTTCTTAATTTTGATGTAACCTCATTTATCACTCTTTTCCTTCATGGTTGGCACTTGTTGTGTCTTGTTTGACAATGTTGCCAATCCCAAAGTCATGAAGATTTTCTCTTATGTTAACTTCTAAAAGTTGTATCATTTGTCTTTTATATTTATATCTACATAATGCACCTGGAATTGAGTTATATGAATGCTGTGAATTTGGGAGGGGCGTGTTTCCTTTTTTTCCCACATGGATATCCAGTCAACTCAGCCACATTTACTGGGGGAAGACATCTTTTTTTCTAATGTGCTGTAGTGTTAGGTTTTTCAAAACTTAGGTGTCCGTATATGTGTGGGTCTGTTTATGAGTCTGTCTATTCTTTTCCACTGGTCTGTTTTCCTACACTTGTGCCAATGCCACACTGTCTTACTTATAGCTCTATAAGTCTTGGTATTGTTAAGGAGAAATATTTGTAACATTTGTTAAAAATGGCAGAGAAGACTTTATTCAAGGAGGGGAACATTGTGATAGGTAGAGGGACTGCTGCAGCGAGGTCTTGCTGTGGTGAGGAGAGAGATTGGACTGGAGTCCAACTTCTACAAGGACAAGAGGGGATTTATAGTCAAGCAGCAGGGTGGGGTCAGTGGATGGAAGAGGAAACGTCAGAGACAGGGGTATTCTTGCTAGACCAACTCAACAGAATTCTTGCTGAAGGCAGGCCAGGGTGATAGGATATCAAGAGTTAGGGGTGAGGACAGATACCAAGGGTGGAGAATTTTCACTAAAACTAGTAGGATTCTTGCTTAAACTGGATTCTACAAGACAGAAAAGGAAGCCCAAGTCAGGGTCTAGTGGAAGAGAAGGCTCCAGGGAGCCCGACCTGAGTTTGATCTAGGAGAGTCTTTGTCAATATCCTGTAGAATATGACCTTCACCTCATTTTCTTTTCCTCAAGTGTGTCTGGACTGTATTTGGCCTTTTGGGCTTCCAGGTGACTTTTAGAGTAAGTTTATCAAGATCTACAAAAATAGCTACTGAGATTTTGATTTGAATAGTATTTCTTCCTGATAATTTCTGAGTAAAATTCGTTTTAAGGAAGTAGGAGGGGCAGTGGCCTGATGAAAAGCAAAAATGAAGAAAAGAATAAGGAAAGGCACAGTTTTGCCATCACCAGCCAGTGTTTAGTGATCTTAAAATAGCTGCTTTTGTTTTTGAGCATCATTTGTTGGGTATGGAGTTACAGAAGTTGGGTTGAGGGACACTGGCTTCTAGAATCAAATATTGGCCTCCATAGAGTGTTTCTGTACAGTGAGTTGGGAGGATGGGCAGGGGCCACTGAGGACTGTGGCGTGTCCCCACATTAGAGTGTATCTCACACAGAGCCTGTCCTGAAAATATAGTTATTTTTAAAAAGTGTTTCCCCCTCCTTTTCATTGGCCATTTTCTCTTTTACTACTCTTTACCTAGCAAAGGGTGGGCATGAGAAACCTGGTCAGTGGAAGAGAAAGCCATTTTGCAACAGTGGTTATAGGGGTGGGAGAGTAAAATTTCCTGGTTCCTGGGGAAGCTAAGCCCATTGGTAGGACCAGACTTTTGTATGTGTGTTTCTTCCTTTAGTCATCTACTAAGGTTAATAAATACCTTAAAAAAAAAAAAAAAAAAAGGACATGATCTCCCTCTGTCACCCAGGCAAGTGATCCTCCTGCCTCAGCCTCCCAAGGCACTGGGATTGCAGTCATGAGACCCTGCACTGGCTCATTAACAATTTTTTTTTTTTTTTATGGAGATAGGGTCTCGCCAGGCTGGTCTCAAATGCCTAACCTTGAGTGATTTTCCTTCCTTGGTCTCCCAAAGCATTGGGATTACAGACATGAGCCGCCACACCCGGCCAAGAAGTGCCTTTTATGTCTCAGGCACTGTTCTTGGTGCTGGGGAACAAGATAGACAAAATCCTCACTCTCATAGAGCTTAATTCTAGTACTAGAGACAGTCGAGAAATGATTAAATAGAAGATGTAATGTTGAGCTCTGATAAATTCTATAGGAAGAGAAAGGAGAGTCAGGGACAGAGGAAGGGAAGTGATGAAGGAGCCCTGTGGATCTCTGAGAGAAGAGTCTCCCAGACAGGGGGCAGGTGGAAGGTCCAGGACAAAGGCTGGGCATGCCAACAGGGGAGAAAGAGGTATTGCAGTGGGAGGGAGGGAAAGTGGCAGGAAATGAGATGGAGGAAAGCAGCCCTGGCCAGAACCAAAACCTCACTTCTTATGATAGATATTTAGTAACACCCTTTTCACTCTTCAATGATGAAATTTGTAGAAAATATAACCTATCTACCCACATCATTACAAACCATCCATACAATGCCTTAACTGTAATAGAAAGGAAGTACAAAAGGGGAGAAATGTATCATGAACTAAGAAGTATTTCATGACTACACTGGAAGACATAATGGTGTGGTCATATGTTTTGCACCCACTTGTAGGATCACTGCAAATGTGGCAGCTATAAATCCAGACGGCTGCAGATGTGTTATATTGGCCACTCAAATGACATAATCGGTGTTGACTTTAGTGATGTGATATTTCTGAAATGGTGAATACGTGTTAGTAAAGTTCTAAACAAAACAAAGTACATCATTCCCTATTGAAATCCAGCATTTATGAAAATCATGGAGGAAACCCTTGTGTTGACAGGTAAAATGGCGTAGGCTTTTCAGCCCTTCCAGGGGAGGCTGGAAAGTTCTGGGGGACATAGAACATTTGTGGCTTGTGCTAGACCATCCCATGTACTGCAGGTTGTCCAGCCTGTCTGGCCCCACCCCTTAAATGCCGCTAATGACTCCCAATTGTCCTGTGACTACCAGAACAGCCCCCATGGATTTCCAGAATGCTTTTTCAAGCATTTTGGGTTTTGTTTGCATGTAATGAGAAGCCAGCAGACAGTTTGGATCAGGGAAGTGAAGTGATCCAACCTAGGTTTTAAAGGGATCTGCCATTCATAAAAATAATGAAGGGGAGGCTGAGGTTTCTGTGTCACTTAGCAAGGACTCGGCCCCCAAGAGTGAGCTGCAGAGGTACCAGGCTGACCTCTGTCTGTCTCAAGCTTAGACTCACCCAGAAGTCTGTCTTTCTACCCCAGAGCCACCTAGACCATCCATCAGAGGCCTCCCTCTAATGAGGAGTAGAGTGGGGGCACCCCATGGTGTCCTTTGTGCCCTAAACCCTTTACAATAACAGGTGTTGGCTGTCACCTCAAGCAGGTTTCAACCATCACTCCCTTCCCACCATACACACACTCCCAGCTCATTTTGATTCCCTTTCCTGCAATAAATAACAGATTCTTGCAAAGTGGTTAGAAGAAGTTAGTAAGTTAAGCCTCACACTAGGGTTATTTTGCCAGGAGACCTTCCTTTCCTAGGTAACCCCCTCCACCACGTGGGCACCCCAGTGGGATCTGCTGCAGTCTGCGCCAGGGTTTGCTTGGCCTGCAAGGGTTGGCCATGGCAGATGCCTTTCCTGTAACTGGAATCCCCCATGCCTGGCCTTCCAGACGGTAGAGAGATAATTGGATAAACCCTAAACTGGAAATTACAAACAATAACTATTCTGTTAGTTTACATATGAAACTACTTAAGCAAGTCCTTTTTATTTTTATTTTTCGACAATATGAAGCTCATTATTCTTGACACTCGGGGCACTCTCAAAATGTGCTCAAGAAAAGGGTCACGGCTGTGTAGTATTTAGCACCAGAATGGAAACACCCATTCCAAGTTCTCTTCCATCCTTTGACCACTGAGAGGTTTGGTTTAGTGGTCCCGGGGAGGACAGGAAGGGGAGAGCCCCTTTAACTTGCTGTTGTTGAGTGAAGGTGGGGCGGGAGTGAAAGGCATTGTTGTTGCTGAGTGTGTTTTCATGAAATCTAACCTTATTTAACATGATCTCCAGTAACTCACTGGTCTTCAAGTTACATAAACCTTGATCGAAAATTATTTCCCTTTTTTTTTTTTTTTTTTTTTGAGACAGGGTCTGACTCTGTCACCCAGGCTGGAGTGGTGCAGTGGCGTGACTGGCTCCCTGCAGCCTCAAGCGATCCTCCTGCCTCAGCCTCCCAAAATACAGGGATTACAGACATGAGCCACTGCACCTGGCCTCGATTTTTTTTTATATAAAAGGATATTAGAGCAAAAGAGTGAATATGTATACCATAGTGGTCAAATAAATACTTCTGCAGGGGCCACACACAAAACTGTGAAGGCAGAATCTATTTCTGTCCTTAGATGTGTTGGTCAATAGGTGTTTGGGCCCGTGAATGTAGGACCCAAATGTAATAGCAGCACTATACTCTACAGCGTGTGCATAGCTGGATTCAGAATTTTTGGTTTTAAAATTAAGCTTTTATTTATATTTACCCATCAGGTCACTGAATACTTGGATTCAACCAAATGCTTGAAAGCTTCTTCATTTGGGGGAAGGTGGGTTTGGAGGCAGAAATCCCTGCAGACTCCACACCCAGGGTTTTACTAGGTCCTCCGCGGCAGGTGGAAGGAAAGCTTGTTGCCCTGCAGTTCCGTTTGCTTCAAAAACAAGGGTGGGAAGGGTTCACCGATTGATCTTTGTGCATATCCAGTGTGGGAAAAGTGTTATTTAGAGTATCATTATAAAATCGGCTGCACATGGTGGCTCATGCCTGTAATCCGAGCACTTTGGGAGTCCAAGATGGGCAGATCACTTGAAGTCAGGAGTTTGAGACCAGCCTGGCCAACATGGTGAAACCCTGTCTCTACTAAAAATACAAAAATTACCCGGGCATGGTAGCGGGCACCTGTAATCCCCACTACTTGGGAGGCTGAAGCACAGGAGAATCACTTGAACCCAAGAGGAGGAGGTTGCAGTGAGCCAAGATTGCACCACTGCATTCCAGCCTGGGTGACAGAGCAAGACTCCATCTCAAAAAAAAAAAAAAAAAAAAAAAAACAGAATATCTTTATAAAAGCTTGACTCCCATGGTAGATGGATCTAATTAAGGTTTACCAGCAAGTCCCAGAAATTAGCATAGCATAGGAAATTACCCTAGAGGCATGTAGGAGTCATCCAGATTTGGCCAACTCAGAGGATAGAGAGAAAAAATATCTTTCCCTCCTTCCTAATCCCAAGGGAGATGGAAAACAAGAAGATTTAGAGCCTCAAGAATGAGGATTGAGGAAGTACAATGTAAAAATGGCTCCCTGGGTCCCTTCTTGGAAAAAAAACGTCCAGAGAGTTTCCAAAAGTGGTTTTCCCCTCCTTTTTGAGGAATATGTGTTTTTATTCCTTTGTGAAGAATATCATCTTAGTAGTCTTATTTCATTTGTCTAATTCCCTCTTTAATATTAATTTGATCTGAGATGCTTGTAAAGACCAAGCAACAAAAAGATCTCATGCCACCTTCATTTGCCACCATCACCTGCGAAGTTCAGACAACGCAGTATAGACAGAGCCTTAAGAGGGAGGAGTCAGGCGTGAGGCTTTGTGAGGGGTGGGTGGTCAGGGGTGTAGCCACAGCCTTTGATCATAAACCATGACCGGTTAGAACTGGGAGGAACCTCAAAGTCGCTAGGTTCAACTCTCTCATTTCATAGACACGAAAAATGAGGTCCAAAGAGTTCAAGAGACTGCCAAGGGTTGTACAGCTAATCGGCCGACCTAGCAATCGAAGGACAGATTTGAGTATTTTTTTTTAAAAGCATAGGCTTTTAAGTTCTTTATCATTGTCAGTTTACTTTGGTTTGCCTTTGACCTTCACCACCCCAGCTGGTAAGTGTAAATTGTCATTGTTAATGTGCTTTTTCCTTGAACTGCTTGTGAAGGACTCTCTTTCAAAGGAGCCGGTAGAAGGGAGGAAAGTTGGTGGCATATTACATATCTCTACGCTGAGATTCAATCCAGAACGGCCTTGGGAGTTCTTCGTCGGCTGACACAAGGCAAAGCCCCAGCTCTGATCTGAAAAGTTTGTATGATGCATTTTCCATGTGTATTGGTTGATTGGTTTTGCTGGACGACCTAACCAAGAGAAAGCATTCCGACCCTGGCGTTAGCCCCACTCATGAGTCTACTTTATACTTTCTACATTTTGTCTATAAAATTTGCCACTTAAAAACTCGTTTCATAGAAAATGGACTTGATTATCTGTATCATTATGAAAATCCTGCTGCATTATCAAATCTTCCTAAAAGGTTAAAAAGCTTTTTTTTTTTTTTTCAATCTCTGTCTTTGCTGTGATTTTAGACGGGGTTGTAAACAAGCTATAATGTGAATGGACTACCAAGAGATCTACAACAGAAGCAGCCTCAGAAATAGAAATTGAATTTATAGGCAGTGAGATAGGATAATTAGCTTTTATATTTAAAAATATCCTCAGACCAGAGGAGTCTGCTGTCTCAGATAGAGAAGGGAATTGAGTTTGAATCCTAATGCCTCAAGTAATTTAGTAGAAACTGCCTGTTTTATATAAAATATATACGGCAGCCTGCTGTGTGTGTATTTATGATCTGTATCTCTATATTCCTCTCTAAACACATGAGTTAAAGTGTCAGTCTAAGTCTGAACATTCAGATTACACAAATCATTTGTACTTATAATTCTCAGCCTTAAATGTTGTTGTTGATATAGCTAAAGATAACCTGATTGGCCAATTATCTCCCTTTTTTCTTTGAGTGATTATTTGGAGTTCAAAAATCAAACAAACAAAAAACATTTCTGTTTTTTTTACATGGAAAGCAAGAATTGTCTCGGATGTTTACCCGAAGTTTTTTGTTTTTTATCCAACCATTATGCACTACAGAATGTACAATTTAAAATGCTCTATGTAGGTTAAACAATAAAAGACACAAGAATATTAAGTGTCTGCTATTGTTAAATATGTGTAAATTCAACATACCTCCTGTAATGGCCAGTGTCTTAGCCGCTGATCCCTGTCACTCTGAATTGGCAGAAACCAGATCCTGGCTTGGGATCTTGAACAGATATTTTTTCCAGGGTTGCATCACAACTCTTGGGAGGGCATCCTGTCTGAAATATGCTGTCTCCCCAGCCTGGGTCAGCGGGGACAGAGAGAAATAGCATCTGTCAGCTGGGTTGAAGTCTCCCGCATATGGAGTCAGTCACTGGTTCTTTGCCGAGGGTTCAGCTAATGAGACTTGATTGCTTGTGGCACTCTTGTTTCCACCAAGAAGAGCCTAAAAACAGGATGAACTTGAAAACAAGAGGAAGTGGTGCTATGCTTCCCCATGACTTTAGCTCCAGTTTGCCTTTGAGCAAGGGGGAAGCAGAAGGAGGAACTTCTTACGTACCTGCACGGTGGTTCATACCAGGGGTTCATCAACCCTGGGATCTTGCCGCCTTCTCTGCCTTCTGTCATAAATCTCTGTTTCAAAGGAAAGAAAAGGGATGGTTGTTAAGGCATAAACCTCCAGGTCAGCTCTTGTTACATCAAACCCCAAGATGATGTCCAAAACCTTTTGTTGAACTGAAATGCTAGCTTGGTTTGAAGTAACTAAGCCATTCATTGCCTAGGGATAGAAAATCTTTCTGTTGTAAAGAGGTGGTTGGTTGGTTGGTGTGTGGCTTTGTTTGCAGATACAGAAAGTGGGATGGGGATTGGAATAGTATTGGCCTTGTGGGGGCTGAATATTGAAAGCAGCAAAACTGGATGTACAAAAACTAAAGTTGAATCGGCGAGTTCATCCATCCTTTTAGAGCTATTTTCATTGAGATATAATTTCTTTCAGTTGCTTGAAGTTTTCAGCATCAGATCAAGTTTTCTTTCTTGCTCTCCAATACCTCTTTTGCTTGTTTGCCATCTGTTCATTTCCACTGCAAACTGCTCTTTACACAATGTTACTCGGTGTTAATTAGAACACGTGTCTCTTTGTCATTCATCTGGAGAAGGGGTTAATGATGATTTATGTCCCTTTAATTGGTTTTCCTCCAAACTGTTAGGTTTAATTTATTATTTTAGAAGAATTCCAAGAGACTGGGAAAGAGGAAGAGTGCCTAATTTTTATTCTTCATGGCTTTAACTATATATCTCTTTTGCTTTAAAAAAGAGCAATCTTGGCCTAACTAATTTGGTGTTTTAAAAGTATGGTTCTTTGGCCAGGCGCAGTGGCTCACGCTTGTAATCTCAGCACTTTGGAAGGCCGAGGCGGGTGGATCACTTGAGGCCAGGAGTTCGAGACCATTCTGGCCAACATGGCGAAACCCCGTCTCTACTAAAAAATACAAAAATTAGCCAGGTGTGGTGGCCACATGCCTGTAGTTTCAGCTACTCAGGAGGCTGAGGCACAAGAATTGCTTGAACTCTGAGAGGCGGAGGTCAAAATGAGCTGAGATCGCACCACTGCACTCCAGCCTGGGTGACAGAGCCAGACTGTCTCAAAAAAAAAAAAAAAAAAATCCTTCAAGTTCTTATTAAATGATAATACATATGAGTATGTATTTACTGCTTATCAGTGAACAATTTATTAGTCAAATTTGTTAGCTTATTTCTGAATAAGTAACATGTTATCACGGTTCAAAATTGAAAAGGTCCCAAAAGGTATGCAGTGATTTCTTTCCTCCCCCTCCTATTGTCCCCAGACTTCTATTCTGGGAAAAGGGTTTCCTTTCCGCAGAATCTATGTTGTCAGGGTCTTGTGTGTACATATATTTGTATTTATGTATACACATATGTGTATAGATGGATATATGCATAGGTACATATATATGTAAATACTTTCCCTCTTTTTATGCAGAGGGTGGCAAACATATATGCTGTTCTGCATATACCTTTTAAATGCATTTTGGAATGTACTGCCTATCAGTAGGTTAAGAGCTTCTTCTTTCTTTGTTAAGGCTACATTATACTACTGTATGATGACTTATTAACTACTTCCTGACTGATAGACATTTGGGCTGTTTCCAGTTTTTCCCAGGATGAACAGTGATGCAGTGAATAGCTCTGTATCACATTATTTTGTATATCTCTAGGAAAAAGATCCTAGAAATGGAATTGTTGCAGCTGAAAGTAAGTGCATTTATCATTTTGATTGATTTTGTCAAATTGCCCTCCATAGAAGTTAACAGTTAACAATTCTACCAGCACTATGAATACTCGTCAGCTTTTTTCATACTTGTGAAAATAATAGGTGAAATAATGATCCCAGCTTACGGTTTAATTTGCCCTTTCACTTATTTTGAGTGATGTTGAGTATAATGAGCACTTTAAAGTAAAAAGATAAATTTTTGTAGTTAGATGTATATATATACATTTCAAAGGTGGAAACCTGTTTGTGCATTTTCCTTTCTACCTCCTCAAAACACTAGGAAATTATACCTAGTTTCTGGTAAATTAGATAGCTAATTTCTATATTGGTGTGATATTAACAGTAAATATGCTGCAAATGTTGGAAGATACCTAACATTCTCCTTCATGTGATTACCAAAAACATATTGCTGAAATCCAATTTCGACTGACATTATTTTTCAAAATAATACATTTCAAACTAATCGAATCAAGTTTTGATTTGTAAGGGCACATTACATGATATCTTT
Organism: Gorilla gorilla gorilla; assembly: GCF_029281585.2. Classification (NCBI taxonomy): domain Eukaryota; kingdom Metazoa; phylum Chordata; class Mammalia; order Primates; family Hominidae; genus Gorilla; species Gorilla gorilla. The sequence goes on along the minus strand of NC_073241.2, from coordinate 92,597,161 downwards.
TAAGATACAATATTTTAAGTCAATTAAACTCTGATGTATGTTGCTTTTTACCAAAAGCACACAGATTATGGAGAACTCACCGAGTGACTGACATGATAAAAAAGCAAAGTTCTTTTAGATAAAAATGGCCACTTTCTCCTTGATATTTTTCTATGGGTTGAGATTTAGATGAAAATCCCTTGTGGCAAATTTTAATGACTATTTCTTTAATGTAGTAACTGAATTCATCTAGATGATCCCACGTCCCTCAACAGAGAAATGTGAGAGTCTGTTATTTGTTAGGTTTCCTTGTCCATATTTCTTGGTGGGTCCCACAAAAGTCTCATGAATCTCTACAAGTGGGAAAATAAATTGCCCATTTCTTGGCACACCGAACTTTCTATTTCATATTTTAAAACTGTAAGGCCATACTTTACATAGCTAAAGACCAATGGGCCAAAGCATTGTGGGTCACACCTATAATCTCAGCATTTTGGGAGGCCGATGTGGTAGGACTAATTGAGCCCAGGAGTTTGAGACCAGCCTGGGCAGCATAGTGAGACCCCATCTCTATAGAATTTTTTTAAAAATTACCGATCATGGTGTTGTGTATGCACCTATAGTCCTAGCTACTTGGGAGGCTGACGCAGGAAGATCATTTGAGCCCAGGAATTTGAGGCTGCAGTGAGCTATGATGACACCACTGCACTCCAGCCTGGGCAACAGAGAAAGACTCTGTATTTTAAAAAAAAATGGAAAAAGAAAAAAAGACTGAATAATAATAATAATATGTAATATTTAATACTTTCGTGGATTGGGTACTGTTTTCCCTCCCCTGTGAGTCCCTGCCTATGTTTCCTTCAGGCCAGAAAAAGAAAGCTTGTTTGGCAAATATGAAATTTGAAAACTGACCATCTGCTGAATTATAATAGTAGAGATTTACCTTTGGGATAAATATATTTGTCATTGCCACAAAGTTTGTGAATAATATTTCTGTTGCCCAGTCATGAAATCAACAAACCTCTAAAATGAAGTTGCTTTAAGTGTGTAATGGCAATTTTGAATTGTTAAAGTATTCCACACAGTCATGAAACCAATGTAAACCCATGCTCAGAACTAGACTCACAAAATTTTAGAGCCAGAAGGAGGTTTGGAGATGGTCCAGCAGTTCGTCTCAATTTTATAAGTGAAAAAAACTGAAGCTGGGGCAAGGTTAGGAACATGTTAGCAAGTGAGTGAATGAGTGAGTTATAAAGCTGGCTTCCTTGAATCTTGGCCCCAGACCTCACCTGGCTAAATTGTTCCAGAAATCTTGCCTAAACACACTTTTTTTGTAGTGGAAGAATGTATGCCCTTTTAGAAATCAGTTCTAAGGTCTCTTAGTAAAACCGTGTGGTAGGTCATCCTTAACTGGGGGTTGGTTTTGCTGAAGACAGTGAGCACAAGAGAAAACCACAGAATGCTCTTTCTAAGAAACATCTAGACAGCACCCATGAGGCATACACTTGGTGTTCCCTCCCTCTCTTTTTCATTGGTAGGCTGTAAATTACTCCCCTGTTGGAAAAATAAGGTCTTCAGGCTACTCACGGTGGTGTGCAGACGCACATACACAACAGTGTCAACTTTCTAGTGGCTTCTGCCATGTGTGAAAAGAGATGCAAAAGGAATGCAGGAATGTTAGAGAAAATAAAGGCATCGCCGCTGATTAGCTGGGACTGATCAGAGATGGGTTACTTCACGTGAAGCATGTAAGGAAACCTCTTCTAAAGACTTTTATTATATTTTTAGGAAGGAAGGAAGAAAGACGGAAGAGAAAAACAGAAGGAAAGGGAAGGAAGAAGGGAGAGAGGGAGGAAGAGAAAGACAGAGGGAGGAGGGAGAGAGCAGGGATTTACCTGCATTACAGGTAGCATTACCTTCTCCAAAGTCTCCTTTGTGGACCAGAGGGACCATTGGTGGCAGCTCCCTTAACCACAGTCCAGAACTTTCAGTATTAAAAACTTATCTGATACCTCTCAAGGATATATATTTACCGCAGGTCCTTTATCTGAAATTCAGACACATGTAGCTAGCTACAGATCACCTATAAGATGTTTCAACCTCAACAAATTTGGGACTTAACCCATCATCTTACTCCCTCCGCCACTTCCTTTGCTTGATCTTCTTATCTCAGTGAGTTGCATCACAGTCCTCCAAACTGATGAGGTCAGAACTCTGGTAATTATCCTCAATTCTGTCTTCTGTCCCACCTCTAGCCACCATCTAAGTCAAACAGCCCAGCTGACTGCATCTCCTTTGTGTCTTCCCCACTCCATCCTCTGCCTGCTGCCACTGCCTTAGTTCACAGCCTCATCATTTCCTCCTTGAGTTGCTGCAACAATCTCCAGCTGGCCTCTCTGCCACCCAGTTTTTGCCTCTCTCCAACCTGTCCTCCTGACTCCTGCCAGAGAAATTTTTCTAGGAAAACCTACCCAAGCACGGAATGCCCCTGTATAAATGCTCCATGGGTTGCTGAGCACCCCCAGAGAAACTGTCGTGACTGATCCACGCTCTCACTTCCTCGGCCTTGCATCGTGCTGTCCCCTGCCCTCCCAGGCTCCATGCCAGTCACCCAGGCTTCCCTCAGTGCGAGCATCTCCTCACCTCCTGACCTTTGCACAAGCCACTCCTTCTGAGGGGCACTCTCTGTTTCCCCTGCTTCCCTCCTCCTTGCCTAACTCCTACTGAGCTTTCTAATCTGACTTTGAGGGCACTTTTCAGAGATGTCTTCCTTGACCAACCGAGTAGACTTATTTAACAAACACTTGAATAAATTTACTGTGTGCCAGGCACTGACCTAAAGGCTTTACATATATTCCTTCCTTTACTTCTCCAAACTTTAGGAGAAAGGGAGGATTCCAGTCCCCATTTTATGGATGAGGAAGCTGAGACCTTGTTTGAGTGGTGAAGCAGCTTGCCCAAGGTCACACAGCCTTGTGGGCCAGAAGCTACTTCTGCCTTTGTGTGGCTCCTGATTTTGATTTGTATGTGGTATAAATATATATATTTGTGTGTGTGTGTGTGTGTGTGTGTGAGAGAGAGAGAGAGAGAGAAAGATTTATGTTCCAAATTGGTTCCGGGTTTGTCATCTGTATATTTAATATATAATAAATTATATATACAATTTATTTTTTGAATAGACAATAGAAGCACATATTATAAAATTCAAAAAATACAAAGTGTATACAGTGACAGGAGCCTCCCTCCTCACTTTACCTCCCACTTCTCCCCAAAAGCAGCTCCTGTCACCCATGCCTTGTGTATCTTTCCAGGGATATTTACAAATATATATGTAGACACTATGTGATTTTCTTTTATATTTGTGATAGCCTATTCTGCTTGAGATTTTTAATTTGCTTTGTTTGATTAACAGTATACCTTGGGGCTTGTTCCATATCAATATATTAAGAGCTTCCTCTTCTCTTCTGTGTCTACATAATAGCCCATTGTAGGGATATACCATAGTTTATTTAATCAGTCTCCTTTTTGGATATTTAGGTTGTTCTCAAACATTTTCTAGTACAATCAATGTCGCAGAGATTAGCTTCCTACAGACATCATTTTGCACACATATGAGTTGATCTGCAGGATAAAATCCTGGAATTGGAATTTGCGGTGAAAGGGCAGGTGCATTTATAATTTTGATAGATAGTGCCAGATTGTCCCTCATAACGGATGTACTCATTTATTTTCTAATTAGTAGTTTATGAGATTGCCCCTTCCTTCTTGGCCTCACCCTTGCCTATATAATAAAATGTTTTGATGTTCACCCTTCTAGTATTTTTAACCAGCTTTTTTCTTGTTATGAGTCGTTGTGCATCTTTTAATGTGTTTATGAACTATCTTGATTTTCTTTATTAGCTGATTTAGTATTTGTTGGCTCTTTTCATATTGATTTATAGGCATTTCCTATATATTAAAGAAATATATCCTTTGTCTGTGATCTATGTTCCAGATAGGTCCCTGGTTTGTCATTTGTTGATGGTGTTTTTTCCCCATGCAGAAAATTTTTATTTTCATGAAATCAGATTTATCAGTTTTTTTTCTTTTATAGCCTCTGGGGTTTGAGTCATAGTTAAGACTGACCTTCCCCACGCCTAAATTATAAAATCCTCTTCTATGTGCATGCATGGGTGTGTGAGGTTGTTTCAAATAAAGAACTGATAGAGTGTAATCGCTGAGAAAACCAACTGTGGAGTCAGACTGACCTAACTGCCCTGGTTTCATCTCTATTTCTTTAATCTTGGATGAAATGTTTAATGGGTTAGTAATATCTATATCCCAGGTTTACAGGTGACTGTGAAGATCACATACCACAATATAGGAAATTGTCCTGTATTAAATTACTGATAGCTGTTTTTATTGTGTTATTTTCTCCAAATTTAATAATAATTGCACAAGAACAAAAGCCCTTTCTTCTCTTTCTTTTGCTTTCTCCTTGCCATTGTGGCCCTTCCCCTTCCCAAACTCTGCTGCCAGCAAGACCTTAGCGTGGTGCTCTGCTGATGGGACTCGAGTGCTCACTTTGATTGCTTCACTGTTTATTTTGATTGGCGACAGAGAGGCCTGGAGTTCTGGCTGGAGCCACCTGGAGTGCCACAGGTGCTTCTCCACTTGCCACGCAGCTGTTCTCCCAGTCCCTTGAGGACCCTGGCGCCTCTCCAGATCTTGGCACTTGGTTTCTTTCCATGGGTCACCGGTGAGAGTCCGTGTTCTTTCCTTTGGGCCCCCTGCAGCCCCTTGCCACAGAGGCCTCTGCGCCATCTGCCCTGTGGACATCACTGCTCTGGTCATGTCAAGAGTTGTGTCACCTCCCATCGCTGTATCTCAGAAGGGTGGTGCCTTACCTTGGTCTCTCTCATCCCGAGAGGACTTGAGACAGCGTACTCCCCACATAGGTGCCCTGTAAATATCTTTGACCAAAGAAGTTAGGAGAAGTAAGAGGTTTGGGGTGTCATATTGACTGGAAGAGCCACAAATCTCTTGGCTATCTCTTCGTTCCCATTGATTACACAGGAAGGAATTATTCCAAATAATGTATTTCTTTAGTGGATGATCCCCTTAAAAATTTCTACGATGTCAGTTTCTGTTAATATTTACTACAGTTTTTATTGTCATAGATTGTAACTTCTTAAAAATATTTAATATCATGCAAGCTGTTCAAAGACACCAGTAATTTGGAGACAGCACAGGGAATTGGGCTGTGATTTCCTGGCTTTTATCTGTCTCTGCTGCTCCCTTCTCCTCTCCTTTGCCTGTTTGTGTTTCCTTTGTACACTCACTTTTAACAAAGGCCCCTTGAAATTCCAGGGGTAGGAGACACAGTGGAGCATTGAGGTAGGTCATCTCATATTTAATTTTGCCACTCTCTGGCCGTTAATTAAAATAATGCTTGAGTGCTAGTGTCCAGTTTTACAGGGGCGTGTAAAATGTTAATCACAACGAATCTGAAGCATCCAGTCCAGTGCCAGGGAGAGGGTTTAGGGCACAGGCAGGGAGCATGTTATCAGGAAAAAAATAAACTAGAGGAAATAAAACATTTTGTTGTTCTTTAAAAAATTTTAATATGAGGCCCTACTATGAGCAAATATGAAGGAGGATGTGAAGACGGGTAAGGTGCAGTCCGCGGATTCAAAGGCAGGGCCATCTGCATGCTGAGCGTTTTACTATGCTATTCCATTTAAGATTCGCAGCAGGCTGGGCGTGGTGGCTCACGCCTGTAATCCCAGCACATTGAGAGGCCAAGGCAGGTAGATCACCTGAGGTCAGACGTTCGTGACCAGCCTGGCCAACATGGTGAAACCCGGTCTCTGCTAAAAATACAAAAATGAGCTTCGCTTAAACGCGGGAAGCAGAGGTTGCAGTAAGCTGAGATTGCACTATTGCACTCCAGCCTGGGTGACGAGAGTGAAACTCCATTTAAAAAAAAAAAAAAAAAAAAATTTGCAGCAGTCCAGAAAGTAGGCCCCATTATTCCGATTGTATGGGTGAGGATACTGAGTCGAAGAGGAGTAACTTGACATTGATCCCATTGTACAGTGGAGCCAAGATTAGATCCAGGGGACCTGCTTTCCCAGCCTCGGCACCTCAGTCCTATTGCATTATCCTCTGGAAACGCCCAGTCCAGTAAAGGAGAGAGTGATGATGCAGCGATGTGACTGCTTCCAGTGAAGAGTAAAAGTAATGAACTAGAAACGGGAGAAACGGATTGACACCCTTGAGTTGTCTTTCTGGTTAGGGCTTTTGGGTTTTTGTTCTGTAATACAGTCCAATGTGGTGGCCATTCAAGGGAGAAGGGCCACTCATCAGCCCTCCTGCTCCCTCACCCCCATCTTAATTAAATAAGTCTCCTTAGGATCTCACACACCTGCGTGTAACAAAACAGGTTTTAAAAATCTGTAGTCAAGGAGCACTGCTTGTTTCTTTCTGGCAGCAATCCCAGTGGAAGTAAAATTACACTGGACTGCCTGAAACTCTGAGCCCAAAGGGTTAATTTTTAAAAAACGTGTGAGGTTCCTGAGTTCCCATGGTGTGCTACTAGAATATTCTGTAGCTTTAACAACTCCCAGCCTTCATTCTGCACTGCACCCCCCGCACCCCCAATACCTATTCCACATGTTTGGGGATAGGTCAGCTCACCGTCCACCCTCGCTGCCCCCTAGGCTGAGGTTCCTTGATGAGCGCAGTTTTCCGGGAAGGATTTCAGCCCCTCTGTGAAAGTCTTCAGTTATCTCCTCTCTTGTTTCCAGAAGTAGCTTCTTTACTCCAACTTGAAATCTTGCTGTATTCCTTAGTGTTTTGGAAACAAAATGTGCAGTAGGAGAATTCTGGCTTTGTGGATATTGGATCACTTTGTTCCCTGGCACAACAATCTCTCCTTTGTATTAAACATCTGAGAACAGAAGTCCTAAATAACATTTTTATATTCCTTGTTGATGTAAGTTCTTTATTTGGGGACAGCAGTTTGGTACTTGTTCCTCTGTCAAATTCTGATGTACTTTCCCTTTTTCCTATGATGAGGACACCACTGACCCCTAGCCTGGAATTTTACTTTGGGTAGTGGTGGTATTTGCTTACCCCGTGGGACTTTCCTGTTGAATCCCTCTAGTCTGCAGCGAGTGGCCTGTGTCATAGTGGGATGTCTGACTGGTCGGAGCAAAGGTACCCAATCCTCCAGCCTGACCATGAGCTGGGTGGTGAACTAGCCAGCCACAAACAAGCCAGATGGGCAGACAGACCAAAATAGCCACTTTTCCACCTCCTTCCTGGAAATGCAGAAGGGCTGCTCCGGAGGTCCAAGAAGACCTAATTTGGTCAGCAACCCAGCACTTACTCTGAACAGGAGGTGGAGTTGTGAGCCTGGTATGAGTTCCCTACCTCTGATTCTTTACTTTTACCACCCACGTTTGCACATTTCAAGGAGATGATCAGCCACACTACCAACTACTGATGGGTAACAAATACTCTTTACGTCAAAGCTCTTCTGATTATTTTCCTGGATTCTGTACTTATACAATGAATGTACTTGTGCCTTTACTCCAAAGAAAATTAGTATATGTGGCTGGGCACAGTGACTCACGCCTGTAATCCCAGCACTGTGGGAGGCCGAGGCAGGTGGATCACTTGAAGCCAGGAGTTCAAGACCAGCCTGGACAACATGGTGAAATACCACCTATACTAAAAATATAAAAAAATTGGCTGGGCGCAGTGGCTCATGCCTGTAATCCCAGCACTTTGGGAGGCCGAGGTGGGTAGATCACTTGAGGTCAGGAGTTCGAGACCAGCCTGGCCAACATGGTGAAACCTTGTCTCTACTAAAAATACAAACATTAACTGGGCATGGTGGCAGGAGCCTCTGGTCCCAGCTACTTGGGAAGCTGAGACAAGAGAATTGCTTGAACCTGGGAGGTAGAGGTTGCAGTGACCTGGGATCATGCCACTGCACTCCAGAGCGAGATTCTGTCTCAAAATAAAAAAAAAGAAAAAATAACAACAAAAAAGAAAATTAGTATATGTGCTTTACTCTTTAGGCAAACCCAATGTTATACAAATTCAGTTTTTTAAGACAGGATAGGACATTTTATTTTTCAGAAAATGTATCACCACATTCCTTAAATGGCATAGGTAGTATAATATAAATATGGTTCATCCCCTAAGACCGTTTTTATTTCTATGTGAGTTTCAAAGCTCTCCCTTTTTCCTATTCATTCAACAACTCCACGCTGAGTTGTCTTATGGGAGGAAAGGCTGCCCTGCATGGCTCTCTTGCAGCTAATGAAATGAGCAATTGGCTTTGGTGTTTAATCACTTTGGGTCAGAGATCTATTTCTTGCTCCTTACTCCTTCAGTGAATATCTAGTTCGTGCTCCCTATGGATCAAGCATCGTGCTGGTCTTCTTCCATCTGCCTTGTTCCCAGTGGGAGCAGTTGGAAGGATGCTGATGGTTTCTTCCTCCAGGAGAGGAAGGGCAGTGTTTCATGTCACTCACAACCAAGCAGCTAGTTGTCGGCTCTTGGAAAACTGGTTCACCAAAGGGAAGCACTGAGCCTGAGGCCCTGGGATGGGTTGGATTCTTTTCTAAGTGGAATAACATTCTACTCCTCCTGCTTAACCTTTCCTTGCAAACTAAAATGGGAAAATCACTCTATGGACAAAGTCAAGCGGAAATAAAAAATACCCTCTCCGAGGCAGCCTGGCAGTACCTGCATGAATCAGCCAGTGTTTGGATAAGAAGCAGCCCCTCGAGAAGGAATGGAGCCCTTCCCTGGACCTTAATTGATTTTTGTATTTGTTCTTCTTCTTTTAATTCTTTGTGGAAAAGTGATTTGTACTGTAGAGTGGCTTTAACATATTATGGGTGCTGTTTTATGTAATACTGTTCTTATCTAAAGATCATTTCTGCTTGTTTTGCCCTATTTTTTTTCCTGATCCAGCTCATGTTTGTTTTTCTTTTTCATTTTATTTCTTCTTTTTGAAGGAGTTATTGTTCCTCTTATTTCTCCCACTTCATCTACCCCCGTTATCTGCCAGGAGAATAGGAGAAGACATGGGCCACTTTTTTTTTCCAGTTTTAAAATCAATTGGCTAGATATTACCTTTCTCTCATGAGTTTGTTTCATAACGCAGAGCCTCATTAGTAACGAACCTGACCCTTAAGAAGTTGGGTTATGTTTATTCCTAGGGATTAAGGCACTGTTCTGGCCTGGTTGGCCCTTTGCTGTCTGTGCTATCGTCCGCCCCTGCTGACCAGGGCGTGCCTGGCTCATGGACAGGGCAGCTCCTTGCAGAGGTACCCTGCTGTTAGAGAAAGTTCTATGGACTAGTAACTGCTAAGATCTTTTTTGATAAAATGAGATCTTGAAGCCTTCAATCATGAGCCTCAAACAATTTACATAATAAATCCAGAACTTGGAGATCCAAAAGATATTGCCATGTTTTTGGTTATGTTGCTAGGGAACTATGCCTCCGTTTTCAAATGATACATTGCTGTGTGTGTGCGTGTACATGTGCGTGCATGTGTGTGTATGTATGGAATGAGGAAAATTAGGTATTTCATGCTTATGCATTGTAGTGAAGGCTACAGTGTTGTCAGGCTTTTCTGATGGATATCATAACTCAAACTACAGAATTTGTTTACAGCAGTGTTCATGTGACCAAGAAAAAAAAAAGCAGATGAAAAGTAGCCAGACGTGTTCAAAACACAACTAATAGATCAGGTTTCTGGAACATTTGAGTCTAAGGGTTTGGTCTTCCTCACAATCTGTTGAGAGGTGATGTTTTAAAAGCAAAAGCGGAGAAAAGGCCAGCTGTGGAGAATGGTAACTGAGACAATTAGAAAGCAGATGTGTGCAATTGAATGTAGTCAGCCTTAAATGGATCCACACTCTCTTCTGTATGAGGGTCTGGAAGGGAGAGTTCACAGAATAAAAATGGAGTCATTTTATTCTTTCTGTTCAATATAGATTCCCACATACAGTGAGTATCTGAATTGTGACTTGCTTTCTCATTGGCGTAATTCCCACCTGCCTGTGGAAGTCCATTCCGAGGTGACCTTGCCCCCTGCAATATGGAATGGGAAAACACCTGGCTGAGTCTAGACGTCTGATAACCACGTAGGTGGGTAAGGTAACCACTGGGATGGCTGGAAGGTGTTACCCAGGGAAACTGAAGGCCAGGATGAAAATAAAAGCAAACGGTTTCCCCTTGGGCAATGACTGCAATCAGGATTCTGCTGCTGATAAAATGCTGCTCCTTTGTTCTGCTTCCTGCGTGTTCATCCATATGATAGCTGTTAGACATTTCATTCAGCTTTCACCCACCTGGCACTGCTTCAGTGCCAACCAACGGCAAGGTGCTCCCCAGCTGCCATGGGGAGCCTGGTACAAATAGACCTCAGCGAAGCCCTGCGTGCATGCAAACTGCGTTTGCCTTTTACGTTCTGCTTTTCTCTTGGGGCCATGCTTGGGACACTTACACGCTGCCCTGCATTCTTTCTGTGATGGGGGCTGGTGCCTTTGCACTAGGCCCCCACAGTCATCAATAGCCCTGTTCATGTGGGAGGTGACAGCAACATTTTGCCACATTACAGGCTGCAGGGCTCAATGTGAACATTCTTCTTAGAGTGAGCAAAGGGCATGGGACTTCTGACGGCCAGGGAAGTCACAGCCTGCACCACAGAGCGAAGATCCTCCATCTGGGCCATGGGGAGCACTTAGGATTTCTTTTTATGGGTTCAATAAAATGTGATGAACAAATGTTTGTGGTGAAGCTCTATTGTGAGGTTTTCTGATCATATGTAACATAATTACTGAAATCTTTGTCAGGCATTGTTTTGCATTTTTATCTACAAAGGAAGCCAGTGACAAGCTCACCACTGTTCTCTGTTTTCCTTTTAGTCGGTTCTTAATCATCCAAGTCAATAGAGAAAATCACCATCATCGATGACGCAAACCCGTAAAAAGTCCAAAAATAATTTGTGTTTGATTTTGAGATGGAGATGGTAGGCATGTGAACAAAACGTGCCGAGACATTTAGGCTACTTTGAGGTCCAGGCCAATGCCCTCCCAACTCGGCTCTGCTCCCCCTGAAGCCGGAGACCGTGTCTAGGGATCTGGGGGGCCGGAGGGCAACACCAGAGAACAAGTGGAGGAGGCGGCTATCAATCCTCAGAGTTTGTCATCCACTATGAAGAAAGCTGGCCAGGTTTTGTTCTGATAACATCACATAGATATTTTATATTTTTAAAAAAATGATCAGAGTGACACGTGTGTGGTTAAAAAGCCAAATAACACAGAAGGCTTTTAATAAAAAATAACAGCCCTGCCTGGGTCCTGTCCTTCCTTGGTCCCACTTTCCAGAGGAAACACCTTTGAACCCTCCCAGCTTTGTTGAAAGTTCTTTGGGTGGCTACCTTCATATCTTTAAATAATATATGGTAGTACCATTTGTACTAGTTTTCTAGGGCTGCTATGACAAAATACCGTAAACTGGGTGGCTTAAAACAATAGAAATTTATTATCTCACAGTTCTGAGGGCTGGAAGTCTGTAATCAAGGTGCCAGCATGGCCACACTTGTTCTGAAGGCTCAGGGGGATCCACCCCCCACCTCTTCCAGCTCCTGGAAGTGCCATCGGTCCTTAGCTTGCCCTCTGTGTCCCTGTGTGTCCCTCCTCACATGGCATTTTCCTCTGCCTATAAGGACGCAGTCCTATTGGGTTAGAGCCCACCCTAACGAGCTCCTCTTAACTTGATTACATTTACAAAGACCGTGTTTCCAAATTAAGTCACATTTACAGGTACTGGGGACTTGAACATATCTTTTGAGGGGACATAATTCAACCCATAACACTACTCTTTCTCAGTTTATAAACATTTGACTTCATTGCCTTCCTTTTATAGTCAGTGGGGTTTCTCTCCCTGATTGAGCCTCGTCTGTGTCTTCTCTCAGACCTCTTCCCTCTCCATGCTCCGTCCCTCCACTTAAAGGACATTGCTTATTTCTCAAACAAATTCTTGGAAACCTCATTTCTCATTCTGTTGACCATAGAGAGCATCACTTAATTACTCATTTAAAAAATGAAAGCATTCACTCTTTCGGCTCCCATCTTCTACCTCTGAGCCTCTGTCAGCTAGGGCCAAGCTTGATGCCATCCGTGTTCTTTTCAGTTCCCTGAATGGTTAAATCCTCTGTCATTTGTCCTCAGACGAAGAATGGATATTTGTCTACAGCTTCTATTGATAGGATCTGAAAGTTGAAAACCAATAAACAGTGTTTTCATTCCGTGTTATCGTGACTCTGTCTCCTGGATTATTATACCTTTGCATGCCCTCTGGGTTTTAATTAAAATACTTTATACCATTTGAAAAATGACAGCATAATTTCTGTTTGTTTAGTACTTTAGAATCTACATTTATTTGATTTTAGATGGCAGCATACTTTGCTTGCTCTGAATTGGGAAACTGTCTATTTGTTTTTCTTGATGTCCTTTGGCATTACATATTGAAATGAGGCTTTGTGTCTTATAAATGTTTGATCACATGACACAGTAGCCGCATGGGTCTCTCTGTGAGTTTTTAGCAACAGGTAAGCCATTCGAAGGTAGTGCTAGCCAAACTTTGGATTTCAATGCTTTTCATTTCTTTTTTTTAAAGACCAATACAGAGATGCTAACTTTTTATTTTGCCAGAATGGGATATTAATAAATCAGCTATTATTTACTCTCACTGGTAAAATAAGAACATTTAACATGAAAAACAAAATAGTAAGGACATAACCTTGGAATAAGTTACACAATTTAAAAAATTTTGAATGAATTTAACTTTCAAAGAACTCATTACTTTCCCTAATTTTTCCCGTTTGGCATAGACTGGTGAAAACATTCTGGATGGAGGTTGTCCTAGATCAACCTTGTTTAGTGGCCATGTATCTGGTTTTAATAGAGTAGAACATACTGTTAATGACTCTGCTTACTCTGTAGATGGTTAGGTTGATTCATTAGGACCTGGTATGGAAGATGTGCAGGAGAAGGGGGCAGGCTTTGTGTGAAGTGGGAGGGTTGGATCGCCCTATTTTGTGACCCTAAACTGTAAGTAGATCCCCATACCCCTTGCCACATGCCCCTAGTCTAAGCCATTTGTAAGCTGAGCTAGCTCACAAATTCTTGCCCAACATGTGCTGTGTTGGGCATGAATTTAAGTAGATACATACAGATCTGTCACCTTTATATATGTAGCCCTTGAGTAAGTCACGCTTTCACTGTCTTAATTTATTACCATAAAGTTGGCCAGGCATGGTGGCTCACGCCTGTAATCCCAGCACTTTGGGAGGTCAAGGCGGGCAGATCACTCGAGGTCAGAAGTTCAAGACCAGCCTGGCCAACATGGTGAAACCCTGTCTGTACTAAAAACACAAAAATTAGCTGGGTGTGGTGGTGCACACCTGTAGTCCCAGTTACTTAGGAAGCTGTGGCAGAAGAATCGCTTGAACCTGGAAGGTGGAGGTTGCAGTGAGCTGAGATCACACCACTGTACTTGAGCCTGGGTGACAGAGCGAGACTCGGTCTCAAATAATAATAATTTTTTTCCATAATGTTGTCTGCCCATATGTATTTTACCAGCTTGAGGTAATATAACTAGTAAAACTTAAGCATTCAACCAATGCACAATGACACCATTTTTCTAATCTTCTCTGACTAAACTAAGTCTAAAATGGAATATTATTGACTATATGTATCCCATCGACTATATTTGATTAATTAACCATCAGGTAAAATTCTTTCTCTCCTTAAGGAAGAAGAGATTGGGATTAAGATTGGTTATCAGTCATACCCTTGCCACATTGAATTGAATTCAGTTTTCAGAATGTTAATGCTTTAATAGGTAGTTTTGTGAAATCCCTTCAGATAAGAAGAAAATTAATTTCTTACTTTTTTTTTGGGTAAGAAATGTTTGTGTGTGTGTGGGGGGGCTGCAGCCAACCACAGGTGATTTTAATGATGGTAATATATAGCACCTTCCTAGGACCATGTGGTTTAAAACATCGATGAGGTCCTCTTCACAACATCCCTGAGAGGCATTTAGATATTGTCTTCCCATGTTTTTTTGCACAGGGGAAATTCAAGACAGGCTGAGGTTAAGAAGTGAGTAGCCCAAGTTTAGTCAGCAGGTCAATTGCAAAGTGAGAAAAGGAAGTCCAGCTCTTTCAAACCACATCTCTTATCCTGGCTAATGAACAGCATCTCCCTGAGTCCATACTCTCAACTTTTAAGATTCCACTCTAGGCCACTTTAGTTTTTGAAGATCCGAACATTTGAATGAATCAGATACGGCTTTCCAATTAGAAGTGTAGACAGTCATGTCCCTCAAGGTTTCATTGTAAGGGTAAATGAAGGTGGTGATGCTTTTGAGCCCCTGGGACATAGGCCAGTCCCCAGAGAGGAGGAAGGAGCTCTGAACCAGCAGCATCCCTGAGTTTGATTTGTTTATCAGAAGTAATGGTTTGGATAGAGCTGTCCACACTGTCATCCCATTTTATTGGTGACCAGGAACATATACCACAGAAAAGTTATGAATTATGAAACTAGAGAAGGTGACAAGTGCTGGCTTTATGCTGCTCTAGCTCTGTGTCACTTAACTCTTTTGGACCTCAGCCATGCCATCAGTAAAATGGAGGTCATGATGTTAACTCCTTTCCGTTGTCTTTCATCCTTTGATTCTTCTAAATGCCCTTCATCAGAATCAAACTGGCAACCGTACACTTGCCAGGTCTATGCACACAACAGTGAGCTCTGCAATCCAAGGACCAGATCCAAGTACAGATAGGGCCCATGTTTTGCAGCTTTGCATTCTTTCTCCTTCACATTTCATCTCTGCCTGCATTCCATGTCACCTTTGGAAGACCTCATATGTCACTGTCTTTCTGCCCTCATTGAACGGAGTGCACTACCCGTGAGCTTCCAGTATGGTGCCTTCTGGCAATCTACTTGAAGATATGATCTTCATTTTGGTTGAAATCTAATACCCCATGTGAAGAACAAGGACAGTACAACTCAAAATTCTGGACCACTGCATAGGGTATCTTTTCTATAACCCATATTTTAAATACATGTATTAATTTATAACACAAACATATGGATGTTTCAAATAACGTTGGGCTATAAAAAACTGGCATTGATAATTGTGACCCCAGTGATGAGAAGCACTCATCAGAAGAAGAAGGAATTCCATTTTTTTTTTAAGGCAGGGTCTCACTCTGTTGCCCAGGCTTGAGTGCAGTGACACGATTTCAGCTCCTGCAACCTCTGCCTCCCTTGTTCAAGCGATCCTCCCACCTCAGCCTCCCAAGTAGCTGAGATCACAGGAGTGCACCACCACACCCAGCTTTTTTTATTTTTATTTTTTATTTATTTTATTTATTTTTTTATTTTAGCAAAGACAGGGTTTCCCTATGCCGCCCAGGCTGGTCTTGAACTCCTGACCTCAAGTGATCCACCCGCCTCAGCCTCCTAAAGTGTTGGGATTATAGACGTGAGCCACCTTGCCTGGCCAGGAAGAAGGAACTCTGTCTAAGCACATTTTTGGTTTTGTCCAGTCATGTTGTATACACGGCCATTGTTATAAAGCAGAAAAGCCACCAGGCATCTCTTTACCTCCTAAGCAAGCATTCTAAATAGTTGAGAGTTTGTGGTACATAAAAAGAAGCCTTCTCTCATGCTAATGTTTTCAAAACAAGTTGTGACTTCTGAAAGTAGAGACCAAAGAAAGAATAACTTGAACAAGATTTCAGTGGGTAGAAAATAAACACTAACTTTATATGTATTTCAAGAACGTAAAAGAAACAGGTGGGAAATGAATCCTCCTCGATAAGAGAGAAATGCTTAGTAGGGTGGAAAAAAAAAAAAAGAAAACATTCAGCAGTTTTTGGAACTGTGCGAGTCCAGAGAGTTTCTTTCTTTCTTTCTTCTTTTTTTTTTTTTCTGGTTAGCTCTCATAGCCACAAATATGTATATTATTTCCTTCTTGCCCACAATTTACTGAGAATCATCTTTCTAATATACTGGGGAATCCCAAATAAAAATCTCATTTTTCTAAACACAGACAAGTCTTTTAACTCCTGCAATTAAATGATTCAATTATTCATATGTAGACTGTAAAAGAAATAATCAAATTGTTCTAGTAGAAATCTCCAACGGCCATCTCAAATAGTTTCCTTCCCAAATTTATACTGTAAACGGCTTAGGTTTAGGGAGGGGTTTTGCCCTCGTCACTGATGTTTTGAAATAGGACTCAGAAACCTCTTTCATAAAGTCTCTGCGGTGATTGGGCTACCCCAGCTATGTGATATAGTGGTAGGATTACAGAATATTTTAACCCTTTTCTGAATGTTGCAATATATTCTTATATGGGAAACGATTGATTATTAACTACTTAGAATGTGTTTCTTTTCCAAGCATGTCAGCAGAGTAAGCACAGCAGACTTCACAGGCGATCAGTGTAGTGTCAGGTGTGAGCAGTATGGACTGGAGCTGGTCTGCCTGGATTCAAACCTCTGTTCTGTCCTTTCCTACCCAGGCTTTTCTGGGGCTCCTTCTGCTCATCTGCTAAGTGCCACGTATTACAGCATTTTCCTCGTAGGGCTGCTGTGAGCTTTAAATGCGTTTATGAGTTAACTGCTTAGAACAGTGCCAGGTATGTAATAAACACTACGTAAGTGGCAGCTACACCATGCATAAACAAATGCAAACTGTGTGCATCTGAGGAATAATTCTAGTTAACATTAAAGTGTGTTTTTGTGTACAGAGTTGGTGTCTGTTGTCTGTGCATTCACTTTTTAAAAATCGGGAAATAGCAGATGTTAGGAACCTATTTATTTTGCTTGCTCTTCCTTCTACTTTCTGCTTGCTACCTACTCTACTCTAGTTCCAGACTTGATCTGTTTCTCTGTGCAGGGTTGCTCCTATGTACAACCAATGCAGAACTGACCCCATCAAATTTACAAAGTGTATTAGTCTGTTTTCACACTGCTGATAAAGATATACCTTAGACTGGACAATTTACAAAAGAAAGAGGTTTATTGGACATACAGTTCCATGTGGCTGGGGAGACCTCACAATCACGGTGGATGGTGAAAGGCACATCTCACGTGGCAGACAAGAGGAGAGGAGCAAGTCACATCTTACATGGATGGTGGCAGGCAAAGAGAGCTTGTGCAGGGAACTCCCATTTTTAAAACCATCACATCTTGTGAGACTCATTCATTATCATGAGAACAGTGCAGAAAGACCTACCACCATAATTCAGTCACCTCCCACTGGGTTCCTCCCACAGCATATGGGAATTGTGGGAGTTACAACTCAAGATGAGATTTGGGTGGGGACACAGCCAAACTGTATCAATAGGTATGGAAGGAAGTAAAATACTATTTTTTGGTAAGAGCTCTCCCACTAAGATATGAGGACATATGCAGAAAGTGAGGAAATAAAACTCAAACAAAGTGAGGAAATAAAACTCAAAATTGGCTTTCAAAAGCAAATTTTCTGTCAGTAAGATGCGACACGAATGTTAAAGTTTTAACAGGTTTTGTTTCCTTGTAAATATTTACTTCACTATATCTAATAATCTTTGTGAATGAAGATCTCATTGGTGTCTTTTTTAAGATATTAAGAATATTAGGATTACTTACATTTGAGGACTAAAAGATTGGTAGAGACATAAATCTATCCTTGTGGCTTCTTTGCATACTTTAATGCTAAAGTTCAGTACTTAAGATTGAATAAAAATGTCTTGACAATCAGATATAAAATACCTTCTTTGGGCTGGGCGCAGTGGCTCACGCCTGTAATCCCAGCACTTTGGGAGGTCGACATGGGTAGATCACCTGAGGTTAGGAGTTTGAGACCAGCCTGACCAACATGGTGAAACCCTGTCTCTACTAAAAATACAAAAATTAGCTGGGCGTGGTGGCAGGTGCTTGTAATCCCAGCTACTTGGGAGGCTGAGGCAGGAGAATCGCTTGAACCCGGAAGGTGGAGTTTGTAGTGAGACGAGATCACGCCATTGCACTCCAGCCTGGGCAACAAGAGAGAAACTACGTCAAAAAAAAAAAGAAAAAAAACCTTCCTTAGTGTTAGTCACTCTTTTTCTTTTCTTTTCTTTTTTTTTTTTGAGACAGAGTCTTGCTCTGTCACCCAGGCTGGAGTGCAGTGGCGCAATCTCGGCTCACTGTAAGCTCTGCCTCCTGAGTTCATGCCATTCTCCTGCCTCCGCCTCCTCAGTAGCTGGGACTACAGGCACCCGCCACCACGCCCGGCTAATTTTTTTGTATTTTTTAGTAGAGATGGGGTTTCACCGTGTTAGCCAGGATGGTCTCGATCTCCTGACCTGGTGATCTGCCTGCCTCGGCCTCCCAAAGTGCTGGGTAGTCACTCTTTT
This sequence comes from Gorilla gorilla gorilla, assembly GCF_029281585.2. Taxonomy (NCBI): domain Eukaryota; kingdom Metazoa; phylum Chordata; class Mammalia; order Primates; family Hominidae; genus Gorilla; species Gorilla gorilla. The sequence goes on along the minus strand of NC_073241.2, from coordinate 92,578,713 downwards.
TCTTAAGGTTACACAGTCATGGTTGACTTTGTAGGGGCTCAGGACATGCCACCCCAGACTATCATCTCCTTTTCCAAGGACTGTTCCAATATAATTTCTAGTACCTGAGAGACTTTCTCTGCATAATAAGACACACTTGACCCACCATACAGAGCCTCCCCTCATCAACGCACAGCTTGTGTCCCCACCACCCCCAGAAGCCCCAAGCACCTATTCCGTTCCATAGCTCAGGATGCTAAATGAGTTTCAACCGTCTGACCCTTCTTCAAGTCTCATATTTTGTGGGACTCCCATGTGCACCTACATTATTAAATATGGGGTTTCTTTCTGTTAATTTGTCTTACGTCAATTCATAGCCCAGCCAAGAAACCCAGAGCGGTGGAGGAAAGCCATTTCTCTCTCCCCTACAACTTTTAAATACTAAAATTAAAAATGTCCCCACCCACCAATATTGGAACTCCGTGGTATCCATAAGCTGGGTTGCATGTTAGTGATTGTAATAAGCAATAAAAATCCTTGCATGTCAGTATTTTATTAAATTTGATTATTCATGGATTTGTGACCATTATTATTTGCTGTTTATTGGTTTGTTGTTGTTTTTAAAATATTTTACTTGGACTTATGGACCACATGTTTGTTTCAGAAATTCTTCAAAAGACAGCAAATCCCTAGTAAGTGGGAAGAAAAATCACTTAACAGTATTCCAAGTACCTCAAAAGATGCAAATATGGAAAGATGAATATGAAAAAGGGTACTCCTAGAGTTTATCAATTGTCTGTCCCTGGAGAAAGTTTCCATTCTCCATTAAGACTCCAACGGCTTTGAATAGTATATGTTTTTGTGTATACAATGAAAATAAACCATCATCATCGTCATCATATTAACTGGGCTTGTGCCCATTGTAGATTTCATGAAAAATAACCAACCATCAAAAATGACTTGACAGGAGAAGCCAACAAGCCCTAACATTAAATGGTCCTGTAAAAGTTTGCAGGTATATTATTTGTATGTTCAGTAATACTCTCAATTAGTGTTTATGACTTCATTAACTTAATTCATTTTTCATGAATGGTAAAAATTCACTCTTTCCTACATTCACAAATGATAGGCTATTTTGATGGAAAACCAAAGGCTCACTATATGTTCTCCTTTGCAGTAGCGGTAGTAGTTGCAGCCACCAACTTCAGATGTGCAGTTCCTAGTTTACTGTGTGATTCAGTGTGCTTTTATTGAGGGCCTCCTTGTCGAGAGAGAGTATAATACACTAGCAGGAGTATATGTTTTGGAGTCAAACTGTTCTTGGCTCAGATCCTGGCACAGCTACTTGCTTACTGTGTGGTCTTGGGCTTCCTGGTCTGTAAAATACCCGCCCTGCAGAGTTGTTGCTGAGTTGAAGTGAGAGGATGTATGTGCAAGTGTGCGGTGCGGCATTCGGTGGGTACTCCACAGCACTGGCTTCCCTTTCCTTCCACACTGGGGGCCTGCTGCTCTAATTCCTGTTCACCGAGTAGACGGGGAGGAAGAGAGTGGTGCCTGAAACTAACATTTTTTTTAGTGAGTCAAACGTGTCGTGTTGTGACATCTTAGGCATGTCCCTTCACCCTGGGGGTCTTGGTTAACTCCTCTGTTAAATTCAGAGCTTGACTTTTTTTTTTTTTTTTTTTTGAGGCGGAGTCTTACTCTATCACCCAGGCTGGAGTGCAGTGGTGCAATCTCAGCTCACTGCAACTTCCGCCTCCTGGGTTCAAGCGATTCTCCTGCCTCAGCCTCCCGAGTAGCTGGAGCTACAGTCGCGCACCACCATGCCCAGCTAATTTTTTTGGCATTTTTAGTAGAGACTGGGTTTCACCATGTTGGCCAGGCTGGTCTTGAATTCCTGACCTCAAGTGATCCACCCGCCTCGGGCTCCCAAAGTGCTGAGATTACAGGTGTGAGCCACCACACTTGGCCAGTTGACCTTTACTTTATGATTATTTCAAAAGCACTTCCAGATCTATCCTTCTGTGATGCTATGATACTATGAAGCATTAAGTTGAGACTAGGGGATTAACAGTAGGGTGTTAAATGGACAGGACTGATCACAATCTTGTATGGTGAAGGAAGAACCAATTGGACTTAGTGACACATTAAATGTGATTAGACATGAATTGGAAACTATTTTGAGGTAATGTTCCCCAGGATGCCCTCTCCAAAACACTGGTTGCTGAGGATGGGAATAGATGTTAATTGAAAAAAGGTTTCTGAAAAGCATTTGGGAAATGCTAACTTCACCAGGTTTCTTTCCTGCAGGACTTCTCTGATTCTTTAATATGCCCATATGCATGATGATTCTGAAATTGGGGAATGTAGTCATAGTAGAAAGCATTTCTAAAGCTTATTTCTTCATGGAATCAGAATTATGTTGCATCCAAGTAGCATCTTACAGGACCAGTATTTCATGGAAGATACTCTGTGAAGTGCTGCTGCATGGTTTTTATAGGGGCATTGACTCAACCCAGTGAATGTGCTGAGCACTGACCTCGCAAGATCCTGTGGAGGGCAGAAATGGATAAGATCCCACCTCTGCAACGAGGCTGGCAATAAGCCATTAGTGGTGGCATTGTCTACATGGCTAATAGCAGGGATGCCTTGGGGGAGACAATATCCCACCAAATTACTGATGCAGATTCAGTTGAGGCAGTATCCCCAGGGTACAAATTCCTGATTTCTCTCTTGGATGTGCTTATTCTCTGTCTCTCTATGAAGCTCTTATAATGGTATTAGCATCCAGTTCACCACAGAGAAATTCTGCAGATAAAATGAACGTAGGAGCTAAACCAATGGGAAGTTTCATTCAGGAGAAGATTTTACAAAATGGACTCTTTGGACTTCGTTTTTGAGTACATAGTTATTTGACCACCATTTCTACACTTGGCCTTAAAGTCAAAATATAATCTAAGGCGAGAAGTCTAAAAACTATGTAGTAGACAACCTTGCTTTACTGTGAAGGACATGGCATCTCAATGTTGGCAGAACCTGACGACGTAGTTTGTTTTTATTTCTCATTGATGAAAGATGAGCCAGAGGCCTGATGGCAGATTTTACTGGGAAGGACCTTTTCTCACCGGTCAGAACCGTGGATTATTTCACCACTGGATTTTTCTGCCTGTTAGGCCTTTGGAAACATTTTGGCAGATTGAGCAGTTATTTTGCTCATGTTGTGAGTAGCGTTTCTCTGACCTTTTGTTATTTACTGAAACAATCCAGCCTGTTTTCTTTTAAGAGAAGCGTGAAATGAAGGGGAGTCAGTCAGCACATGCTGACTCTGGTATCAGAAGGCTAACTTTTGGGCTGCTTGGCACCATGTATGCTTTTAAAGTTATGGGGTCATTGGCCTCTTTGTTTCTTATTCCCATGATTTTGAAGGAGTCTTTTGGGGGAATTTTTTTTTCCTTGCTAAAGCAGATGCATGTAAGGTTAGTAATTAAAAAAAATATATTTCACTATGTCTATAAACATAACCCTCTAAGTTTTCTTACGACATCTTGGGCATGGTAGATTATCTGAAGCCTCTCCTCTTTTAAACATTGATGTGACGTGATGGGGAGGCCAGCTTGGCACTGGAATGGTGGCTTGGTGACAGGGCATCCCTCACTCCTGACCTCTCATGATCTTGTGAGTCCAGACAGTGGAGGTGATGACACCATTCAGGACGCTCTCCACCAGCCGCAACAGGGAACTCCTTCTCCCTAGTGCTCTGCCTACCTATGCCCAGAAAACCTATCTCCCTGATGTTTTTCTGGTTCTTCCCCTAGTAGAAGATTTCCATTCTTTGCAGGTTGACTTGCAAGGATAAAGGAAGTACCAAGATCCTATTGTGGCCGGGCGCGGTGGCTCACACTTGTAATGCCAGCACTTTGGGAGGTCGAGGTGGGCGGATCACCTGAGATCAGGAGTTCAAGACCAGCCTGGCCAACATGGCAAAACCCCATCTCTACTAAAAATACAAAATTAGCTGGGGGTGGTGGCGGGCGCCTATAATCCCAGCTACTCGGGAGGCTTAGGCAGGAGAATTGCTTGAACTCGGGAGGCGGAGGTTGCAGTGAGCCGAGATTGCATCATTGCACTCCAGCCTGGGCAACAGAATAAAACTTCGTCTCAAAAAAAAAAAAGAAAAAAATCCTGTTGCATCTTCAAAGATGAGAAAATGTGCGTGTGTATGTGTACTTGAGTATATGTTCATTCTTATCTCCCCATCTATCTACTTACCTATTGATCTTTTTCTAGCCCCATCAGAAAATTCAACAGGAATCATGGCTTTTCATTGGGATTCCCCATAGCGCTTGAGCTCAGCTGCTAGTGCTGAAGACATCACTCAAATTTGTCTTGTTTATTCTCCTAGCCAAACATAAAAATGATCATTACCTACATAAACTAACCTAGATGATCATTAATTGAGGCTATGTGTTATTTAATAATGATCTGCATGTTTGACAATCACCATTGTCTAAGAATGGGCCATGGCTTTAGGAATGTTTCATTCATTTCTTCAGTCTTTCAGTCAACAAATAGCACACTGTCCTAGGTGCTGGGGACACAGTGTGAGCAAAGGGACACACTTCTCATGGTGCCACATGGGCAATAAGTAAAACCAAAAAATAAGAACGTGGCAGACAACAAAATGGATAACGTAGGGTGTAACTGGGGAGGACAGTGATATGGTTTGGCTGTGTCCCCACCCAAATTTCATCTTGGATCGTAGCTCCCACAATTCCCACATGTCATGGGAGGGAGCGGGTAGGATGTAATTGAATCATGGGGGCGGGTCTTTCCTGTGCTGTTGTGATAATGAATAAGTCTCATGAGACCTGGTGGTTTTATAAAGGGGAGTTTGCCTGCACAAATTCTGTTTTCTCTTGTTTGCCGCCATGTCTTTCGCCTTCCACCATGATTGTGATTTATAATTTTCTTTATAAATTACACAGTCTTGGGTATATCTTTACCAGCAGCGTGAACACGGACTAATACAGGGGGAAGTCTAGTTTAAATATGAGTTTCACAGGACCTGTTTCTTTGGCTTGAAGCCTGTGAGATGAGGAGCCAGCCTTGAGAAGTCCTGAGGAAAAACTTGGAGACAGAAGGAAGAACAAACGGACTCCTCTCCCACTGAATGACTTCATGTATACGTTTGCCACTTGGGACTATGACCCGATGCCTCTTTCAACCTCTAGGTCATTGGGAACATCCACAAAACAGCTGAAAGATGCTGTTTTGTTAGAATGCTCGTTGTAATGCAGGATGCTGGTGAACCCAGAGTGAACTTTTCAAAAACCTATTGATCCCACCCCACCCACTCTCTAGAGCTCTCATATTGACAAAGGCTACCTTTCACAGATTAGAAAGTCAGTAGACTCCATTTCTTAGAGGAAAGTTGTGGAAAATACTTAAAAATACTGTGAGTAGAAGAAAGAAGCAGTTTAGAGCTTCAAATTCAATCGGGCTAAGTTGGGCAAGCTACTGCCTTATAGACAGTAACTCTCTCATAGAACTTTAAAAACTTTTATTTTGCAATAATTATAGACTTGTGGGAAGTTGCAAAAATAGGACAGAGAGGGCCCATGTGCTCTTCATCTTGCTTCTTGAATGGTAACATCTTGCATAACAATAGTAAATGGTATCATGTATATAGCATCACATTATCAATACCAGGAAACTGACGTTAGTATTAGGCCTTATACAGATTTCACCATGGTTTATGTGCACTGATTTGTATGTGTGTGTGTATCTCACCCCATGTCTAGATTCCTGTAACCACCACTGCCATCAGGACACAGGGTTATTCCATCCCTACCAAGAAACTCCCTTGTCTCCCTGTACTTTTATGTATGAGAAATGGCAGCAGATGCTGTCCTGCTTTTAGTCTGAATCATATTCTGGAAACATCTACAGTGAGAGAAGGTGGATGAGTCTTTGAAATCTATTGGTTGAAATGTATTGGCACTGAGAATCTGCTTAATTGATATAGAAATGGAGTTCCTTGGTCTGACTTATATGAAGACCATCTACAAGCTCAGAACCAAAAAACACAGGTTTGAATAAGTAACCCTGACCACATTATGAGAGTCCATCAGTTGATGCTCAATTGGTTTAAGAAGCTAATACCAGTCATGTGGCCTGAGTAGTTTATTTCTAAGAAGAAAACTCTTTCTGGCACCACACAACTTGGGGGATTAATAATATATATATGGAGCGTTTGGCACATTTCTCGAAGATGACCCAGGAAGCAGACACACCAGTAATGGGTTAACAGGTCACCCGAAGAGTGGGTGCATTCCTTATGGAAAACAGAACACATGATAGAAAAATAGCCCTTTGTGTGTGGAGGCAAGAAACCTTTAGGACGTGCAGTTAGCAGTGAGAACTTAAGGAAGGTGCGGGCTGAAATGGAAACACGCTATAAACAGATTGAGAGAGAGACAACAGCTTTAAGGGAAAACATCTGTCTGGTGGATCTGACATCCAAAAGTTGCATCTGTGGCCTAGGACCAATCTTGTAACGCTTAAAAAAGGAATCCACAGAGGCCCAAAGCGGGCTCTGAAAGTTTCTTTCTTTCCTTGAGATTTTCTGTTTGCTCTGCCCAGAATACTGCCTAGGACGGATGAAATGAACTCATCTGGTCCTGTTTCTCAATGCTGAAGTAGCACGCCAGAGAAGTTAAATTTAGAACAGTTGGTTGCAGCAACATTTTACCTGGATTATTCTAGACATACTGATAAGGGGAGTCCATTTACTCTGCCAAACGAAACTTCTGGAAATCTTTTTTTTTTTTAAGACAGTCTTGCTCTGTCACCCAGGCTGGAGTGCAGTGGTGCAATCTTGGCTCACTGTAACCTCCGCCTCCTAGATTCAAGTGATTCTCCTGCCTCAGCCTCCTGAGTAGCAGGAATTACAGGCACTCGTCACCATGCCTGGCTAATTTTTGTATTTGTTGTTGTTGTTGTTGTTGTTGTTGTTTTTGAGACGGAGTCTTGCTCTGTCGCCCAAGCTGGAGTGAAGTGGCGCGATCTCGGCTCACTGCAACCTCCGCCTCCCAGGTTCAAGTGATTCTCCTGCCTCAGCCTCCCGAGTAGCTGGGATTACAGGTGCCTGCCACCACGCCCAGCTAATTTTTGTATTTTTGGTAGAGACAGGGTTTCACCATCTTGGCCAGGCCGGTCTTGAATTCCTGACCTCACAATCCACCCACCTCGGCCTTGCAAAATGCTGGGATTACAAGCATGAGCCACTGTGCCGGGCCTAATTTTTGTATTTTTAATAGAGACGAGGTCTCACTGCGTTGGACAGGCTGGTCTCGAACTCCTGACCTCAAGTGATCCACCTGCCGTGGTCTCCCAAAGTGCTGGGATTACAGGCGTGAGCCACTGCACCCGGCCGCGAAACTTCTAGAAATCTTGAGAGTGACTCTTCCAATATTTTGTATTTCAAGTAGAAGTTTTCAGTAATAATGAAGTTGAAAGCCAGAAGAGAGGAGCAGATAATGTTCTCATGAAGCCTCAGAAGACATTAGGAGCATCTATCTCGATGTTAGATTGAATTGAAAATTTGTCATATTAGTCCCTTGACTTATTCATATTTTTTCTCTTGAGCCATTGGTTTGTGTTCTGTAAACACAGCCTAAGAGGCTATTTTAAAGGAAATGGAGATCAAGTGTTCTCCATAGATTCCCATGCTCAATTTCCCGGAGTGGGAGCAGGAGAGAATTATGAGCAAAGAGTTTCAGCCCTCACCCTGGGACATTACCCCTCCTCCCTGCACAGACTTCACAGTGGGATGCTGGTGAATTTTTTAATGTTAATTTTTATTTTTAAATTTAACTTTTATTTTAAGTTCAGGGGTACATGTGCAGGTTTGTTACACAGATAAACTTGTGTCATGGGGCTTTGTTGTACAGATTATTTTGTCACCCAGGTATTAAGCCCAGTACCCATTAGTTATTTTTCCTGATCCTCTCCCTCCTCCCACCCTTCATCCTCTGATAGGTCCTAGTGTGTGTTGTTCCCCTGTATATGTCCATGTGTTCTCATCAGTTAGCTCCCACTTATAAGTAAGAACATGCGGTATTTGGTTTTCTGTTCCTGATGTTAGTTTACTTAGGATAATGGCCTCCAGCTCCATCCATGTTCCTGCAAAAGACATGATCTAATTCTTTTTTATGGCTGTATAGTAAGTATTCATTCCGTGGTGTATATGTACCAAATTTTCTTTATCCAGTCTATCACTGATGGGCATTGAGGTTGTTTCTGTGTCTTTGCTATTGTGAGTAGTGCAGATGCTGATGAATTTGCACTTCATATTCAGTGATTTTCGCCTTGAAGAACATACCTTACCCAATCCATGTTACTTGAAGACGACTGTAACTGAGGTGTAGGAATTTGTCCTAAATTACTGTAAACAACTTTTTGGGGCATTTCACAATATTCCAGCACCTCTCCATTCCCTTTCATTGTCTTCTCCACCTGATCCCTCTTTCAAACTCTTGTCTTTATTTTTATACATCTTACCCCAAACCAAGATTGCAGTAAGATTCCTATGTGCATTGCCACATGCATTTTCAGCAATTTGAAATTTTATCTAATATGAATTAAGCTGGTATAAATCATACCACTTCACATACATGAAGTTGTTTGCTACAGCCCTGTTCTGGAGAATGGTGAGAATGCCTTCCTTGTTTTGTGGCAGGGGCGAGGGGGGATGTTTTAATGAGGAGGGACTGGTAATAAGGGATTGTGGTGAACTGGCAGGGGAGGAAATTCAATAAACAGAAGAGAGGAACTCAGGATAGTTGGGCACTGGAGTGTTGCAAATAAAGCAATATGTGATACTCTCCCCATGGAATGCTCACCTACGCTATACTCAGAATCCCTGACAGCCGTTTTCCACTCTCCAACACTGGCACACAATGGGGTCTCAGGGTTGTTGAAATAAATTGGGCTCTATATCATGTGTTCCCTGATTTCTCCTCAATAATGTGTGTTTCCCAGCCCTGCATTGAAAATTAGGACATCAAGTGACATTGAAGTCAGATAATCTGCCTCATGTCACATGGGTTGAATGTAGTAGATGTGATCTCAGGTCTTTTGACTGCCTCATGGCACCTTCCATTTCCAAGCCTCTGTTTTCTCATATTCTTAAGGCACAGAACTCATCCCATTACTTGGTCTGGTGTTGAGGAGAAGCTTGGCATAATGGAAAGACTCAAATTTCATTTTTTTTTCCTTCTTAGAAGAAATCTGTAGAACTGTTTCATCACAACCTGTGGATAGCTGACGCAGTTTGAAGATCCACACCTTGGAGTCACCCATCTCACAAAATGTCAGCCGGGGTGCTCATTGGTACATTGTTTGTTGTATATTTTCTCATACCTCGGAAAGGACTAGTTGAATTTGTTCCAAACCAAGCAATTGACCTAGGACTTTGCATCCTTAGTGTCGGCCACAATTCAAATCCAACTCCTTTTCAAAATTGTATTTTTTACGAAAGGTGACCTGATAGCAAGACAAGAGTAATGACGGGTGAGGCACTCTCAAATCAGGCCAGGGTGGCAGGCCGGGACATCTTGTTTTCATCAAATTCTGTTAGTTACTCTTGACTTTTCTGTGTGTTTGCTGAACTTTTGAGATTCTATTGTGCTCTTTCTAGCTGGATATTTTCCAGAGGGTTATCAAGAAAAAGGAGTATCTTCTGTATTAATAACCTTGGGAAGGATTTTAGCAGTAAAATTAGAGACCAGATGATCTGCTGGACAGCAGGATGGGGGAGCATTTCTTCCCCTTTCCCAGGAGAGTGTCAAGTTCAGCATGACCTAGCACCAGACCCTTCACTCAATAACTCTGAGATCTTATCATATCAAGTTATCTCAGTCATGATGACGTAAATGGCAAAACAACTACCCTTATTTCTTGGGATAAGAATTTTTCCTTTTAAAGGAATACAATATACAAAATAGGTGACCATGAAGTATGCTTGGTGGGACAGCTAATTTCCATATGTGCTTTGTGATTGGTTTTTAAGTGAATTTATTGCTATAGAGTTCCAAAACAACCCTTTAACATTTATGTTTTCTGCACTTTGTCTCATTATTGAAAATAACAAGTGCTATGTAAAAGCATAAAGAATATACTGAGGTTTACAGCAAGGATAACCACCAAAGACCAGGAGTTAGAAAGCTATGGCCTGTGGGCCAAATCTTGCTCACCACGTGCTTTTGTAAATAAAGTTTTATTGGAACATAGCTATGCCCATTTGCTATGTATTGTCTATGTCTGCTTTCACACTGCAACATCAGAGTTGAGTAATTATGGTAGAGACCATATGGCTTAAGATAGTTGCTATCTGGTTTTTCACTGGAAATGTTTTCCAACCCATGCTGTAGATATTTTCATGGTATTTATTTACTGACTCATTTGTTCATTCTTTCAGTGGACACCAACCCTGTTAATGACGCTGGGGAATGTAAAGATAAGTACATCAGTCTCTAATTTCCAAGAATTTATAATGTAACAGAGACAAGTTATGTACTCAAATAACAGAGACAAGTCATGTATTCATCTTTACCTCTGACCAGGCAGAATGCAGCACGTACTACAGACAAGAAATAGCTAAATTGCTGTGGTAGTTTAGAGATGATGAGAGCCTCCGACAAAGGCAGGGAATTGGGAAATGCACAAAGATATTGCTTCCATAACTGTGGCACACAGTGATTTCCCAATAGGGAACTTCATGAGAAATCAGGCCAATTTCCTTCATGGAATTTTATAAATTGTAGTATCCAAAGAGTGGAAGTGATTTAGAATATTACTTTGTGTCCAGATTCCTTTATCTAGAAGCATACTTCCCCTGTAACTGTGAGGATGATCATATTTATAGAAAATTTTTGAACATTTGAAGGAAGGCTTCCTTTTTCAGGGTGGGAAGACAGAAGGAATTCCTTTTCTTTTTTATTGATTGTTCACTTCACAGTGTAATATTAAATGCTATGGGTCTTAAAGAAAGGCTTCTGTGGGGAAACCCTCAAATATCAAGTGAACTATAAAAACAAGATAGGGTGGGTGCAGTGGCTCACAGCGGTAATCCCAGCACTTTGGGAGGCCAAGGTGGATGGATCACTTGAGCCCAGGAGTTCAAGACCAGCCTGGGCAAGGTGGCAAGACCCTGTCTCTACCAAGAAATACAAAAATTAACAAAACGTGGTGGCACATCTGTAGTCCCAGCTACTTGGGAGTCTGAGGTGGGAGGATTACTTGAGCCCAGGAGGGAGAGATTGTAGTGAGCCAAGTTTATGCCACTGCACTCCAGCCTGAGAGACACAGCAAGACCCTGTCTTAAAACAAACAAACAAAAAATCAAGATAAAATTATAGAATCCTAACCATGGAATAGCAGGACTCAGTGACAATTACATCTCTCTCTTCTCCACAATGCATGCGAGTGTGAACTGAGATTTTGGTAAGTTCCCTTTTCCCTTTGGCCTATTGAACCCCTTTAAGGGTTCAGCCCCCAACCCTGGGAAGATTCCAAGCATGAAAACTACCCAAATCCTCCCAGTTGGGATTAATGTGACCTGATAAAGAGTTCTGATTTTTTTTTTTTTTTTTTGAGACGGAGTCTCTCTCTGTCTCCCAGGCTGGAGTGCAATGGCGCGATCTCAGCTCACTGCAACCTCCATCTCGGGTTCAAGCAATTCTCCTGCCTTAGCCTCCCAAGTAGCTGGGATTACAGGCATGCATCACCATGCCCGGCTAATTTTTTATTTTTGTAGAGACGGGGTTTCACCATGTTGGCCAGGCTGGTCTCGAACTTCTGACCTCAGGTGATCCGCTCATCTTGGCCTCCCAAAGGGCTGTGATTACAGGTGTGAGTCACTGCGCCTGGCCTGATTTTTGTGTCACCAGAATTGCCTTGTCCATTATTTGTGTTTTCCAAATATCTATTGAATTAACTCGAATTGGATGCAGACAGACATTGTGCACTCAAAACCTAGGTGATTGATTTGGAAAAAGATTCAAGACTTTTAGGTTAGTCTAAGAGATGCTCAGGGGAGGCCCCTTCCATTTTGCTTCCAACAGGGTGTCAAAGTTATTGGCTAAATTCCAGCCTCCTTTTCTTTATACTCATAATAATAAAGGTACCAGCATGAATGCAGCAGAGTTTTGTTTTAGAATACAATCCTGTGAAGTTTTACCAGCCGAAAGCATCATATTTGGATAGATAAAATGTGTGTTTGGTGAGAAAGCTACTGAAGGAACATAATATTGGACCCCCAATCAGGTAATTTAAATGTTATAGGAAGCACCAAGCCCACCTATTTCACAGGCCCCCGCCTCTCCCCTGCCCGGAGTAGCAGGGCTCCCGCAGTTAGCCACCCCACAGCTCTCCAGGGGCTCTGCTCTCTCGTTACCAAGAAGCACATGCCAGCCCGTCTCCCAGCGTTTCCTGGTCCTTTCACAATAGACAGATGGGGATGCTCCAGGTAGAGACAAAAGAGAACACACAATCCATACGCTCATCTTGCTGGTATCCTTCCGCTCCCTGAGCCCAAAGAGGAGAACCCAGCCCTCTGCGTAGGAAGAACACATTTCAAGGCATTTACTGACAAGTAGGTATAGTTACTGCATACACATGTGGAGGCTGCATTATATCAAAACTGTAAATAAACATAGACTCTGCACACTCCTTCAGGCCCCACCATGTATTTATGAATGGGATTGCTTCATCATTTTCTTTTAATGTCAGTAGCAGGGAAGTCAGAAAGCATTACCTCTAAAACGGGGACAGAACATTGCAAATACATACATTTCCAGCCAGCTGTGGCAATAACCAGCAAACAAAATTACTTCACCCCGTTGTTATGGGCCCCATGCCTATGGGATTTTTCCTGAGTTTCTGATTTATAACAATCACTTTTGAAGGCCTCAAAATGCTTAGGTGAGATTAAATTACTGATTATCCAAAAGTTCTGTTTTCGCTGGAGTCTTTCTGGACGGCTGCTGATTCGGTCCCATTTAAAGCATTCGGTGGCATGAACTCACTCGGTTTCTGCCCACATCACTGCATTCCTGGGATGCCGTTCACAGGCCTTAGCAAGATCATCTGACAGCCGCCTGTGAGGTCAACGAACTTTATACATAATTAAACACTCCCAGTTAGGAGAATTCATTTCTTTCTCCCTGAGAAGCAGAGAAAGAATACATGTTGTGTTGCCCTCCATTACGGAGTAAAAGTTGTGTGGAGTAATCAGGCTAGTTTCACATGATTTAATGTTGAACCGAATAAGAAAGTGATTGCATCCTCTACTGGGCCTCACAGAAAAGTCACCACCCACACTGTTTATTCAGACTGGGATCTTGGCCATTTGGGGTTTAAGCCAGAAGAAAGAGGAAAAAAAAAAAAATCCAACCCTGGAATGAACGCTTTTGAAACTCTGTATTCTTGATGAAATGCGGCCAAGGATTCTTTTAAAAAAAAACTATTTAAAATCAATTACCGGGATCATATTTTCATTTACAATGGGTTGTTAGCAACAGCTAATTCTCTGTTTCCATCCAGATTTGGTGTTTAAGCTTCAATATGCTGGAATTGGAATCCTTGCCGTGTTTTGTCTGGGTATCAGATGCTACCACCAAACTATGTGTGGGGAGTTGGGCAACTCTGACCTTTGACCAGCTTTCCATAAAATAACAAGGAAAGGTGTGAGGAGGCTAGGGATTGGGTGAAAACTAGCCTGAGGGATGGCAGTGAGTGAGCTTCACCAGGGGGATGAACATATAAAGGAGGCACTGAGGATATTGCTAAGGGTAAGAGAAAGCAAAAGACAGAATCATACGCCTTGGGAGGAGGGTCAGACCCGTTAAGGCACCTAGTCCGTCTGTCTCTAGCCAGGACTGCAAGAAATCATCTCAGACATGCGATCTCGTATCGCATTTTTAAAGATCTCTAGAGGAGATTCCGGAACCTCCCTTGGTCATCCGCCCTATTATTTAACAATTCCTACAGCCAGGAAATTCTTTCTTATTTCCAGCCTAAAATGTGCATGTGGTGCAGCTTCAGGGGATGTGATTGATCGAGGCCACGCCCACCTCCCCCGGCATGTTTACTCCTTGGATGGGATGGTGCATATGTCTTGCTTCTTCCTTAAAATGGGCCTCTTTCGGCCTCCATACCACAGTCCCCGGTCTGGGAGAGGGGACGTGGTATACAGGTGGGGTGGGGGCCGACCAGCGGCGTTTATGGGGACCAGCCGCCACCAGGAACTGTTGCTAGGCATTTTATGTATTTCCCAGAGGCGAGAGAACATAGCTGTGATGTGGCCAGGAGTGCGCCTCAAAACCACGTGCAAATAATAAATGCGGAAGCTCCCGTTTCAAATTTTAAAAGAAAAGAAAAGAAAAAATCCTGAAAAACAGAATGAAGAGTCTAGAATTTCACTGGCCTCGAGATGGTAGTCTACTCCTCAGTTTTAAACAAGAAGAGCCCAGAGCAGAAAAGGGACCTGTCCCGGACAAGATCTCAGAGCTAATGCCCCTAAACACAGCGCAGTGCCTGGTTCTTAATTTAGATAGGGTGCTGGAAAGACGAAATGATGCTGGAACCGAGGCCATCGATCTCACTTCCTCCGGCCCCTTCCTCCTCTTCTGCAGATGCGCAGTGAATGGTCAGGCCCTCCGTGAGTGAATTACAGATTCATTGAAGAGCCGTCAGATGACCCGAGCAGTCTGGTTTCTTCCCTTTTTATCGAGTTCTGTCATTGTGTTCCTCAAACTGTGGTTTGTTCCAGAAAGGAAGAGGTTGTCTTCTTCACCCGCCTGCCCTAAGTTGCGTCAAGTTCCAGTTCCCTGTATTAAGTAAATTACTAAATGAGTGGAATGAACATCATAATGTCAAGGGTAGGGTGTTGAGCCCTGAGACAATAGACCACAAGCCCACTCTGTCAGCTTTTTGTCCCGCACCTCTATTATCTGTCAAATGATCATATTAACACTCTCCTACCTACTTTAGGGGGCTCCTAAAAACAAATATTTATTGACAGGTTGTGTATTAGTCTGTTTTCATACTGCTATGAAGAAATACCCGAGACTGGGTAATTTGTAAAGAAAAAGTTTTAATGGACTCACAGTTCCACATGGCTGGGGAGGCCTCACAATCTGTGGAAGGTGAAGGAGGAGCAAAGGCACGTCTTACATGAGGGCAGGCAAGAGAGCCATGTGCAGGGGAACTCCCATTTATAAAACCATCAGATCTTGTGAGACTTATTCAGTATACGAGAACTTGGGAAAAACCCACCTCCATGATTCAGTTGCCTCCCACCAGGTCCCTCCCATGATACGTGGGGATTATGGGAGCTACAATTCAAGGTGAGATTTGGGTGGAGACACAGCCAAATCATATCATCTTATAAATGTACAAAACACAGTATTTTTTAATTGTGAAAGATCTCAAGCAAACAGAAAATGCAGAGAATAAGATTGTGTATAAATGTGCATTCACCATTATTTTGTCATATCCTTGTTCTTTTTTGTAAAAAAGAGATAGACTTTCCCCATTTCCACCCACTTTTTCCTTCCCTGAACGTCACAGTCATCAATTTAAATGTGCTGCTCAATGCTCATTATCACCATGCATGGTTTTATCTTTCACATGTGTGTATCCTTAAACTATATATATATATATTTTTAAATGTATTTAAACTTTATATAAAGGATATCATGGAGTTTGTGTTCTACATTATATTTGTAAGATTTGTGCGTTGCAAAACATGTACCTCTATACATTTTCCATGCTGTGTTGTAGTTATCAGATGAAGGACATGGAAGTTATTTCTAACTTTTAAGATGTCCTTTGGAAGAATGCTACAGGTGTGTCTAGCTTTTTGATATGTTCTTTGCACACCATGCCTGGTAGTTTCTCTTGGATATGTAGCCAGTAGCAAAGTGATGAATTAGCACATCGTCTTCCCTGGATGTTGCCAAATTGCTCTCCAAAGTGCAAGCCCCTTCTCAGCAGCAGGGTCTGAGAATTCCTAATGCTCAGTATTCTCTTCAATACTTGTTAGAGTCATGTTTTAAAATTTTTTCCTTTGCCAATCTGATAGTTGTTTCAGGTTTCAGTTGCAATTTCCTGATTACTAGTGAGGTTGAGCATATTTTCATTTGCATACTGAGTAGTCAGGATTTCCTCCATGAGTTATCTCTTTCTTTCCTTGGCCCGTTTTTCTATTGGTTCGTTGTTTCTTTATTGACTTATTGGAGTATGTAATGTATGCTTGACACCACTCCCTTGTCCATTATATGCACAGCAAATATCTTCTCTTGGTTTTGTAATTTTATTTTGTTGATGATGGTCTGCTAAGAGATTTTCATTATTCCTTTTGTTTTATTCTCGTAAGAGATCTGTGAGCTAGATGCTATCTCTGTTTGCATTTTTAGATGAGGATAGTACATCTTGGAGAGTTTAAGTAAATTGACTAAGGTCTCACAGCTGGTAAGTAGCAGAGCTGAGGATCAATTCCAGATCGAATTCCAGAGCCTATGCGCTTAACCACTGCCTCTAAGACATAACTACTATGAGTATCCCCGTTTTACAGATGAGCACACAGATAAGGCCCAGAGAGGTTCAGTGATTTGCTCAGAGTCACTCAGTGTGGTAGTGTTGGAACAAGGACTGTTCCTCAGGTCCCAGACTGCCAACACAACTGTATACCTAGATTGAAATGTTGGGGAAATGATCAGTGATAGACTAGATAAAGGAAATGTGATACATATACACCATGGAATACTACGCAGCCATAAAAAGGAATGAGATCATGTCCTTTGCAGGGACATGGATGGAACTGGAAGCCATTATCCTCAGCAAACTAACACGGGAACAGAAAACCAAATACTGCATGTTCTCACTTATAAGTGGGAGCTGAACAATGAAAACACATTGATGCAGGGAGGGAGACAACACACACTGGGGCCTATTGGAGGGGGCAGGAGGAGGGTGAGCATCAGAATAAATAGCTAATGCATACGGAGCTTAATACCTAGGTGATGGGTTGATAGGTGCAGCAAACCACCATGGCACACGTTTACCTATGTAACTAACCTGCACATCCTACAAATGTATCCCAGAACTTAAAATTAAATTAAATTTTAAAAGAAAAACAAAATGTTGGGGAAATGTGCAGAAAAAGATCATGTATACCCTTTTAAACAGTAACTTTAAAAATTATGAACTATTTAATATTTAAAATACAAAATTTACAGAGAATAATATAGCAAACAATCAGGTACCCCAACTCAGATTTAATAAATATTGACATTAGCCACATTTTAAAAATATTTTTTAACAGTAAATGTTGTAGTTTAAGCCTCTTTTGTGACCCCAAACTGGCAGCATTCTTCCACAGCTTTCCCAGCAGTAAACACTCTTTAGAAGTTGCACTGTTACATACATGTTGCATTTTGCTATGTGATTATGTGTCATAAGCCAGGGGTCCCCAGCCCCCAGGCCATGGACCGGTACAGGTCCGTGGCCTGTTAGGAACCTGGCAGCATCGCAGAAGGTGAGCTGCAGGAGAGCCAGCATGACCACCTGAGCCCCACCTCCTGTCAGATCAGCCACGGCATTAGATTCTCATAGGAGCGCAACCCTATTGTGAACTGTGCACCCGAGGGATCTTGGTTGCTTGCTCCTTATGAGAATCTAATGATAAATGTAATGTGCTTGAGTCATCCTGAAACCATCCCCCACCCCCGTCTATGGAAAAACTGTCTTCTATTAAACCAGTGCCAGAAAGGTTGGGGACCACTGTCATAAACAATAACTAGTATCATTTTGCAAGTTTAAAAAACGAATAGTAATGTTGTCAATAATCCATCTTTCTGGAACTTGCTTTATCACTTGATGTTTCTGAGATTTATCCTAATTAATGTATGTAGAGCTAATTCCTTTAACTGTTATATTGTTATAAACTGAATGTTTCTTTCCCTGCAAAATTCATACGCTGAAATCCTAATCCCAAATACGATGCTATTAGGAGGCAGGATTTTGGAGGTGATTAGGTCACAAGGGTAGAGCCCTCATGAGTGGGTTTAGTGCCCTTCTAAAAGAGACCCCCACGGAGCTCTCTTACCCCTTCACTGTATGAGGGCACAGTGAGAAGGTCCTCTATGGACCAGGAAGTGGGTCCGCACCACCACATCTGCTGGCTCCTTGATCTGGGATTCCATCCTTCAGAACTGAAAGATAAATGTTACATAAGTCACCCAGTCTATGGTATTTGTGTTATAGCAACCTGAAAAGACTCAGACATAAACCAATTTCTTTCTATAAATATATCGTAATATATCCACTCCCTAACTGATGTTTCCAGGTTGTCATTTTATAAACAGTTCTATTGTGACCGTCTCTGGACTTGTTTCCACGTGGATTTGTTGAACTTTTCCAAGATACAGAAGAAGTGGAATTACTGGGTCTTGGGGTACAAACATCATAAAGGTTGGTAGGTGTTGCCAAATTGCTCTCAGTTTGCTTTCAGCAACAATGTGTACAATTCTTATTATTCTGCATCTTCTCCCACTCTTGACATTGTTGGGCTTTTAAAATTTGCTAATCTGATGTATTGAAAAGGTATTTAATTGTCTTGATTTGTACTTCTCTGATTACTTATGAGGTTATGTGTTTAGTGTTGGTTTTTCCTACGGTTTTTCATCATTTGGGATTTTTTTCTTTCTCTTTGTATTACCTGACTCTAGACTTTGCTCGCTTTTTTGTAGTGGGTTGTTTTTTCCTTATAGAGTACTAAGTGTTCACTAAATATTATGAATACTTACAGAAATTTTCTCTCTCCAAGGCTATTATTTATTGCCTTTAAACATTGTTTTTTGGCATCCTTCATCACAGAATGTTTAACATCAAATTTCTCAATTTTATCTTCTTTTCTTCTTCTTTTTTACTTTATGGTTTGTATTTTTTTTTTGTCAGTCCCTCACTTAAGACCATAAAAATAGTGTCTAAAAAACATTTTTTCCTAAATGTTTTAAAGTTAACTGTAATTCTCTTGGAATTCATTTTTGGATATAGTGTGAGTTAGTGATCTGTTTTTTTTCTCCATATGGGTAACAGTTGTCCCCGAACCACCTATTAGTTTAGTTTTTTTTTTCCCCATAGTTTGTATTGCTATCTCTGTCACATACCAAATTCCCACATGTGTGGGGCTCTCTCTATTGCGTTTGTCTAGTTATCTATATTTACACCAATACTATAGTGTCTTAATTTTATGGCATAATTAAATATATTGTATATGTCTTGATATCTGGTAGGACAAGTCCCCATATTATTCTTTTTCAAAGTTATCTTGGCTGCTTTTGGACCACAATTTTAAAACCGGTTACAAATATCCATGAAGAAAACCTTTCTGGGATTTTTATATGAATTTCATTCAATTTATGTATTAATTTTAGGGGATTTAATGTTGAAATTGTGGCGTCTTCTCACTCCTGAGCATGAGATATATCTCTGTTTATTTAGGTCTTATGAGTTTCAATGAAGTTTTATAATTTTTTTTCCATATAGGCCTTGCACCTCTTTCTTTAGATTTATTCCTAGGTACCTCACAGGTGTAAGATCTCTATTGCTAATGACATCTTATGAAAATTACATTTTCTAATTGATTGTTACTGATGCCATGGATGTTTGTATATTAATCTTGTCTCCAGCGTCCCTGCCAAACCGTCTTATTTCTTGTAATTTTTCATAGTTTCTCATGGATTATCTATGTAGACAATCTTATCATTTGCAAATAATGCCACATATTCCCCCTTCATTTCTAATTCTGATTTTCTTACTCCTTTTTCTTGCTTTATTACATCAGCAAGGTATCTCATACAATAATGAACAGAGTGGTGAGAGAGAAGACATATTTATCTAGTTGCTGATTTTAAAGGAAATGTTCCTAAAGTTTCTTGTAGGTTCTTAGGAGAAACTTCCTTCTGTTTCTGTTGGCTAGGTATTTTATTTTATTTTTAAATTGTGAATGGGGGTTAAATTTGTTAAATGCTTTTTCTGCATCTATTGAGATGATTATATGGTTTTTCCTTCCTAATTTGCCAATGTGGGGGATTACATTAAGATTTTCTAATGTTGACTCTTACTTGAGCTTCTGGGATAAAACCTACTGGGTCATCTCACACACATTCCGTATATGTATTGTGTGATAAATATGATATTTTGATAGATATAATCTCAAATATGTATATTAAAGAAATACTATATATTTGTGCACACACTATACTGCTGGAATTTTTGCTAATTTTTTTTTCAGATTTTTTGCATTGATACTTTAACTGAGATTGACCAATACTTGCCTTTTTTTGTGTTGTCTTAGTGTTTTTCTACAATGTAGGTTTAGACTGAACTCATAAAAATACATTCAGGATTCTTTGTTCTTTTTCCATATTTTTATGTGTCAACTTTGGTAACATATTTTTCTAAAACGTTTTCCATTTTATCTGTTTTTAGATTTATTGCTTTAAAATAGAGAAAAGAATTCTCATGCTTTAAAATCTTTACTCTATTTAGTTATGACCCATTTTATGCCTAATAGTATTTATTTGTGCTCTTTCTTTTTCCTTGCTCAATCTTGTCAAATATTTACCTATTTTATTAGTCTTTTTAAAGAATCAGCCTCTATTTTGTTTCTATTCTCTATTGTTTCTGTTTTGATTCTATTGATTTGTTGTCTTTATTATTGCCTTCCTGCTACTTTAACCATGTGTGGAAAAAGGATTTTCTTCTGTTGTTTTTGAGTTTACATTGTTGCCCTTTCTCTAACTTTCTTAAAATTTTTCTTGTTTACTAATATTAAATTCAATGCTAAACATTTTCTTCAACTGAAATTTAGGGCTTCAGTTGTTCAGTCCTAAATATTTTTTACTTTCATTTTGATTTCATATTAATAATTTAGCAGTGTGCTTCTGAAATTTCAAAATGTACTTGGGTTTAGGGACTGTGGTTTTATCTATCTCAATTTTTTTTATTGTATTTTGGTTGAAGAATGTGGTCTGTATGATAACAGTTCTTTGAAATTTGTTATTTGTTCTGTGGCCTGGAACCTGTTCAATTTTTATGAACATTTCATGTGCATTCTCTATTTATTGGGTAGAGAATTCTCTTCCCATGTCGTTAGCTGAAGCTTGTATAATGCCTTATTTCAATATTAAATCTTTTCCCTTTTTTTTAAAAAAAACTTGAGCTGTCAGTTTCATAGAGATGTGTACTAAAAATCTCCCACTATATGCTTCTGGCAGATCATGTGTGTTAAGGAATCACAAATGTGGTAAATGAAACAGCATATCCAAGGCACCCATCCTTGCAGGAGGATAAAGAAGACCCTCATGGATGTGACATTTTAGCTGAACAGGAGTAGGCCAAGAAATTCTTGCATTGCCATAGAGGAACACCTGAGACTGGGTAATTTATAAACAAAAGAGGTTTAATTGACTTACGGTTCTGCAGGCTGTACAATCATGGTGCCAGAATCTGCTCAGCTTCTGGGAAAGCCACAGGGAGCTTTTACTCGTAGCAGAAGGTGAAGTGGGTGCAGGCACATCACATAGCCAGAGAAGGAGTAAGAGAGAGGAGACGGGGAAGGTGCCAAACACTTTGAAACAACTAGATGTCATGAGAACTCACTATCACAAAGAAGACACCAAGGGGATAGTGCTAAACCATTCATGAGAAATCCAGACCCATGATCCAGTCACCTCCTTCTTCAGCATTGGGGATTATATTTCAATATGAGATTCGGGGGGACAAATACTCAAATATATCAGTTAATAACAGGTGACTTCATTCTAAATGCAAAGGCACACAATCACACCACCTAAATACCACTTTCCTGTATTCTATTTTCTTGCATATTTTTGACGTTTTCATTGAATACCTCAATTTTTAAAATAATAAATTGAATACATGTAAAATGATTTTCTTCTATTTTTAATGTATTAAGTTCAATAGAGACATAAAAAATAAAATATAAATAAATAAATAAAATCTCCCACTATAATTTTGAACTGTTACTTTCTTGTAGTTAATTCAATTTTTGCTGTAAATATTTGACACTGCATCATGAGGCATACAAAAGGATTCTGGTGAATATATCTTCATATTAACAAGTGATCCTCTTTATCCCTCAAAATGCTTTTGGCTGTAGGCCGGGCGCAGTGGCTCATGCCTGTAATCCCAGCACTTTGGGAGGCCGAGGCGGGCAGATCACTCAAGGTCAGGAGTTAGAGACCATCCTCGCCAACATGGCGAAACCTTATCTCCACTAAAAATACAAAAAATCAGTTGAGCCTGGTAGCACATGCCTGTAGTCCCAGCTACTCGAGAGGCTGAGGCACAAGAATTACTTGAGCCCGGGAGGCGGAGGTTGCAGTAAGCGGAGATCATGCCACTGCACTCCAGCTGGGCGGCAGAACAAGACTCTGTCTCAAAAAAAAAAAAAAAAAAAAAAAATTGCTTTTGGCTGTAAAGTCTGTTTTATCAGATCCGTTCATTTATTCACTCACTGATTCAATTAAAATAAACATTTATTGAACATTTATTGTTTTTAAGGAATGTCCTAAACACTGGAGATACAGTAGTGAACAAATGAGAAAGTCCCTACTCTCTTGGATCTGACAGATCTTATATTTTATTTGGAGATCACAGACAATAAACAAACAAAATATATAATTTTTCAGGTGGTATAGTGCTATAAAGAAAAATAAGGCAAGGTGAGGTGGATAAAGTTATGCTGGGGGGTATAAAGTTATGCTGTTCTATATCATGTAGTCGTGGGCAGCTCTTGGATTAGTTGACACTTGAGCAGAGGCCTGAAGGAGCCACCTGATGTTTATATTGCTTATATAAACTGAATGTTTGTGTCCCACCAAAATTCATACGTAGAAGCTCCAACCTCTAATGTGATAATATTTGGAGATGAGGCCTTTGGGAAGTAATTAAAGTTACATTCTCTACTGTGTATTCCCTGCTTATTGGGTGGAGTGTTCTCTTCCCATGTCATTAGGTCAGAACAGCAGGGCCCTCACAATGGCATTAGTGATCTTTTAGGAAAAAGAAGGAAGAGATTTCTCTTTCTGTATGTACACCCAAGGAAAGACCATGTGAGGACACAGCAAGAAGGTGGCCATCTGTAGGCCAAAAAGAGAGCCCTCACCAGAAATGAAATCAGCCAGCACTTTGATTTTGGACTTACCAGCCTCCAGAACTGTGAGAAGTAAACTTCTGCTGTTTAAGACACCTGGTCTGTGGCATTTTGGTATGACAGCCCAAGCTGATTTGTCTAATGACTATACCAAGTTCTTGTGAGCATTTCCCTATGGAATTGCTTTCTCTTCCTTTATGTTAATCCTTGTGTTTTAGGCTTCTTTCTTGTAAAGAGCTGGAGTTTTAAAAAATCCAATCTGAGGTTTTCTGTCTTTTAACAGGTTAAAGTCATTTATATTTATTATGATTACTCATATATTTGGAATTCACTAGGAGCCTGAATGTTTTCTATATACCATGCTACTTCTCTACTTGTTTTTTCTTCTTACTCTGCCTCACATTAAATTACTTGACTTTTTCTTATACTGTTTTCCATTGATATGTAATGTATACATTTTGTCCTATTGTTTTGACAGTTGTTACCCTCAAACATTAAAAATTATATCTGAGAGCTGGGCGTGGTGGCTAACACCTGTAATCCCAGCACTTTGAGAGGCCGAGGCAGGCAGATTGCTTGAGTCCAGGAGTTTTGAGACTAGCCTGGGCAATACAGTGAAACCACGTCTCTACCAAAAATACAAAAAATTAGCCAGGCATGGCATGCACCTGTAGTCCCAGTTCAAATTCCTTCTTACTGAAGTACATCCTTGAATAGCTATTTCATTAAGGATTTGGGAATATTAAAGCATCTCAGTCTCTGACTGAAAGTATCTTTAATTCACTCTTGGTCTTGAATAATAATTTTTCTAGGTATAGAATTTTACATAGGTATCTTCCCTCAGCATTTGAGCATATTATTTCATTACCTTTTGATTTTTGTAATTGATAAGGTGTAGTCTGCTTCAGGCTGTCATTTATTTAGAGGGTTCTCTCCCTCTCTCTCTTATTGCTTTAAAAATTTTTTTTTGTTTTTATCTTTGGTGATCTGCGGTTTCACCACAATCCTGCTTGGGATTCAAGACTAAGAATTCCTGACATTCACCGATTCTGAAAAATTTTGTCCTAGTCTCTGAATATTTTCTCTCCTCAGTCCTCTATTTATCTATCTGAGTCCTCTTTTATATGGATAGTGGACCTTGTTATTCTCTTTTTCATGTCTCTGAATGTGTTTTTCAGATTTCTCATGTCTCTCTTTTTTGTGTTCTATTTTTTTCCTTAACATCTCCCTACCTTTTTTATTCCTGTCCCTCCAAGGTAACCAATGTTAACACTTGGTATGCATTCTTCTACATGTTTCTCCAAGCTCCTATAAACACATGCACATATATATTCATATATATTAAATAAGGGTGTTTTGTTACTGTTGTTTGCAAAAAAAATCCAATCATACAGCATATATTTTTTCACAACTTGTTTTTCTCTCTTGATAGTACATGAAGAATAATCTCCAGATAAATGGATACAAATTTAATTCATTTTTAAAAATAGCTAAGTAAAATTCCATGGTATGGCTATATTATAGTTTATTCAACCTTCTCCCTATTAATGAGCATTCAGATTGTTTTCAGTTTTATGTCACTGATAGGGACAGGAGACAGGGAAATTCTGGGCAGAAGAGGGTGGGTCCCAGTGAGGGCCCCACCCTCAAGCTGAAAAGCCTGATACCATGGTCCAAAGGGAGAATTTACATCCCTGTTTTCCCACTCAAATGTTGCCTTTTCCAAAACCACCCATGGCCTGCCCTGCCTCCCATCCTGAGCCCATAAAAAATCCCTGGCTCCACTGGCAGAGAGAAGGGAAGCAGCTGGATGTTGAAGACTACAGTTGGATGTTGGAGAGAAGTAGCTTGAGTTCAGAGGGACAGTTTGACGGTGTAGCTTCAGAGAGGAGTTTGGCCAGGGATGGCTGGACTTCAGGGGAAGATTACCTTCCATCCCCGTCCCCTTTTCAGCTCCCCTTCCTACTGAAAGCCACTTTCATTGGCAGTAAAATCCTCTGTATTTACCATCTTCAGTTTGTTTGTGCGACCTCATTTCTCCTGGACACCAGACAAGAACTTGGGTGCCAAAATGCAGGTGTAAAAGGCTGTCACACTGACCGCCCCCACTGAGCTGTTAGCACTTAAGGCGTCCATGGATGGCAGAGCTAAAAGAGTACTGTAACCTGTCCTCTTGGGCTTCAGGGATTGCAGGCACTGCTCCAGACGCTGCTGTGGGGCTGGTATGGAATTCGCTCCTTCCAGCACCCAAAAAGCACTCACCTGGCTCCTGCATCTACTCACCTGCGTGCTCCACCTCCGTGAGGGGTGGAGCGCAGCATGTCTGCATGAGTGGAGTTCACCCCTGCCAGTGCCAGAGTGGCTGGCAAGTTCCAGCGCCCATGCACTCCAGTTCCCACCCGTGAAGGGTTCAGGGAAATAATCCTGCTTCATCACCACAAACATTGTGGCCATAAACATCCTTGTGCATATTTACTTATGTGCTGGTTCCTTAATTTCTGTGGAAGCCAATTCAATGCCACTTTACTTCCCCCAGTCCCTATTCTCAAAGAATATAACTTTGTATATTTTAGCTTTTTCTTCTAGCATATATATATCTCTGCATTTCTAAATAATGTATATACTGTTATCTTTTGTTTCATCAATTTTATGTATATCTTAACCTTATATTATAGTAGATAAAAATTTAGCTGTCTGATGTGATCATATCCACAGCTTCCTCTCCCCTCTTTCTCCCAGTGTAGTTATATTACAATTTGGGGGTAAATCAGTCCCTAGTGTTTTCACTATTTTGTCAAAATAAATGGCATTAACAGCTAAACCTTTAACAATGAAGTTAATATCTGTCTTTTTTTCGTGTCCTTAATTGATCTTTGTACCTGGTACAGATTTTTCCTCTATCTTCCATAGGCTCACAGTACCTTTTTCCACAAAGCTGATCACATTAGTAATCTGTCAGTTCTCCTTCTTTTCTTGGTGATATCTCTGCTGGAGATCTACATTTTCCTTCTAGCTAGACTTCTCTCTAGGCCTGCTAGATAGCTGACATCCTGAGATTTGTCTTCACTGTTATTCTAGAACTTCCCTTTGACTTTTCTTCTGTGTTGGATTCTCTCTCTTGTTTTACCCCATTGTTTGAGGAAGCACACCCTCCAGCAGCTATCGGAATTAAAACCTGGTGCAGTGGTTACAGCCTTCATATGCCTTGCTCTTGGTCTGCTGGCCCTGTCTGGATGACTGGTCCTGTGGCTGAACCAGTCATCATCCTGGGGTATCTCACTTCAGTGCCGTCATCCCTCTGTTGTGGTCCTGTGTTGGTTCTCATAAAACTCCCTTTACACTCTCTCATTTCTGTGGCTCCCAGCTTACAGTAGCCTATGGAAAATGGATCCCTGAGAGACACATTCACGCTTCACATGTCTGAAATTGTCTTCATTCTGTTGTGTCACATGATGACTTGTCTGTCTTGTACGGGAAAATCTAGGTTAAAAATCAGTTTTCCCCAGAAATTTGAAGATATTGCTTTATTGCATGCAATCTCCCAATGTTGCTGTCAGAAAGCTGCCACTGTTCTGATTCTTGATGTTCTGTGCCTTACCTTATTTTTCTTTTCCCCTGGAACCTCTGATTTTTCCTGTCCCCCTATATTCTAAATTTCACGATGACTGTTCTAATTGTGGGTCTGTTTTCACCTGTTGTACTCAGTGATCACTGTGGTCTTTCAATCTGTCAAGACTGTGTTCTCTCTGTAAGCTGCTCTTTCTTTCCAGAACTTCTATTATTTGGGTGTTGAACTTCCTGGACAGTTTTGTGATTTTTTTCATATTTTCTCGCCTGTTTTCCATCTCTTTATCTTTTTTCACTCTTTTTGTACAATTTCTTTAACTTCAATTTCCAACCCATCTATTGGGTTCATTTCTGTTACCGTTTTAAGTTTCCTCTTTTCATCTATAAATAGTTTTTTAAGCATTCTGTTCTGTTTTCAGGATGTGTGTCATTCTCTTAGTTTTCTGCATTTTTTTTTCTTTTCAGAAATTGTCTTTGCCTCTCATGGTCTCTGTCTCCTCCATGTTGTCTTTTTCAGTCTGTTTGTTTTGAACTCTGTCTTTCCTGTAGAGACTTTCCTTGCATGTCAGGCAGTCCTGACTGTCTGACCATATTTAAGAATGAATAACAGATGTATTGAAAACTCTGAGGATGCGTGAGGGACTTGTCAACTCTGAGCATCACTGTAGAATAAAATGTTTCTGTCATAGGTTGGAGAACTCCTAATGCTAACAACTCCTAAAGTCTCCTAATGGGAAAACCAGGGAATGGTCAGATTCTCCAGAGAACACTCTTCCAAACTCCTGGCTGCAAGATGCCGCCCTGCCTGTCCCAGGCTGGGAGCTGGGATGAGGAATGAGACTGGAGGGTTCAGCCTTCAGCATGCATATTTCCTTTTATTTGATGTGTGGCATCTCCCAATTCCAAAATCCTCTCCCAGAGTTCAGACCTCCAGTATTAGCAGTTGCGATAGAGGCTGCTGCCTAGCAGGGTGGATTCAATGAAAGGATCCAGGGATCTAACTGATTCTTAAACAGTTTCCCTCACATTCTTCTTCTTCTTTTTTTTTTTTTTTTGAAATGGAGTCTCGCTCTGTCGCCCAGGCTGGAGTGCGGTGAGGCCATCTTGGCTCACTGCAAGCTCCGCCTCCCGGGTTCACACCATTCTCCTGCCTCAGCCTCCCAAGTAGCTGGGACTACAGGCGCCCGCCACCATGCCCAGCTAATTTTTTCTATTTTTAGTAGAGACGGGGTTTCACCTGTTAGCCAGGATGGTCTCAATCTCCTGACCTCGTGATCCGCCCACGTTGGCCTCCCAAAGTGCTGGGATTACAGGCGTGAGCCACCACGCCCTGCCCTGTTCTTCTTATTTTAGTGACTCATCTCCCTTCCGCACAGTTCCAGAGGTCACCGGTGCTATCTGTTCCTGAGCCTTTTGAGGATCCACTGGTTGTTCCTAACTTTCCTGCTCCTCACTGAGGATTCAGCTTCCTTTGTCTGTTAATTCTATCACTGCTTGTCCATCTGCTTTCCGTCTTCTAAAATCTTATTACTGTTATTTCTAAAATCTTGTTACTTGTTAAGCCTACAACATACTAAACAATCCTGGAATTGGTTGTAAAAGGGTCATGGATTCCCAGAGATCAAAAGGTATTTAAAATCTCCTCTCCTATTGTCCTGGTGGGTTTATGTCTTTTAAAAGGTCATCTTCCCTCGTTACAGTGACGTTTCAGGTGAAAGCCATATTAGATACAGTGTGTTCAATTCTCCATTTTTGCCTGGAAGTCCTGTGTTACATTTTGGTTTAATTTTCTCAAGGCTGTCTTCCGGTTCACTGATGGCCTCTTTTGTGTTACTCTACTGTCTAACCTTTCCATTGAGTGATTACTAGGAGTTCTACTTTATTTTTTCAAATCTGCTTATTCTCTTTTTTTCATGTAATCCTAATTTTCTCCTTATGGCTTTTAGTCTTTATCACTATAATATTTTTAAACAATCTTATTTTGTACTCCATTTGGGATTGTATTTTTCCAGTTCTTAGGATTTAAAGTTTTTTTTTTCCCCTTTATCACTGTCCCTCATGGCAGTTTATTTATGTGTGTGTTGGGGGGTGATACTGGCAGTTCAACCTCAGATATTTTTTCTTTTCTTTGTTTCTTTTTTCTTTCTTTCTTTCTTTTTTTTTTTTTTTTTTTTTTTTTGGAGGTGGAGTCTCACTTAGTTGCCCAGGCTGGAGTGCTGTGGCGCGATCTCGGCTCACTGAAACCTCTGCCTCCCAAGTTCAGGTATTACTCCTGCCTCAGTCTCCCTAGTAGCTGAGACTACAGGCATATGCCAGTATGCCTGGCTAATTTTTGTATTGAAATGGGATTTAGCCTTGTTGGCCAGGCTAGTTTCGAACTCCTGACCTCAAGTGATCTGCCTGCCTCAGCCTCCAAAAGTGCTGGGATTACAGGCATGTGCTGCCATGCCCGGCCTCTTTTCTGTAGGAATCTTGTGAGTCCTGAGTTGTGAAATCGTTTCTACATAGTGGACATATGTTTGTCTTCTCTGGAGATCTAAGGACTTTCAATGATCCTAGAACTGTGTTTGTATTAATTTATTGTCATGGGATTCCCCTACTCAGATACACAGGTAGTATAAATTCCGATCTTACAACTGAAAGTGGTTCATGCTTAAGGTTCTGATTTCCCAAAGGTGTCCTGAGCTAGGGATACAAGGGAATGTTCTGCTCTTTATCTCTGAGGCAGTGGGCAGAGTGCTTTAGTCCACCTTTTCATGGTTAGGGTGACTTTTTGAGGCTTTGAGATTTAGGAAAGGGGCTCAGTTCTGGCCCCGCTACCTCATGCAAGACCAAGGTCATGTCCCTGCATGGGCATTAGAATCTCACCACTATTCCCAGGGCTTCGGGGGCATTTGCGAGAGTCTGAAACTTCCTTGAGCACTGTGGAGTCAGCCTTACATAAAAGCTCTGGCTTCAATTTTATCTTTATTTCTGGGGCCTCTGTTTCTCTCCCTTCCTCTATCCCCCTTTTCCTTCCTTTTTTTCCCCCAAACTTAACTCTGTGATATTTTCTTGGGAATTTCACATCCTTGTAGTGGGAAGGGACCCATATGATTAACCTGTTGTTTGCCATTTTGCTGAAAATGAACACTCACATCTAATTTTGTGTTAAACCTAGAACATACTAAACAAACCTGGAATTGGTTGTAAAGGGTCATGGGTTGCCAGAGATCAAAAGGCATTTAAAGATTCCTTGTCCAACCCTAGCATTTTACTTAAGGAAACTGAGCCTCAACACTGATAAAACCACTTGCCCACAGACACGTGGCCAGTTAGTGGAAAAGGTGGGACTGACCTCAAAGGGTGGTCACTTTTATCTCACAGCATCACAAGGAGGAACATCTGACAGTTAGCACTTGCCATGTTATCAAGACACCAAGATCCAATGCTTGTTGAGCCTTAAGTCACTGAGACATTTTGGAAAAGCCACATATACCATTTGTGTTTCTCTTGACTTGCTGTTGTGTTTTTCTCTTCTTGAATATAGAGTAGTAATGCTTGTCGAATTATTTAAGTGGCTTATTCCTGTGCCAGTTTGTTTGTTTTTCTACCTTTATTTTTTCAAAGAAAAACACCTTTTTTTTTTTTTTTTTCTCCTTGAAGACCTCTTTCAGGATCCATCACCTACCGGCAACCTTCCCTGAAGTCTGAAGCTCTTAGAGGGTTTTTCACCTTTTCTAGCTCCTTTTGAAATTGTCATTTGAACCATGTCATTAGCACCATATGATGAATTCATCTGATCCTCTTTAATTGTTGAATATGTGTGTGCTTCATCTCCCCAAGATTGTAAGTGCTAGCTTGCAGAAACCATGGCTTATATATCTTTACCATTTTCCAAAGTGTTTTCCTGTGGATGAGTTGATGACGAAAAAACCTAGAGGAAGTATGTTCTTTTAGATAGAGCCTGAGTTTGGTGTCAGGAAGCCTGGATTCTGCCCCATTTCTCTGCTCCCTGGTAGACCTATGCAAACCACCAATGTTGTATGGAGAAACTACTGGTGTCTGACAATAGCACTGATACAGTGGTTGTAAAATTTTTCATTCAAGCTGGGACAGTTTTCAGAGTGAAAGGGGGCAATGGTAATAATTGTGCAGGGACAACAGGTATAAATTGGGACTTTCCCTAACATGCTGGGACAGATGGTCAACTTATGTTCTAGATCACCTTGAGCTCTTCAGAACTATTTGCACAGCTGCTCTTGATACCAGTCTTTCAAACAAAAAATTATCATCCCTTACAAAAGTTTTCGTCCACGAGCCCAACTTTACAGGTAATAAAATTTTTAGTTTTTCCAGACATTCTTGTTTTTTCAGCTACTTCCATGGCTCCAAATGCGCATTATAACTGAAGTTAAACTAGATTGTAGATTTGAAGATTAGTACTGCTGAGTAACAAATGCCTTCATTCTTCTTTATCAACCACTCTGTCTTCTGGAAGGAAATAAAGGCCCCGATTTCTGGAGTTCTGAGCCTACTTTTCTTGGGTGCATTTTGAAACATACGGATTTTACCGCTAGTATATTCAGTGAGGAAGGAAGGCTTGTGGAGGATTGATGATCCCCAAACTGGATTATGTGTTCATGATAATGGTGTATTTGGTGGCCTAGCATAGTGAGGTGAGGTAGGTCTTTAAAATGGCTCATTATAAACATCATTGTTCCTGAGCTCACTCGCCCTTGCATCTCCTGCCAGAGTGTTTTGTACATAGTAGGCCCTCATCAATGCTTGTAGATTTTAAATTCGGAGGCACACTTGGAAGACAATGGTGGCTGGTAAATTAATTATCAGGGTTAGCAACTTCATTTCTGCTTACGCTTAAAAAGTGCTGTGTGAGGAGGCTGAGACAGGAGAATTGCTTGAACCAGGGAGGCAGAGGTTGCAGTGAGCTGAGATTGTGCCACTGTGTTCTACCCTGGGCGACAGAGCGAGAATCCGTCTCAAAAAAAAAAAAAAAAAAAAAAAAAAAAGTTCTGCTGTGGTTGATACATGGTGTTGGAATGCAAAGAAAAATAGAGAAGATCCCTGCCCTCCAGAACTTTGTGACCTAGAGGCAACTTTAGAACCATAAGCCATTAAAATTTAGAAAGTTCAGGAGAAAGGACAGTCACTTTTGACTTGGAGGAGTGAGGTAGCACTTGAGCTAGGTTTGAAAAATAAGATTTTTCTCTAGGACTGAGGTGAGAGAAGGCTGTTCCACATGGTAGGAACAGGACAAACAAAAACCTGCAAGAGTAAAATTGCAAGCCATATTTGGAGAATCAGAAAAAGCCTGGTATGTTCAGAAGATAAGATTTAATGATGTTGGTTTGGGGAAGGTAGAAGTCCTTTAATGTCAAATGACGGAACTCAGGTTATGTTATATAGAAAATGGAGTCACATAAAGTGTTGGATGAGTGCAGTGATATCAGCCAACTCATGCTTTAGAATGAGAACCTGGTTGCAGGGAGACCAGTTAAGAAGAGGCTTAGGTGTTCAGGAGAGATATAAAGGCAGGAGAAGAAAAAGGAGCCAGAAATGAGATTCAGAATTGGCAGTTGATTGAAGGAAGGGCCAAGGTGGAGAGAACAACCAAACACAATCCCAAGGGACAGAGTGGATGGGGACGAGTGGAGGGGGATGAGTAGATGGGGATGAGTAGATGGGGATGAGTGGAGGATGGGGATGAGTGGAGG
The DNA here is from genome assembly GCF_029281585.2 of Gorilla gorilla gorilla. Taxonomy (NCBI): domain Eukaryota; kingdom Metazoa; phylum Chordata; class Mammalia; order Primates; family Hominidae; genus Gorilla; species Gorilla gorilla. Next base: position 92,546,205 of record NC_073241.2, on the reverse strand, counting down.
ATGGAGATGAGTGGAGGATGGGGAGGAGTGGAGGATGGGGATGAGTGGAGAAGGGGATGAGTGGAGGATGGGGATGAGTGGAGGATGGGGATGAGTGGAGGATGGGATGAGTGGAGGATGATGATGAGTGGATGGGATGAGTGGAGGATGGGGATGAGTGGAGGATGGGATGAGTGGAGGATGATGATGAGTGGATGGGATGAGTGGAGGATGGGGATGAGTGGATGGGGATGAATGGAGGATGGGATGAGTGGAGGGGGATGAGTGGAGGATGGAATGAGTGGAGGATGGGATGAGTGAAGGATGGGATGAGTGGAGGGGGATGAGTGGAGGGGGATGAGTGGAGGATGGGATTAGTGGATGGGATGATTGGAGGATGGGGATGAGTGGAGGATGGGATGAGTGGAGGATGGAATGAATGGAGGATGGGGATGAGTGGATGGGGATGAATGGAGGATGGGATGAGTGGAGGGGGATGAGTGGAGGATGGGATTAGTGGATGGGATGATTGGAGGATGGGGATGAGTGGAGGATGGGATGAGTGGAGGATGGAGATGAGTGGAGGATGGGATGAGTGAATGGGGATGAGTGGAGGATGGGGATGAATGGAGGATGGGAGTGGAGGATGGGATGAGTGGAGGATGGGGAATGAGTGGAGGATGGGATGAGTGGAGGATGGGGATGAATGGAGGATGAGGATGAGTGGAGGATGGAATGACTGGATGGGGATGAGTGGATGGGGATGAGTGGAGGATGGGATGAGTGGATGGGGATGAGTGGAGGATGGGATGAGTGGGTGGGGATGAGTGGAGGAGGGGGATGAGTGGAGGATGGAGATGAGTGGGGGATGGGGATGAGTGGAGGATGGGGATGAGTGGAGGATGGGATGAGTGGAGGATGGGGATGAGTGGACGGGGATGAGTAGAGGATGGGGATGAGTGGAGGATGGGGATGAGTGGAGGATGGGATGAGTGGAGGATGGGGATGAGTGGACGGGGATGAGTAGAGGATGGGGATGAGTGGAGGATGGGATGAGTGGAGGATGGGGATGAGTGGAGGATGAGGATGAGTGGATGGGATGAGTGGAGGATGGGGATGAGTGGAGGTGGATGAGTGGATGGAATGAGTGGAGGATGGGATGAGTGGAGGGGGATGAGTGGATGGAATGAGTGGAGGATGGGATGAGTGGAGGATGGGGATGAGTGGAGGATGGGGATGAGTGGAGGATGGGATGAGTGGATGGGCTGAGTGGAGGATGGGGATGAGTGGAGGATGGGGATGAGTGGATGGGATGAGTGGAGGATGGGGATGAGTTGAGGATGGGGATGAGTGGATGGGATGAGTGGAGGATGGGGATGAGTGGAGGATGGGGATGAGTGGATGGGATGAGTGGAGGATGGGATGAGTGGAGGATGGGGATGAGTGGAGGATGGGGATGAGTGGAGGATGGGATGAGTGGATGGGATGAGTGGAGGATGGGGATGAGTGGAGGATGGGGATGAGTGGATGGGATGAGTGGAGGATGGGGATGAGTGGAGGATGGGGATGAGTGGATGGGATGAGTGGAGGATGGGGATGAGTGGAGGATGGGGATGAGTGGATGGGATGAGTGGAGGATGGGGATGAGTGGAGGATGGGGATGAGTGGAGGATGGGGATGAGTGGAGGATGGGGATGAGTGGAGGATGGGGATGAGTGGAGGATGGGGATGAGTGGAGGATGGGGATGAGTGGATGGGGATGAATGGAGGATGGGATGAGTGGAGGGGGATGAGTGGAGGATGGGATGAGTGGAGAATGGGATGAGTGGTGGATGGAATGAGTGGAGGATGGAATGAGTGGAGGATGGGATGAGTGAAGGATGGGATGAGTGGAGGGGGATGAGTGGAGGATGGGATCAGTGGATGGGATGATTGGAGGATGGAGATGAGTGGAGGATGGGATGAGTGGAGGATGGAATGAATGGAGGATGGGAATGAGTGGAGGATGGGATGAGTGGAGGATGGAATGAATGGAGGATGGGGATGAGCAGAGGATGGGATGAGTGAATGGGGATGAGTGGAGGATGGGGATGAGTGGGGGATGGGATGAATGGAGGATGGGATGAGTGGTGGATGGAATGAGTGGAGGATGGGATGAGTGGAGGATGGGGAATGAGTAGAGGATGGGATGAGTGGAGGGTGGGATGAGTGGATGGGGATGAGTGGATGGGGATGAGTGGAGGATGGGATGAGTGGATGGGATGAGTGGAGGGGGATGAGTGGATGGTGGTGGAGAGACACAGAGAGGATCAGAATTTGATTGGCCAAGACTCTGGATTTCTAGGGAGGTTGTGGAGAGATAAGATGAAATAGTATGTGAAAGAACTTTGAACAATGCTTTGCATAAAGGAGATATTCAATAAACATTAAATTGAAAGAAAAAGGGAAGGAACGAAAGAAAAAAAAGAAAGGGAAGAAGGAGCTTTTCCCTTCTCTCTACCTCTCTGCTGTGCCCCAGTAGGGAGAGACATTGAGGGTTTTAGGAGATCTGGCGGGCATTTTTCCTGGGCTGTTCCTACCAATAGACTTGCTGCTGGTTTCATGTTAGTTAGGTGGCACACCAAGAGGGGACTCAGAAAGAACAGAAGATCAGAACTTGCTGGTGTCAGACAGAAAAGACATGAGCTTGAGCCACATTTGAAGAAAGAAAGAGAATTGGGTTGATGAAAAGGCCATACTGAGAATTATGGGAGTAGAAGTTGTGAAGGCAAGAAGGAAGACGGAAGCAAACACACCACCGATGCAGAGAAAGAGAAGGATGCTGACTGACCTTGGAGGCAGTTTCTGCATGTTCTGGGGCCTATCTTTCTATCCTTCCCTCTATCCCTCCCTTCCTTCCTTTTTTCCATTCTTCTATTTTTCTGAACTCAACTCTGTGACATTTTCTTGGGAATTTCACATCTTCATAGTACAAGGAACTCATAGGACTAACCTGTTGTTTGCCATTTTGCTTAAAGTGAACACTCACGTCTAATTTTGTGTTAAACCTAGAACGTAGTAAACAAAACCTGGAATTGATTGTAAAGGGTCATGGATTGCCAGAGGTCAAAAGGTTTCTAAAGATCACTTTGTCTAACCTTAGCATTTTACTTAAGGAAACTGAGGCTCAACACTGATAAAGCCACTTGCCCACAGACATGTGGCCAGTTAGTGGAAAAGCTGGGACTGAACTCAAAGGATGGTCACTCTTATTTCACAACATCATAAGGAGGAGGCCTGTCATTTGGCGGTCAGCACTTGCCAGGTTGTCAAGACAAGATTTGATGCTTTTGGGAAATGTGGGTGAACTGTTGGGGATCATTGGAAGGAGAACGTTGCTTACCTTCTGACCAGCCTATCCTGAAACTCTGTTAGGAAAATCCTACTACTCTATGAAAACAAACCCAGTTTCTCCTCTTTTTTCCTGACCATTGGGAATAACAGCAAGACAGTCCTTTTAGTGATTAGAAACCAAGTCACATTAACTTTTTCTGACAAGCCACTCCAGGATAACTCTCAATAAATTCTTTTATTGGAAGTACTGGCTGGTACTTTGCCTTACAGAATGCCTTTCGGTTTCTTTGTCTTGGGCTTTGATTATTTGGTAAACATTTCAGTTTCATGATGACGTGGTGTTTAGATGGCAATGCATGAATTGCATTACTAAAATTGTTTGCCTTCAGTTATATTACATCTGCTTCAGGAATGCTAGAGAACATAAACACAGTTTATTTAGTAAACTACCTCAGTTGGAGCATCTGAGGGAGAGAAAGCATAAAATCTGGTGGTTGGCATGGCGTCTCATCTCGAGTCAGAGAATCTTGAAGCTGGGAGGTTCTTTTGGAAGCCTCCTGCTGCCGCCTTCTTCAACATGATGCCACCATCCTCCCCCTGAATGTGTCTAACAAAAGGCAGTCTCAGAATGTGCCAACTGTTAGAAGAAGGCAAACCACAATTGAATAGAAACTTTTAAATTAATTTATCCTAACATGGATCGTAGATTTGTTATGTTGACTGCACTGCAAAATGAATCAAGCCAGAATCACATTGGAATCTTTTTTGTGTGTGCAAAATCCCAGTGTTTCTTTGAGGCAGTGCTTTCAGTGGTGCACGTCTCTCCTATGCAGAGGAAGGCTCTTTACATCATCTTAGCACATTGTCTTCCACTTCTGTGGTTTCTATCACTTCTATTGTCTTTTCCCTTGGTATTGTACCTTTCCTTGATATGGGTTCCAAGACATAGCTGTACTTAAAGACTTGATGGTAAAAATAGGCCAGTCTCTAAAGCAATTACAGTTCTCTGCAATTTTTGGATCCTATCAACCAGCTTTGACATTTGGTTGAATGTGTTTTTGCAGACATCAGTGTAAACTTTACAGAGGGCCACTGAGCCTTAGCAGTTCTTCCTAAGCAAAGTTTCACTCATTCTTTTTTTTTTTTTTAGAAAACATTTAAGGCCTCCTATGTTCCTTTCAGTGTTCACTGTTTCTTCTTTATTTGCGGTCCTTACTGACTCACCTTGACGTTACTGATTCATAAATGCATTTTCATTTCTTTTGCTGGGGGTCAGCACTTTGATGATTATCCACTTCCACTGTGTTATTTTTTACGTAATACTTTTGTTCTGGTTACAAAAGCAAGATAGAATTTTTGCAGAAAAATCCGGAAAATAGAGAAAAGCAAACAGAAGAAAAAAAATCACTCATAACCCACCACCAAAAACAAACAAACAAACAAAACCACAGCCCTATTGTTAATATGTTGATACGCTCCTGTCTTTGCCTAGCACTTACAACCCTCCTAGTCAGGTTCTAAATTAACTTTACAACCTCATCTCCCTGCTTGCACCTCCTCTGGGGACATACATTGCCTGGCATAAGACTTTTCATATTTCTCTCTCAATGAATTTTTTCTGATTATGTAAATAATTCATGTGGTTGTACATATTTACAATAGTACCTATAAGGAAAATAAAGTAAAAATTATTTTTAAAAACATTTCAACTTATTAAAAAAAATCTCACCACCCTGAAATAAAAGCCATTGATATTTTGGGGACCATCTCACCACCATGTGTTTATGTCACCTCCACACACATGATTTCCCATAAATGAGATAGGAGCACCCATGCGGTTCTTATCATGGACACTTGCTTTCATTTTTCACTTATTTATTTTTTTCCTCTCATTCCCTTCCCTCATTCCACTCTAATTCCTCTCTTCTAGATTGCCAGTGGCATCAGCCTTGTCTGTGTCCTTCCATACTTTATGCTTCTACAATCTTACCAAATGTTTTGTAGTCACAAATATATGTTGTGATTGTTTTTTATACAAATCAGATCATATCATATGTCCCTTTGTGCATCTTTCTTTTTCTCATTTAACAGTGATAGATTGCTGAAATCCCTCTTTTGTTTTTTCATGACTGCATACTATTCCTTGATTGACTGTAGCATGAATTATTGAATGTAGCTATGACAAATAATACTGTAATAAACATTTCTGTGCTTACAGGACGTGAGATGACTTGATTAAGAAAAGAATAGATTTTTAGATTGGAATAGACATTTCCAGATTGCTTTCTAAATGGCATGGTGATTCGTATTTCTACCAGCAAGTCTTTCTGTATCTTGCCAAGGGACGATGCCTCTAAATTGCAAGAAAGGGTGGGATGCCTTGTCCATTTGAAATCCAAAACATCAAGACAAATATGGGGCGATAATATGACCGTCACAATAATATATATAAAAGAGAATTCATTAAGGGATGATTATCGCTTACCAGAGTTGGGTTCTGGGGAAGTATTGTTTATAGAAATGAGCCTTAGGAGGCCAGGCACACTGGCTCACACCTGTAATCCCAGCATTTTGGGAGGGAGAGGCAGGTGGGTCACTTGAGGTCAGGAGTTTGAGACCAGCCTGGCCAACATGGTGAAACCCCATTTACTAAAAATACAAAAATTAGCTGGGTGTGGTGGCACATGCCTGTAGTCCCCGCTACTTGGGGGGCTGAGGCATGAGAATCACTTGAAACCGGGAGGCGGAGGTTGCAGTGAGCCAAGATCGTGCCACTCCACTCCAGCCTGGGTGACAGAGTGAGCGTATGTCTCAAAAATAAATAAATAAATAAATAAAAAAGAAAAGAAATGAGCCTTAGCGCCCGAAATGTAATTTTATTTTTAGGATGATTTTTTTTTTTTATTACCCGACAGTTTTTGGTTAGTGTGGCAGCTAGAAATTTCCCTCCTGGTTTAATTTGCTTCTTTATAGTTTTTGTCAAAAGCTCAAATGGTACAACACATCACAAGTGACTTTTCAACATTTGAGTCAACCTTGAAAATACACAGATGGATGGATGTCAAGGTGAGACCTGACTTCAAGTTCCCATGAACGTGGTTTATATTTTAAACACTTTAAAAATAACTGTGTATGTCGTGGTGTCAGGAGTCAGGCAGGTGGAAGGGTTAGGCCTTCCAGGCCATCTTCCGAGCTGCACCGGACGTTTGTCTCACCTCCCCTACAGAGATGGCGGCACAGTCCAATCCCTTTTCCCTCCTCACTGGGTGTCCTCCTCCAATTCATGGATTGTCTGACACTTTCTGCACTCGTCCCTGCTGCTGGTGTCTGCTGGCACTTCCTGTCCTTCTTGCTTCCCATCTTCCTTGTCTGTTCTGCCCCTCTCCCTTCCATTTCTCCCATATTTCTTAGCTTTATCACAAAAAGGCTTGGGCATCACAGCCATGGCCCACTCTTGAGATTACATTTCTTGGCCAGCAAGCCCACCTGGCCTCATCATTTTGGCTGCAACTTCAAGGTCATCAGCCCGTCTTAGCTCTGTTCATCCCTAAGTTTTCTGTGGATAGGCTTTCTATTTGACAGAGTGCTTCTCCCAGCCCCCTCTTAATTTCTTTATCTGACACTGTTTTTTGGGACCTAGAGGTCCCTGAGGGCCTGGGGCTTCCTTGTGCGTTGAGGTGGGCCCCGTAGAGTCAGCCGTCAAGAGAACTCTGACCAGCCCGCTCTGAGAAAGAATGTCAAGTGGTCAGGGTCTCACCAAGCAAAGGGCCTCTATATGATAATAGTCCACAGAGCTGTCAGGAGAACAAATGGGGTAATCTGGAGTGTGATTTCATCATTCTTCAATGCATTCTCAGTGCCGGGAAAAGTCGTGAGTAGGATTCTCGTTTTAACTCCTAAATTATGAACTTACTCACATTTGTGGATTAGACAAAGCCTCAACATCATTTTCATAGTGTGTGTGTGTGTGTGTGTGTGTGTGTGTGTGTGTGTGTGTGGTTTAATGTGTACAACTCATCTGAACCCAGTTGCTCTGTGGTTTATCTTTTACAGAGAACTGCTTTTTTTCTTCCTTTTCTAAGAAAATACTAGTTCTTAAAGTATGAAGTCTTTCTTGTGAGTTCAAGCAGTGAGGGGTGTGGTGTGAAGACCTAGATTGGTGATAATGAGATCCAACAATCACTGAATTCAGGCGATTTTGACACAAATCATATTGACTAAAATAATATTAAGCACGTGATGCTGGTGACATTTGAATATTTGCCAGGAAGAATACCTGCATGGTAACAATTGGCTGCAAATGGAAGAGATTTGCATGTTTTATTGTTTTTACAGTTTTAACATACATTTTTATTGGAGAATCTGAAACCAACCTATGTAGGGGAGGTTATGGGAGCAAAAGTAACACAGAGAACCAGCAGGAATCGGCCTACCTGCCTGCCTCTGTCCTCCTCTGCTCCTAAGAATTTGGGTCACCTCTGGCTTCAGCACTTAGTCCTAATCATGAACGACACATGAGTTAGGGGAAAGGTGTATTCACAAATTTGAAATTTATTTATATTTTTCCTCTCTCACATTCCTTTCCTGCAGTCTCTTTCCTACTTTTTCATCCTTTGTGTAAAGGTAGCAACTTTTTTTTGTTTTTTGAGACAGAGTCTCGCTCTGTTGCCCAGGCTGGAGTGCAGCAGTGTGATCTTGGCTTACTGCAACCTCCGCCTTCTGGGTTCAAGTGATTCTCCTGCCTCAGCTTCCCGAGTAACTGGGACAACAGGCATGCGCCGCTGTGACTGGCTAATTTTTTATATTTTTAGTAGAGACAGGATTTCACCATGTTGGCCAGGCTGCTCTCGAACTCCTGACCTCGTGATCCACCCGCCTGGATCTCCCAAAGTGCTGGGATTACAGTTGTGAGCCACCGCACCCGGCCAAGGTAGCAACTTGTATTTGAGAAAGCTTGGAATCCTGACCTAAGCTCCCTGAGTTCCCACTGTGGCTTGTGGCCACCTATTGTGAGACTCACTCTCTACCCTTGGTTTTCTGATCTCTAAAATGAGATCGTCTACTTCATGTGGCTGTTAAATGCATCATAATTTCCTTCCTTACCTCCCTTCTTTAAAGGAAACTTGGAATTTTCAAAGCTACTAAATGGAGTTTTTTGTGTTTTTTGTTGTTGTTGTTGTTGTTGTTTGTTTGTTTGTTTGAGACGGAGTCTCACTCTGTTGCCCAGGCTGGAGTGCAGTGGCATGCTCTCGGCTCACTGCAACCTCCGCCTCCTGGGTTCAAGCAATTCTCTCCCCTCCCGAGTAGCTGGGACTACAGGCGCCCGCCACCACGCCCAGCTAATTTTTGTATTTTTAGTAGAGACGGGGTTTCACCATGTTGGCCAGGATGGTCTCGAACTCCTGACCTTGTGATCCACCTGCCTCAGCCTCCCAAAGTGCTGGGATTACAGGTGTGAGCCACCACATCTGACCTAAATAGAGTATTTTTAGGGCCACATGGTTAAGGGCAACTAAAAATGTCATATGCTACCATTGCATTCATGAACACCATCCTCCCTCAGAGAAGAAAGGAGTCACATGATTGCATTTCTGGTGAAACCTGATTGCATTTTGGTAAAACCTGTGCCAGGACCAGGACAGTCATCAATGACGTGTTCCCTGATTTTCATGACTGAAGAGCTTCACGCTGGTGCTGCCGCAGGGGACCTTTGCGTGGCATGGCTCCTCTGCACTGGCGTTAGCTGTGGTGAGACAGAGCTTGCAGCCACAGTAGGACAATGCCAAGTGCAATGGTATTTGCCGTTCAGGAGCAAAAGAACTACACAGCAACAACATATACTATTGTCGAGTACCTATTTATTTCACTGTATGTGTCTGAAGGACTAAATCGAAGCCAGAGCCCCCCGCCCATGCACCAAAATAAAATGCAGACAATGTTGAGTTACCAAAATGACAGTGCACCTGCAAAGGGAAGTCAGTGAAGGTTTAAAGGTGAAGACTTAAAAATATATAGATAGCTTAAAACTGCAAATAAAAAAATGTCACATAGAAATTTTCATGAGCTCAGAAAACCAGGAGGAGATTTGAGTCGGGAGAAAACAAGGCCAGCCTCTCTCAAGTGGCAGATTTCTGCAGGCTTTGGAAAGGAATTAAATATGGCCAGGCGCGGTGAGTCACACCTGGAATCCCAGCACCTTGGGAGGCTGAGACAGGCAGGTCACTTGAGGTCAGGAGTTTGAGACCAGCCTGGCCAACATAGTGAAATCCCGTCTCTACTGAAAATACAAAAATTAGCTGGGTGTGGTGATGCCCACCTGTAGTCCCAGCTACTCGGGAGACTGAGGTATGAGAATCGCTGGAACCCAGGAGGTGGAGGTTGCAGTGAGCCAAGATCACACCACTGCACTCCAGCCTGGGTGACAGAGTGAGACTCTGTCTCAAAAAAAAAAAAAAAAAGAAACGAAAAGAAAAAGATGCTAAGAAATAAAAGCTGCAAAAGGACAAATGGACAGATTCAGGGCGGAAAGCAAGGACACAGCAGGATTTGAGCGTGAGACTTGCTATTTGGGCTTAGGTGAAATGAAATAAAGAAAAGGGCTGGAGAAGTCAGAAGTGGGTCAGAGAACAATGAGATGGTGAATGGGGTCCAAAGTGTGGGTCGCCAGGACTGCCAGGAGGAGCCACATCTCCAGGGTAGGGCTAAGCTGCAAGCAACCAGCATTATTTAGCAGAGTCCTGCAGAAGTGAATGGAAAGATCTTTAAAAAACCTATGAATGGCAGTGGAAAAAAAAGAACTGAAAGGAAAGCAGAAGGCTTATGGGCTAGATAAACTCATTCTCAGACATATGACTGAACTGAAACTCAGATAAAATATTATCTTTTCATCCAGCGTCTTTCATTCGTTAGAAGTTCAGTTTCTTTATATTTCATTCATACAAGAGCAATGCAGATTTTTAAATTAATATATGTGCTCATAGACATGTAGATAGAAACTCATTGCTGATTAGAATATTACCAATTAAGGAAATTTTAACAAAATATACTTGGAAAGTATAATATGGGATTGAAATTTGAAGCCAATGATAAGATTATAAAGACTCAGAGCTAATCTCTCATGCACTATTTTGTAAAGAATAAAATATTATTCTTCCTTGGGCCTGAAGTCCACACTAGCCCCCTCACTAAGATGATAACCACAGGGGTGAGCCCTGAGATCTTCCACCCCCAAGGCGTCCACTAATCGCCATCTGGACATTTGCTTTTCGTCCCTTGTACTGCCTGTTCTCCACCTGAACAGTCCAGACCCTTCCAGCATGTTCACTGCCCACAAGTGTACTTAGGACCCTGAAGTCCTAGAAAAAAGTTGCCTTTAGCTTGGCTGCTCCTTTGGTCTGCCGCTGTGTCTCCTCCCCATGTCTTTAGCTTCCTCAAGCTGGATGGTTTCTTCCTGACTGCACAGCTTCACTCCCAACTGTCTCTACTGCCACCCTCCACCACGCCAGGGGCTCTTATTTTCCCAGGTTTTTAAGGAAACACTGTCTTTGAGGGGATCACGCACCAATTTCAGCAGGTGTCTGGAGCCGTAACATTTTACTTTTCTGTAGCAGTTGGAAAGGTCTCTCTTTAAACATTAGACCCTCTTGATCCTGTTAAACGGCCTGATTCTTCCTTCTGTCTTGGTAACCAGTCGTCTCTGTCCAACATGCCAGCTTCTCTGTCTTCCCCCACTCAGGTAAATTCAGACATTTGCCCCAGCCTAGGTCTTAGCTTCCTCGCTCTGTTTCCTCTGTCTCGGAGATCTCATCTACTCTCTCTAATCCTTCCAATTTTAATGCAGGTTGTTCCAAAACCCATATCTCCAGGCCTGACACGTCTCCCATTTCCATCCCGTATGGCCATGCCACCTTGGAGAATCCCCCACCATTTCAAACCAAGCTCTGCCTCTCCCTCCGCCACTAACAGTGTATTGGGTACAGTGTATTGGGTTGAGGATTTATACACTTCTCCCTAGCATTGCCAGTTAGGAGACCACCTGCCAATGGGAACCACTAGTCCTGGCTCCCCACATCTTAGTCATCTTCAGTTCCATCATCTCACTTTCTTTGTATCCGTACACAGACTAACAGTTCATTTCCCCCACTTCCAACCCTGTCCTCATGGCGTTCCTAGAAATGACATAGGTGGATATCTACTAAACCCTTACTTGGTCTGTATAAGTGGAGGAGTTCTAGGTGAAGGGAACAAAAACCCAACTTGCACCCTGAAAACAGAGAGTCACGGCCCCTCGATCAATTCACACGCTTGCACCAATTTACCGACCCAGGAGCCCTTGAATGAAGAGGAGGCCGGGTCTCCTTGAGGAAGGACCCTACCACACTGTCAAGAATTAATACTGTTGCTTTTTCTCCCAGCCTTCCCCAAAGGGACCTATAGCCTTTTGCCAGGGTGACTGTGCACTGGGGAAAAGGAAATAATCAGACCTTTTGGGGACTACTGGTGACTCGCTCTGAGCTGACACTAATTCCAGGAGACCCCAAATGTCACTGTGGTCCAGCAGTCAGAGCAGTGGCACGTGGAGGTCAGGTGATCTCTGGAGTTTTCACTCCATGTTTGTGTCCATCCCCATAGCACTTTGTTCAGGACAACGTGGCAGGGCCCACACTGCTGCAGTGGATTCCTGGAGGCTTGTACCTCCCAACCCCCAACCCAGAGCTGCCTACAGCCACAGTATTATTCAGTCCAAAGCACCTCTGTGACAATTATATTCCCTGGCTCTAAACTTCCACTGGTGCCCAGTTGTTAGGAACAATGCAGCTTTCCTTAGCCCAATAGTTAAAACCCTTCACAAATTCTCCTTCCCCTTTATTTCCAGTTTTCCTGGCTATAAATCCTCAACCCAATACACTGTACCCCACTCCCCCCAGCCCCCAGATACACCATCCCCCAACACGAAACACTTACCCTCTTCTCAGCTTTGCCTTTATCCACGCTGTTCCCTCTGCCTGGTATTTCCTTTTGGCTCCTTTCTCTGGATTTGTGTGGTGCCTGTATTAGCACAAATATACCATGTCCCCTTGTAAAATGTCTTTTCTTCACTTCAGCT